>NW_026000272.1:13375139-13422249 GCF_001458135.2 Marmota marmota marmota
AAGGGAAGGAGAGAGAGAGAGAGAGAGAGAGAGAGAGAGAGAGAGAGAGAGAGAGAGAGAGACTATATATATATGTGTATATATATCAAGGATTAATTCACTGATTGGGTGATTAAGACCTTATAATACAATTATTTTGAAAAACCAGCCTCTATCTCAGAGCAAAGCTGTCCAAGGAAAGGACATGGCCTTTGTCCTTGGAAAAACCCACAGAGCAATCCTAGGCACATTCCCACCCTGCTAAGTTGTTTATCTACAAATAACAGGAGAGATCTGCTGTGCCAGGTGTCCCTGACTCAGTCAGGCTAGGTGGGGATCCATAGCAACCCCCTAGCAGCCACCAATCAGCATGAGACAGGGAAATACCTGGGATGCCAGATGACCTTCCCAGTAGTTTATGGTGGTTGATAACAAGTTGGGCAACCATGTAGTTCAGCACGTACACCCCTCTTGGCTTGAACCAATCAGTTCAAATGAATACCCCTTTTGTATTGACCAATCACCCCTACCCAACTTGTTCCCACCAGTGAATGTGCTAATCATGTTTTAGAGTTGTTATTTGATTTTCCCGTGGTGTGTGATGATTTGCTAAAAGAGGCTATGATGTATGTGAAGTCCCTGCCCTCTCCAAAGAATGTATAAAAATGCTGCAAACCATGGGTTCGGGGCCTCTCAGCGTCACCAGTTGCTGTGTGTGCGTGGAGGACCGAGCTAGCTCGCAATAAACACCTCTTTGCTGCTTCCATCGATCTTGGGTCTCTGGTGGTCTTTGGGGGTCCCGAATTCGAGCATAACAATTTCACCTCTAAACCTTGCATTTTCTCACAATTAGCTTTTGGGGAACACCTCATATGAGCCATAACACTCCACCCTTGGCTCCCAAAAGCTCATGTCCATTTCACAATACAAAATACATTTAGTCATAAGACAAGAGTCCCCATAGTCTTATTGTTACTTAAAGTTTGGTCCTTGTCCCTGATACCAATCCAATAACAAGGACACAGTTTTAAGAAAGAAGATATTTTGTTTTTGTTTTTTTTGGTACCAGGGATTTAACTCAGGGGCACTCGACCACTGAGCCACATCCCCAACCATATTTTGAATTTTATTTAGAGACAGTCTCACTTAGTTGCTAAGCACCTTGCCATTGTTGAGGCTGGCTTTGAACTCTGATCCACCTGATTCAGCCTCCCTAGCCACTGGGATTACAGACATGCATTACAGGCATGTGTGGGGAAAAAGAAGTTTTATTGCTTTACTAGCAAAGGAGAAACACAGGAGACTCCTGTCTTAGAGGCTGTAATTCTGCTCATCAGGGAAAATAGAGGGCTTTTAAAGAAGATCTTGGCAGGTGGTTCCAAGGTACCCTGATGCTGAGTTAGGATTCACTTGTTAATTTGGGAGCTATGAATTTCCTAGATCCTCAGGACACTTCTCCTTCCAGTGGTGGGTGTTTTCAAGGACAATTAACTAAGGGAAGAAAAGATAACATTGGGGGCTGGGGATGTGGCTCGCCTGGCATGCGTGCGACCGAGGTTTGATCCTCAGCACCACATACAAACAAAGATGTTGTGTCTGCCTAAAACTAAAAAATAAATATTAAAAAAAAACTCTCTCTCTCTTAAAAAAAAGAAAAAGAAAAGATAACATTGTCTCCCTAGTCTTGTTAGGTAGGGGGAGAGTGGAGAAAAAAAGAAAAGAAAAATGGCCTTTAAAAAATAAGCCTCATCTATTGAAGGGCATCTAGGTTGGTTCCACAGTTTAGCTATTGTGAATTGTGCTGCTATAAACATTGATGTGGCTGTGTCCCTGTAGTAGGCTGTTTTTAAATCCTTTGGGTTTAGACCGATGAGAGGGATAGATGAATGGATAAAAAAAAATGTGGCATATATACATAATGGAATATTACTCAGCAATAAAAGAGAAGAATACATGGATGGGGTTATAAAAGATAATGCTAAGTGAAGTTAACCATTTCCCCAAAACCAAATGCTGAATGTTTTCTTTGATATAAGGAGGCTAATTCATAGTGGGATAGGGAATGGGAGTGAGGGCATGGGAGGAATAGATGAACTCTAGATAGGGCAGAGGGATTGGAGGGGAAAGGAGGGGTCAGGGGGTTATTAATGATGGTGGAATGTGATGATCATTATTATCCAAAGTACAGGTATGAAGACACAAATTGGTGTGAATATACTATGCATACAACCAGAGATATGAAAAATTTTGTGTATATGTGTAATAAGAATTGGAATGCATTCTACTGTCATATATAAATAAAAAATAATAATAAAATAAGCCTCAGCCAGGGGGGCCAGGCGTGGTGGTGCACGCCTGTAATCCCAGTGGCTTGGGAGTCTGAGGCAGGATGATCGCCTGTAATCCCAGTGGCTTGGGAGTCTGAGGCAGGATGATCGTGAGTTCAAAGGAAGCCTCAGCAACTACAAGGTGCTAAGCAACTCAGTGAGACCGTGTTTCTAAATAAAACACAAAATAGGGCTGGGGACGTGGCTCAGTGGTTGAGTACCCCTGGGTTCAATCTCTGGTACCCAAAAAAAATAAAAAAAAAAAATAATCCTTGAACTGGGGATATAGCTCAGTTGGTACTGTGCTGGCCTCACATGCTCAAGGACCTGGGTTCAATCCCCAGCACCACTAAATAAATAAATAAGCCTAATAGCAATGAGGGTTATATTCAAAAGGTGAAGTATATAACTGTTACATTAACAGTTCCAGGATTGCTCAAAAGTCCAAGTCCAAAGTCTCCTGAGATCCAAGGCAAACCTTCATTGTGAGCCCCTATAAAAATCAAAAGCAAGTTACATGTATCCAACATATAAAGACACAGAGTAAACATTCCCATTTCACAAACAAGTCCTGTCGCTCCACATCTGACATCTGGAGCACATGGCATCCTGCTTGTGTAGCTCTGCATCAATGGCTTTGCTGGTTGCAGCCCACATGTCCTCTCTGCTCTATCCCTGAAGATTTCTTCAGTAGATGTTCCATGGTACTGGCATTTCTTAATCTTTGGGGGTCTCCACTGCAGCTTTGGCTTCCTCCTCACATATACATGTAGTGCCCTCACAGGGACAGCCTGCAGGGACTTTGACCCCAGGGCATTTTGCCTGGCCTCCCAGACCTTCCTTTGAAATCTTGGTGGAAGCTTCCATGACCCCCTAATTCCAGCATCCTGTAGTCCTGCAGAACCAGTGCCACCTGGTTGATGCCAAGATCTGCCACCATCTTGAGCAGTAACCAAGCCTCCAGGGACCCTGGCTGCAGCAGCCTCTGAGTAACTGGCCACTGAGCATGGTGAAACAACTTCCTAGGCCCTCATGCACAAGCAGGATGCCTCACTAGTCTCCTTTCAAAGGAATTTTTACTTTTACACCCTTGAGCTTGAGATGGGTGTGGTCTTGCTAATTCCTGAGATGCCCTTAAGCCATTTTTCTTATTGTCTCTGGGCAAAGTCTTTGGCATTTCTTTAGTGGCTGTCATGTCTAACAACCACACATTCCTCAGCCCCAGTTTTACTCAGTTTTCAGGCCAAACTGCAAGATTCTCAAGTCTTTTTGCTTTGCTTTCTGCTCCTGATTATCAGGATGAACTTGACTTAAAACCACCAGCAATATCTATGCCACGTACTGAAGGCTGTGCTGTCTTAAATTTCCTCCACCAGATTAATCAGTCCATCATTTTTAATTTCAGCCTCACACCAAGTTTCAGGACATGGGCAAAATGCAAACAACTTCTTAGCCAGAATGTAACTTGAATGGCTTCTAATCCAATTCCCAATGGAGTCCTCCTCCTCCTCTGAAACCTCATGAGCACAGATTTTACTATGCAACAGTCCTATCAGCATTCTGGTGTTCTGAGCTCCCATCAGAATCACCTATTAAGTTCCACTTACAACAATTTAAAGCTTTTCCAGCTTTCATCTCTAAACTTTCCAAAATTCCTCCCATAAATTCAAAAAAGCTCCCAAAACTTCTGAACCACATGGTCAGATTAGTCACAGCAACGCCCCCATTTCTCAGTACCAATTTCTGTTTTAGTCAGCTTTTTTTGTTGCTGTGACCAAAAGACCTGACAAGAACAATTAGAGGAGGAAAAGTTAATTGGGGACTCAGTTTCAGAGATCTCAGTCCAAAGACAGCCAGCTCCATTCCTCAGAGATTGAGGTGAGACTGAACATCATGGCAGAAGAGCATGACAAAGGGCTGGGGATGTAGCTCAGTGGTTAAGTGGCCCTGAGTTCAGTCCCCAGTAACAACAACAACAAAAAGGACAGGGTTTCAATAATTTGGCAAGGCTGGCCTTGAACTTGGTCCTTTAAATGGCCTGATCCAGCTGAGCAGGTGTCACATGCCTATAATCCCAGTGGTTCTAGAGACTGAGGCAGGAGGATCACAGGTTCAAGGCCAGACTCAGCAATTTAGTGAGGCCCTAAGCAACTTAGTGAGACCCTGTCTCAAAATAAAAAAATAAAAAGGGTTGGGGTTGTGCCTCAGTGGTAGAGCATTCCTGGGTTCATCCTCCAGTACCTAAATAAATAAATACAATTTCTTAAAAATAAAATGAGCTGAGGATATAGTTCAGTGGTAGATTGCCCCTGGGTTCAATTGCCAATACAGCAAGAAAAAAACAAGTCTTTATTCCTTGCTTGTTCTAATAAGTAGGCTATCTTCTGGACAGTGGCTACATAAAGTGGTTTGGAAAGTGTCCTAATCTTTAATCACATACAATTCTTCCCTCCCTTTCCTCCTTGTTGCTTCACACAAGATAACAACAGACTATTCAAGAACAGGAGGCAGGACTTTTTCTACCATTAGGACAGCAGGTATACCTACAGGACCTTTCATATGCCCTTAGTTTAAAATGCAAGCCTGACAGAGCAGCTGAAATTTACTCATCTGAGTGATCCCTAGTTTGATGACTGAAAAGTTATTTATTTATTCATTCGTTTACTTATTTTACAGTGCTGGGAATTGAACCCAGAGTCTCATGCATGTGAGGCAAGTGCTCTACCACGGAGTTACATCCCCAGTTCTTTTATCAATTTTTGAGACAGATCTCACTAGGTTGCCTAGGATAGCTTTGAACTTGCCATCATCTTGCCTCAGCCTCCTGAGTAGCTAAGATTAAAGGTATGTGCCACCATGCCTGGCTGTTAGATTATTTCTTAAATTTAACTGGTTTAAGCTTTTATATCTGTGAAGTTTTTTTGCTTTAGGAAAAAATGTGAGCCCCTTCTAGGTGAGTTGGAATTAAAGCAAGGCCACCAGTTATCATTAAATACTTATCATTCTGCTCCCATCTCATGCTAAGTGAAATGGGGGATAAAAGCTTGCAATTCAATTCAGCCAACATTTATCACTGGTTATATTCCATGGTTACCTTGTGGTGAAGTAATATTGCTTAACTCGGTCTATCATCACTGAGATAGTATCTGGAGAGAAACCATGAGCCAAACAAAACATTATAGTATAAAGAAAACCTAACTACATACATTTAATGACAATCCCAAGGAGTGAATAGAAAGAGGCAAAGTGAGCCACATGTGGTGGCACATGCCTGTAATCCCAGCAACTCAGGAGGCTGAGGCAGGAAGATCACAAGTTCAAAGCCAGCCTTAGCAACTTGTCGAAGCTCTAAGTAACTCAGTGAGACCCTGTCTCTAAATAAAATATAAAAAGGGCTGAGGATGTGGCTCAGTGGTTAAGCGCCCCTGGGTTTAATCCCTGGTTTAAAAAAAAATGAAATAAAAAAATTATATATATATATTATATATATATATATTATATATAATATATATTATATATTATATTACATATTATATTATATATATTAAATTATATATAAAAAATTAAAAAAGGAAAAATCTAAAAGATCCATTAGAAGGAAAGATGAGATTCAGAGATAACTTTTGGGCAGTCTGAGACCTGCTTATCTATCTGCCTGTCCATTCACCAAAGTTCCTTACACTCAGCATGCCCATGTCTCTCTCCTCTCTTGGATTACAGCAGCAATACCTTCCTATTTTGCTTCCTGTTTCTTGTTTCTCTCTTCCCCAATGTAGTCTCCAGACTTCTGCCATAGTAATCTTATTAAGGTGAAATCTGATTACCTTGCTCCACCTCTTAAAATGGTTCCTGTTTCTACTGCATTCTGGATCTAGTCAGTAAACCCTCTGCCTCCTCTGTCTTCCATTCTATGCTATAGCCATACTGATCCCCTTGTACAATTCCCTCCAACCCCCTCCCTCTCTCTTTTGGCACTTACAAAGGCTGCTGTTGTGGCCCTCCACTCCATCCAGAGTACACTCTATTCTTTTTTAATATTTATTTATTTTTTAGTTATTGACAGACACAACATCCTTGTTTGTATGTGGTGCTGAGGATCGAACCCGGGCCGCACGCATGCCAGGCAAGCGCGCTACCACTTGAGCCATATCCACAGCCCTAGAGTACACTCTCTTCTTACCTCACATTGCTGGCTACTAACTTGCACAGCCAGAGAGATCTGCTCCACAGGGCTGCACATTTCCTTCTTGTTTTGTTTTTCAGTGCTGGGAATGGAATCCAGGGCAAGTGCTCTACCACTGAGCTACAGCTACAGCCTTTACATTTCCTTCTAGAAACCCAGGGAGACAGGGTCATCTATAGAGGAACCTGCCCTGTTCTGCTCTAGACTAGGGGAGACCTGGCTTAGCCTAGGAGCCTGAGGTGTATCCTGTAGTCCTTCAGTCTGGCTCTGAGACAGAGAAGGAAAGTGCCTGCTTCCCCAGAGTAGGCGATTTCTCTTGGCTTCCCCTGGAGGTACAGGCTCTGCTTGTTGGGTCTGGTATTTCAATAATTTTTGCCAACCTGACCAATTCCCAACTATTCTGCATCAATAATTTACATAACTCATTTTAAAGGCAGACATAACTTTTGCTTTACATGTTACTATTTGGCTGGGGGGAAAAAAAGAAACAAGAACAAATATTCTTGTCCTATTGATCATTATTCCCTCCATTAATGTTAATGATTTAGAGCTACTTGCAAAGTTCCTTGGGGGCTTTTATTCATGACCTGAAAATTATTTACTGCAATCTTCCTGGTATATATCATAATTTACTATGTGTAGGTCAATGTTAACTATGAAGAAGAAAAGTGACCACTGACCATAAATTCCACTACACACCCCAAGATAAATAATAACATTTTAACCTGGCATGGTGGCATATACAGGTAATCCCAGGGACTCAGGAGGCTGAGGCAGGACTGCAAGTTTGAGGGCAGTCTCAGCAATATAGTGAAACCCTATCTCAAAATAAAAAATAAAAAGGGTTGGGGGTGTATTTCAGTGGTTAAGTGACCTTAGATTCAATCCTCAATACCGAAATAAATAAATAAGTAAATAAATAACATTTTAGCATATTTTTCCTTCCAGTTATTTTTCCCTCCATATACATTGTGTGTGTGTGTGTGTGTGTGTGTGTGTGTGTGTGCTGGGGATCAGACCCAGGAATCCACACGATAGGCAAGTACTCTATCACTGAGCAACATACCCAGCCCCACCTTTTATTTGTATTACTGGAGATTGAACCCAGTGGTGCTCTACTACTGAGCTATAACCTCAGCTTTTTAATTTTTTTTTAAATATTTATTTTTTAGTTTTAGGTGGACACAATATCTTTATTTTATTTGTATGTGGTGCTGGGGACCGAACCCAGTGCCTCATGCATGGTAGGCGAGCACTCTACCTCTGAGCCACAGCTCCAACCCTAATTTTTTTTTTTTTAATTTTGAGACAAGGCTGGCTTTGAACTTGCCATCCATCTCAGTCTCCCTAGTAGCTGGGATTACAGGTCTGCACTGTATTTTAGTAGCTTATAATGTGTGATCTGGGGCCTTCTTTTTATACTGTACTTTCTTCTTTGGTGGTTTTGTCCATTCTGTTGGCTTTTATTACTGTCTTTAAGGTGTCAATTTAGCACAGATGTGTATTCCAAGCCTCAGATTTCTCTAACCCCATTCCTCAAACTTGCTCTTCTGAAAAAAATTTTGGTAAATGACTATCACCATTTGCTATACTAGTACCAGCTATTTACAGTCATCCATAATGATTCCCCCTGTTGTTGCAATTCCTTCCCAGTTGTACCCTATTTGCTTAGTCCGTTCAGGCTGCTGTAACAAAATACCATAAACTGGGCAGGTTGTAAACAACAGAAACTTATTTCTTATAGTTCTGGAGGCTGGGAAGCCCCAAATCCAGTCACCAGCAGATTTGGTGTCTGGTCAGGGTCCACCACCACCAGTTTCCTTGTTCGTAGATGGTACCTTCTCAATCTGTCCTCATATAGTGGAATGGGACACTTATTTTTTTATTAGTGTATAATAATTATATAGGATGATGGGCTTCATTGGCGTGTGTGTGTGTGTGTGTGTATGTAATTTGATTAATTTTACTTCCCAATAGTTCCCCACCCTCTCATATTCCCTCTCCCCCAACCCTTTTGCCTACTTTAATGATCTCCCTTATACTTTCATTTTTTTCAAACTTGTGGTACTGAAAATTGATCCCAGGGGTGTTCTACCTCTGGGCTACATCCCCCAGTCCATTTTTTTCCCCAGTCCATTTTTATTTTTTGAGACTAGGTCTCACCTGAAATTTGCCATTCTCCTGCCTCTGCCTCGTGAGTGTTGGGATTAGAGATGCTGTGCTTCCCTTCTACATTCATGGAATCCCTTATTTCCCCTTCTAGTTTCCACATATGAGAGTGAGAACGTATGATATTTCCCCCGAGTCTGACTTATTTCCACTAGAAATTATGGTCTCTAGTTCCATCTGGAGTAGGACACTTTTATAAAGACCCTCAAGACTTTAATCACCTCCCCCAAGGTCCCACCTCTTAATACTATCACCTTGGGGCTTAGCATTTCAACAAAGGAATTTGGGACACAAATATTCATACCATATTACCTTCCAGTTCATTAGCAAATTCTGTCCATGCTACTTGCCATAGACATCCAGCAACTATTCCTTTCTCTCCATGTCCACTGCCATCACCTTAATTCAAGCCACCATCCTCTCTCATCTTCTCCCGCAGTTCTATTAGTGTCCCTGCTTCCACACTTACCCAGCTATTATAATTTAGTGGAGTCACAGGTCCTGCCCACCTTAGTTCCCTTATATTATTCATGTCCCTTGAATTCCCATCACCTTGGTCCTCTTTCTGCCCCTTGACACATGCCTAGCTCTTTCCTTCTCTTTAGTGTTCTTTTCCGGAAAGGTTTTTCCCTCAGCCCTTCCCAAGGTTTCTTCTCTACCTTCAGCTCTGACCTCCAAAGTCACCTCTTCAGAAAGACCTTCTCTGATGTCTTAATTTAATTTGGTCTCCCTAATGTTGCTCACTGAAGTATCTAGTTTCCTTCCTCCCTGGCACTAATCACAATATGGAATTATTCTGTTTGTTGTTGCATTTTAGAGAAATTTAATTTAGAAAATCGCTTTTTTATCCCCCCTCTCCAGTAGCATGGGGAGAATCTTTGAATCAGTTAAATTTTAATTTCAGATAGGCAAAAAATATTTTTGTACATATTTTGAACATATACAAAAGAAGTGCTCCTTATCTGACTGTTCAAACTTAATTGGGTGTCCTGTACTTAATATATGTGGAAGCCTTACCATGACAGGAGTGCCTGGTTTATGTCTTACTTGTTATGGGTTGTATCCTCCTGGCCTAGCCCAGCGCTTGCCATTTAGTTAGGTGTTCAGTAATTGCTATATATGAATAAACTATCTGCATGCCGTTCGCTAGGTTTTTTATTCTCAATTGACATTCATTTATAAGA
Organism: Marmota marmota marmota; assembly: GCF_001458135.2. Classification (NCBI taxonomy): domain Eukaryota; kingdom Metazoa; phylum Chordata; class Mammalia; order Rodentia; family Sciuridae; genus Marmota; species Marmota marmota. Next base: position 13,384,982 of record NW_026000272.1, read on the forward strand.
ATTTCTCCCATTCACGAAAGATTCTTGTTCAGGATAATTTTGGCAAATATATTGTATTACCTAAACTTCTTTGTTTCCCATTTCTGCAAATTGCCATAAGAGTATCTGCCTTTATCGTCTTGTTTTTAGAATTAAAAAGAGTTAACGCAAAAGTATAAGTGAAAGTTTTTAACCGTGTCCGGTCCACTAGAATGCTCAACAAAATTTACCTTTTTATTAAATGAAGTCTGTGCACCATTTTAGCAGAAAGCAAAAACGCGCCTTTGAGAATGGGTGGGGGTAGGGAAAACGGTTAGAATCGGGCGCCGGCCAGAAGACCTAGGGCCTGGGGAAAGGGGAGGAGCGAAGAGTGAATGACATGGAATACAGCCAATGAAGACACTGAGAACTACTCCCCCTCCCTTCGCGCTTCAAATTCTAAGCTTCGTTTCCATCCGGGTTCTTCAGCCTCGTTCCCGGGTAGTATAAAGTTTGCTGTCTCCTTTGTTCGCCCTCGTTGCGCAGTAGTCCTAGCGGCTTCTCTGTTCTGTTCCTGGGTTCAGCAGCTGTCACTCGTGTTGAGCTGCTTGAAAGGCCCACTCGGCGAGCTCGTAGGAGCTTGAGACCGTCGCCACCCCTCCGGTATGTGTCTCCTTTCCTTGGTTCGTTGTTTCGTACGTTCTTGCCTTGTTAGAACTTGGGATTATCTCCCTGGAGATGAGGGTGGCGGGCGCCATTTTAAGACACCCAAAGGTGCCGACCTATTTAAATAAAGCAGGGGGGGGGTCGGTCAAAGGAAAACACATTAGGGGGTTCGTTTCCTTGTATGTCTCTCTTGAAAGTTTGGCCGTTGCCTGCTGGGGCGGGGGCGGAGGCGGAGGTCGGCGTTTTGTAGCTTGAGCGGGACGCGGAGCCACCGCGCCACCGCGGTACCTGCATTGGGATGGCGCTGACGCTAACGATGGCATGTGGACTTCCATGCGGCCTCCTTGTTAATTGGGAGCCCTGGAGAGGAAGCCCTTGGAATTTTCCCAGCCAGTATTGATGGTAAAAGTTAGTTTCCTGACCAGTGTCAGTTGCTCTGGGCTGAATCCAAGTGTCGCCATTTTGTCGTTTCCACGCGGTTTTTAATGACTAGTCTTAATTGGGTTCCGTCGCAATTGTAGCGTGTTGAGTGTTACAGTGTGCGCTTCTGTGTGCTGTTATTTAATATGAAATGATGTTGACACTTTGCCTTTTTTTCCCCCCTTAGGCAGTAACCTTTTTGGCGGGTGGGGGCTGGTGGAGATGAGGCGGAACTTGGCGCAAACTTAAAAGATATCTGCTTAGATTTAGTAACAGACTAATGAGAGAACGGGTAGCCCTTGAATGAGGGTTTGGTGTTGAAGTCTTGCCGTCTGGTTAGTGACCTTGAACTAGCCATTAGTCTTAAAATCCATCACTGGGAGAGGGGTGTGATTGAATCTGTAAAAGGCATCAGACCTAGGATTAAAACTAAAATTGGCTTTTTCAAATGTTAAGTACCTGTTAACTCGTTAAGAACAGCCAAGGAAGATTAGGGTGAAAGTGAACTTTGTGTCGGCCCTTTCAACTACTTTAATGTAGAATTGCACTATTACCACTTAGTTTAAATTGGCTTCCTACTGTGTTGGAAGCTTATCGTTGTCTTTAGTTATTAAAGAATAAAGGTTTTAGTAAAACAATCCAAACCACATTTAAAGGTGTCCCATAAACTTGGGGAACTTCTTCTGGGAGGTAATACTATTCTTTTTCAGCAGACTCACCAGGGGGGAAAAATGGTTGAAGCAGATCGTCCAGGAAAGCTCTTCATTGGTGGGCTTAATACGGAAACAAATGAGAAAGCCCTTGAAGCAGTATTTGGCAAATATGGACGAATAGTGGAAGGTGAGTTATATGAATGTACATGCTGGGATATTATAATTAAAAGATAAGCTGTGATGAATTTGATTACATTGATCATCTGACATGATGTTGTATTTTTGTCCTCTAAGAAGTTCTGAGCTTTCTCCTCAAGTAGATAGATAGTTTTATTGTTTGATTCGAATTAGTGACACTTTTTCTTAAACTTTGTTAAAGTGCTCTTGATGAAAGATCGTGAAACCAACAAATCAAGAGGATTTGCCTTTGTCACCTTTGAAAGTCCAGCAGATGCTAAGGATGCAGCCAGAGACATGAATGGAAAGGTGAGATTGCACAATGAATACCATGTATCCTAGTGCATAATATAGCATGTGCAATCCCAACTCTGGTTCATGGAAGCTCTTGAATTATTTTGGTTTTGAATATATACCTCTCCAAGATCTTCTCACCATAGCCAATTTGTAGTACTCTTTTGAAGTATATCATGAGGTGTTTTTTTTTTGTGGTGCTAGGCATGCCAAACAAGTGCTCTACCACTGAGCGACATGCTCAACTGAAGCATATTATGAAATTCCAGGGTCAAATGTTGTAGACAAAGTTATAGATTGTACCCTTTCTTCCCCCTTGGATTGGACTTATGCATGCTAGTCAAGTGCTCCACCTTGAGTTACATCCCCAACCATAGATTGTGCTCTTAAGTGTTTCTCAGTTCAGAGTAGCATGTAATGTTACAGATAAGCATTGTATTTTATCTTGGGATCCCTAAACCATAGCTTGATGGCTTGGCCTTTAGCATTGTTTATTACTTTTGCTTTTTTTTTTTTTTTTTAGGTGGGGGGTACTGGGGATTGAACCCAGGGGTGCTTTACCACTGAGCCATATCCCCAGTTCTTTGTATATTTTATTTTGAGACAGGGTCTCACTGAGTTGCTTAGGGCCTCCGTAAATTGCTGAGGCTGGCTTTGAACTCAATCCTCTTGCCTCAGCCTCCTGAGCTGCTAGGATTACAGACATGTGACACGATTCCTGGTTCCTTTTTATTTTTTGATACAAGGTCTCACCAAGTTGCTGAGGCTGGCCTCTGCTTGCTATCCTGCTTCAGCTTCCTGAGTTAACCTGGAGTTGCTGGGATTATAGGCATGTGCCATTGTACCTAATCTGGTTATTAGTTTTGAAAATGAGCTGATATACCTACCTAGCATTGCTTTAAATTTTACCAAGTGCACTGAGTTTACTTTATGCTTTGTATTCTCAGTGACTGGGTAGACATTTTAAGTAAGTGGAAAAGTCATTCTTAGAATTACTACTTCTAGGATTTTACTTAGACTAATTGATGAACAAAATTAACTGTATTTTGGTGTCAATAGTATATAGTGGACCTGTAAGTTCTTTTAAAATTATGATACAATTTAACCATTTTGATTTTTGTTTAAAGTCCTTAGATGGAAAAGCCATCAAGGTGGAACAAGCTACCAAACCATCATTTGAAAGTGGTAGACGTGGCCCACCTCCACCTCCAAGAAGCAGAGGCCCTCCCAGAGGTCTTAGAGGAGGAAGAGGAGGAAGTGGAGGAACTAGGGGACCTCCCTCTCGTGGAGGGCACATGGGTAATAATTTAGGTGGATCTTTGGCTTGGTGTATAAGAACTGCAAATCCACGACAGTGTATACTTTAAGCCCTCGTTGAAAGGCTCTCGCCTTTGAAATTAAGAAAGAATATATGCTTACCTCTTGAAGTGATAATGACTCGAGGAAAACATGGAAGGTGTTCTAAGTTAAATGAATGTTGATTTAAATGATAGATCACATTATTTCTTACCTTATTACTTAATGTGTAAGAAAAGTACTTAGAAAATCTTTTTCAAGATTCAGTTTGATACATTGAGCATATGAAAGCAAAACAATGTGTGTTCTTTGAAATAACTTTAGAGACTACCCTTCATTTTCCTTATTTTCCCAGTCTACATGACTTCATGCTTGATATTGTGCAATTGAAAATATAAGTTAGACCCCTCAAAGAGAAAAGATAAAGAGAAGGTAGTATCATCAAATCATAGAATTCTTTGTTTTGTTTTGTTTTTTAAATTCTTGTGTTAACATATTTTTTTCTCCTTTCTAATGTAGATGATGGTGGTTATTCCATGCATTTTAACATGAGTTCTTCCAGGGGACCTCTTCCAGTAAAAAGAGGACCACCACCAAGAAGTGGGGGTCCTCCTCCTAAAAGATCAGCTCCTTCAGGACCAGTTCGCAGCAGCAGTGGAATGGGAGGAAGAGGTAAATGTTGCATGCATGACAATCTGTGCTATCACCATAGCACTAAGAATTAAGAAGTAACTCTTAAAAATGACCCTTAAGACTTGTTCAGGAATTCCAGGTGATCTAGTAACATGAAGCTAATGAGTACTCAAAAGATGTGAATAACATTTCTTGATCTGTGTACGTATTATGTTTAAGTCACTACTTTTCATTGTCTGAATATAATAAGTTCACATTTTATTTAACTTTCACCAGGCTACATTTTAAAAAATTATTATTTTTCCTTAAGCTCCTGTATCACGTGGAAGAGATAGTTATGGAGGCCCACCTCGAAGGGAACCCCTGCCCTCTCGTAGAGATGTTTATTTGTCCCCAAGAGATGATGGATATTCTACTAAAGACAGGTAACACAAAAAAATGCAGTTTTTTCATTAATTAAGGTTAAAGGAGAGCTCATCAAAAGCATAGACCAAATTACTTTTGTTTCTATAGCTATTCAAGCAGAGATTACCCAAGTTCTCGTGACACAAGAGATTATGCACCACCTCCAAGAGATTATACTTACCGTGATTATGGTCATTCCAGTTCACGTGATGACTATCCATCAAGAGGCTATAGGTAAGTGAGTGCTTCCGTGGCTCAAGTATAATATTTTATTGTAAAAGTTGGTGCTCTGGGACTTAAAGGTTTTTCTCTTTTAATTTAGTGATAGAGATGGATATGGTCGTGATCGTGATTATTCAGATCATCCAAGTGGAGGTTCCTACAGAGATTCATATGAGAGTTATGGTAAGATACTGTTAAGAGTCTTGAGTTTCAGCAGCTTGAGTTTTTAGGTTCATGAGCCAGTTTAATAGGCTGCGTGGTGCTTGCTTTTAAAGGGACGTTTGCTTGCTTTTTTTAAAAGGGTTAACTATCAGCTGGGCTTTTCCTAGTTTTGTGAGGGGCTTTTGTTCTTTCCTAAGTTTTTTTTTTCTTTTGAGGCTGTTCGCTTGCTTTGGAGGGGATTTTGCTTGCTTAAATTGGCAGCCTTATGTGTTTTCCCCCAACAGTGAAAATACAATTTAAAAATTTTATTAACAAGATCAAATGTTTACCATTGCAATATGAAGGAAACTCTACAGTTCAAAATTGCAACTTATCACTGGAAAGTGGCTGAGTGTCTACTATAAAATAACAAGCTGGAATATCCTCTTGAAATACACACCGTCTTCAGTCTTTTCAAACAAACATTAAAATCAATCCATTTCCGTATCTCAGCAGATGAGCAAATCCTTGTTATGGCCAGCAATGGTAGAGTTTAAAACCTCCCAGTTGAGAAAGTAAACTTTTAATACAAGAATTCTGTAAATTCAGATTTAAATGTTGTATATATACAATTTATAGTGTTGCCATATTACCTGACCATTGACCCTGCAGGTAACTCACGTAGTGCTCCACCTACACGAGGGCCCCCGCCATCTTATGGTGGAAGCAGTCGCTATGATGATTACAGCAGCTCACGTGACGGATATGGTGGAAGTCGAGACAGTTACTCAAGCAGCCGAAGTGATCTCTACTCAAGTGGTCGTGATCGGGTTGGCAGACAAGAACGAGGGCTTCCCCCTTCTATGGAAAGGGGGTACCCTCCTCCACGTGATTCCTACAGCAGTTCAAGCCGCGGAGCACCAAGAGGTGGTGGCCGTGGAGGAAGCCGATCTGATAGAGGGGGAGGCAGAAGCAGATACTAGAAACAAACAAAACTTTGGACCAAAATTCCCCGTTCAAAGAAACAAACAAAAAGTGGAAACCATTCTGTCATAACTACCCAAGGACTACTAAAAGGAAAAATTGTGTTACCTTTTTTAAATTTCCTGTTAAGTTCCCCTTCATAATTTTTTATGTTCTTGTGAGGGAAAAAAAGTAAAACATGTTTAATTTCATTTGATTTTGAGTTGCTTTCAACAAGCAAATGTTAAGTGTGTAAGACTTGTTGTACTAGTGTTGTAATTTTCCAAGTTAAAGTGTCCCTGAAGGCCACTTCCTATCCAGTTTTACCCAGTAAATGAGGCAAGCAATTCTAAGATCTTCCACAAACATCTAGCCACCTAGATGTCCATTGATCTCCACTGAGAGATGAATCGTTCTGCCTATACAAAAAAGCTAGCTAATAGGGGGTGGTTGGGGTATGCTACTCTTAGGATTTCAGGGTGTCTTCCAACTGAAATCTCAATGTTCTCAGTATACAAAACCTGAGATCAGATATCTATGTAAGGAAAGTACTATTCACCCAGTAAATCCCCCTTCCCCCCAAAAAAAAACCAAATGGATAATGCTGGCCATATTTTGCCTTTCTGACATTTCCTTGGGAATCCGCAAGAACCTCCCTTTCCCCCTCCCCCAATAAGACCATTTAAGTGTGTGTTAAACAACTACAGAATACTAAATAAAAAGTTTGGCCAAAACCAACCATGAAGCTGCAAACGATGCTTGCTCTTACTGTTTCAAATTTTTGCAACTCTGTAGTGTCTCACTTTTAAAGGAACAGCTTGATTGCAAAGGAGAAAATAGATAAGCAGTGAAGTTATCTCCAACTTCCTAAAGGCTTATGACTTCTAAAAAGTGAATCTATCAGCATTCCACATCAGATTTAAAGCACCAAATGCCTGTGAAACAGCAAAGATGGTAAGCAAAGCAAACTAGTTTTTCCGTCTAAGTCGAAATTGAACACTTACCTTCCTCATAGTACAGTGAAACATACTGTACCTCATGGCAATGGAAATGTGCCTTCTAGATTAAAAAAAAACCTTTTGGAAAAGCAAATGTTCAATAGCATATTAGAAGTCCTCCAAATTCAACACTTGGATTTTTTTTTTTTAAAGCATGTGTGACATTTAAAGGCCTTAATACAGCTGTTTACCAGTACCAATCTGGGGCTTGGGAGGGGGTATTTTTTAAAGTATTTTTGATGAAGACCTTTAAACATGCTTCATATGTTTTTAACATTTTTTTTTTCAAATTAGTCTTAGTCAATATAAGAAATGGCTTAGGTTTGGGGTCCCCTCTCTTACCCCTGTAAGCCATTGCAAACTTGACCTTTAGTTGGATGCCTGACTTGTTTTTAGTTCTATGAAACTACACTGTATGGAGAAAATCTATTGCAAGTGGTCTTTAAAAAGCAAAACCTGAGGCAGCATGACCCAGGTCCAGCCATGAAGTTGAAAAAGATGCTCTTGAATATAGTAAACTTGAAGACCTCCAACTAAAAATCCTTATACGCACTTATTCCTTCAAATAAATGTTTTGTCCGTTCAACTTATGGATTTAACGTGGCAGTGCACCATTGGAACAGAATGAGAATCCATAAGCCATGCAACTTAACCATTTAAGCCATTCCAGTCCATCCCAAGCCAGTGAATCTTCCACTACTTAAGAGAACTAGTAGAACATGAAATACATTAATCTGGAAGTCTGAACTTGCCTTTCTGGAAAGAGGGCAGTTATAGGCAAGTTTTAAAGTTTCTTAAGAGAGATAACTAGTTTTCATCTGTTTAATTTTTGCAGGTTGAGGACTTATGGTCATTGTGGTCATGGAGTGCTGATTTATTCACAATAGATAAAGCTGGCAGCAGGAGAAATCAAATGCTAAGGTAAGTTTTGAAAGCACTGGCCTTTCAAGGTTTAAATAGTATTTGTAGCTTTGCCACTGTCAAGCTGTGGTGTTGGCAAGTTTTTTTTTTTTTTTTCCTGATCCACACTTCATCTGCAAAAGGGGATAATATACAACTCTTGGAAATTAGGTTAGATTATTTAACGTGTGTTATCTGGCACATCCATTTTTTTTAAAGAGATTTTTAATATTTATTTTTAGTTTTTGGCGGACACAACATCTTTGTTTGTATGTGGTGCTGAGGATCGAACCCGGGCCGCACGCATGCCAGGCAAGCGCGCTACCGCTTGAGCCACATCCCCAGCCCTGGCACATCAATTTTGAATGTAGAGGGAGGTTATATAGGTATATTTCCAGTAATAATACTATTAGTCATGCAATATTCTTGGCTGTTTAAAACCAATTGCAAATATCTTTTCATATTGCAAGAATTCTCTTGACAGGATCTGTGTATACAGGTAATACTTTGGTATGTGAGCAGACTTTACATGAAGTTTGGGCTTCAGTGAATTTTCTCAGTGCTTGCTTATTTGTATAGCTATAATACAAATTGACTAAATGGAGAGTTATTGATATCAATTATAAGAAAAAGTATGTATTTAGGAATGGTGGGGGGTGTTGGGGTACTATGCAGTATAAAACAAATGCTTTACCTTATAACTTGATCCCATGCTTTTTTACAGAGTTGTTGAAGCAGAAGAATGCTGATTGTCGATCAGTCACAGCAGTCGCATAAGCAGTGCTCATCAGAATTGGTTTGGTGCAGGCAATAGGTTTTTGTCTTCAAGGGTTCTTGTGGATCTGAGGAAGGCATTAGTGTTGGTTAACACTCTTAACTAGGGAGTGGTAGTTACTTAAAATTGACCAAATGGAGAAAGGGAAATAAAGAAATTGGCAAGTGGAGGTACTCAGGAAGTTCTTGTGGCTATTTATGTAGAGTATAGCTTTGGCTTTCATTTTGTTCAGCTGAAGCAACTCTGCAATTTAGAATTAAGTATCACTGAATTTCAGAAAGTTGAGTTAGGGGCTGAGGATGTAGCTCAGTGGTAGAGCACCTGCCTAGCATGCCTGAAGGCCCTGGGTTCATCCCTAACACTGCAAAAAAAAAAAAAAAAAAAGTTGAATCATGATAGGCATTAAGTGGTAACTTGTAACTCTCTTTCAAGTAATATCTTGATTTTTTTTTTTTTTTCAGCAAATGAAACTTATTCTGGCATTAGCTTATCAGGAATGAGGGTTCAGTTTTACAGCAAAACTAAAGCAAGGAGTAACATGGGGAAAATGAAAGTAACAACTGGAAACATTGCTAGAATGGTGGAAAGCACACTTGAAACTGGAAACAAATTGGTCACTTGGTTATAGTATCATTTTATAAGCTTACTTTACCCACAGCTCCCATTCTTGGAAACAAATCATGGTAAAACCAGTTTATTGCTTTGGAGACTAGAGCCAATAGTTTAAGTATTAATGTTCTCAAAACAGTTGTTGCATTAGAGGAAGCAGCTCAACTTCTGAGAATTTTTGCATAGTATAATACTATCACATTTAACAACTGTGATTCAGGAAAATAAATTTTAACCCTCATTGGTCACATTCCTAAGTCATAGACCATGAGGATACTGACCAATTAAGTAGTTGCACTTGAATAGCTATCTTAGCTCAAGTCTTCCATAATCTAATTACTTGAGTTGGTGCTTCTGTGAGGACTTTTTTGGCTCTTGAGATTTTATTTAGATTTCTTGAAGACAGTGTAGAATAGACTAATTGTAGTATGAATACTAAATTCAGAGTAAGGAGTATGCTTAAATTACCAGATACTTTTTTAACAGATAACTTAAAGACCCAGAAGGCTTAGTTTTTCCATTAGTAAAAGAGTTGGTCTTGATTCATTTTACTTTATATTGGTTGTAAAAGAAACGGAATGATAAAATGTTTTCCTTGTTTGACTGGTAGTTGAATATAGAACTTAGGTATTATAGATCATTTTCACTTTTTGGAATGTTTTGTATTGAGACAATAAAACTTAAACGTGCATCTTTTTTGTGGCAATGGGTTCTTTTTTCCTTTTTTTTAAAACCTTTTTGAAATTAGAAATTATTTAGGCTTTGAAGTGTTTTTCTTTAAAAAGAAAAAGTCCCGCTTCACTCACATTAGTTTTGATATACTTCTGGCACTTGATATATTGAGTCACTGATTTGGCCAGCTTCTGCAACTAGGTAGCTGTCTTTATTGGGGAGTGAACTTAGATGTACATCAAGGTAATTAATACAATGAGGCAATTCAGATGATTTCATTTAATTTTCGCCCCCTAAATTTAGTGGGAGCAATCGTACCTAAGAATTGGAGACTAACATATTAATAATTATTTCTTTTACCTCTGATTTGCTTTTAAATATCAAGAGGAAAAGGTTGTAGCAATGAATCCAAAGCACTTTAGACCAAAGTCTATCTTAGTGATGCTGTTGACCCCATATGTGCTTTACCACTGAGCTGCATCTTTAGTTTTTGTTTTATTGTCTAGCCTGACCTTGAACCTGTGATCCTGCCTGGGCCTCCCAAGTCAGATTATCAATGTGCACCATCATACCCAGCTTATTAAATATACATTTGGCTAATGGATGTTGGCACCTAAATGGTGACATTTGTGTTATGAAGCTAAGTTGAATGACAGCCCCAAGTAAATTATCATGGGGTTTATACCAGTTTCAGAAAAAAAGCCTATCCATCCTATCAATTCTTTAGAAAGCTTAATAACCAATTCAGTATTTATGAATTTCAGGATAAAATTTAACTCATGTCCCATCATTCCCTTTATGGACCACCTAAAGATCTTAAATTGACCAACAAATATACCACTTAGAGTGACTTTGAAATATTTTTAAGAGTTTTTTTTTTTTTTAATGTACTGGAGGTTTAACCTAGGAATTTGCTCATATTAGGCAATAGTTCTATTTTGAGAAAATAGGTGAACAATTAGTGATTATATAATTAATGTTAATTAGTTCAAGATGATTTCCAACCTATTTTAATGCTTGCTTTGAAATATTTTCAAGGGGCTGGGGATGTGGCTCAAGTGATAGCGCGCTCGCCTGGCATGCGTGAGGCACTGGGTTCGATTCTTAGCACCACATACAAATAAAATGAAGATATTGTGTCCATCTAAAACTAAAAAATAAATATTAAGAAATATATTTAAAAAAAAAAAAAAGAAATATTTTCAAACTTAAGAAAATACTGAGTGTATTGTTGTGAGGAAAATGCATATGCTCTTATAAAGATGGAAACCATTGCCATTCCAGAAAGTTAACCTTCTGCCCCTTCTCAGATAATTCCTGCCTTCATCCTTAAAAGATGCTATTTTTTTCCCTCTAATATCTACACATTGGTCTTATCTCTTAGAACATTAAATAAATGCAATTAATCATGGGACACCTTGTAAAGCTTTCTGGAGAGGATATCAGTTTTTATTGATAAGAATGAGAACTTAAAATTATTTATTTATGATAAAAACCTGGGCTTTTTCTAGTTTAGGGACTATTAGGAATATAAAGTTGCTATGAATTTTTCAGTACTGGAATTTGAACCCAGGGGCATTTGACTATTGAGCTACATCCTTAGCCCTTTTATATCTTGAGAGGCAGTGTTCCCTAAATTGCCCAGTATGTGCTTGAACTCTTCCTGAGTATCTGGGATTACAGGCAGGTATTACCTTGGCTGGCAATACTTATTTTTTAAATTAATGAGGATTGAACCAAGGGATGCTTTACCACTGAGCCCACAACCCCAGCCCTTTAAATTTTTTGTTGTTTTGAGATGGCCTTGTGAAATTGGGGCCTCACTAAATTGCTGAGGGTGACCTCAAACTTGTGATCCTCCTTTCTTGGCCTCCTGAGTGACTGGGATTATAGGCACCCAGCCTGGCTACGTTTTAAAAATATAATACACATTTATTATTAAACATACATAAATTATCAAAATAATTATGGCAAAATACACAGATCTCAAGTGTGCAGTTGGATCAGTCTTGAATAAAATTTCTCATTTAGATTAAAATACAAAATATCCCTTAATTCCCAGAAAGTTACTGTGTCCCTTCCCAGTTAGTAGTAATACTTCCCAACTCCAGGGAAGCAACACTGACCTGGTTTTATTATAGGATAATCTTGCATATTTTAATAATTTAACGTTTTTGGTCTAGCTGCTTTGAGCATATTTTTGAGATTTGTTTATGTGGTTGCACGTATCTGTAGATTTTTGTTTTCTGTTTTTGCTATGCTGGGGTTTGAATCCAGTCCTTGTGCATACTAGGCAGATGCCCTGCTACTGGGCTATCCCCCCAGCAGTTCATTTTTCATTGTTGAGTAAAATTTCAGTGTATGAAATATACATCTATTCTATTGATGGATATATGGACTGTTTGGTTTTCTTGGATATTAATAGTGCTGTGACTTCTTGTATGTCTTGGATGTATATTTTCATTTCTTTTGAATAAATATTTATTCAAGTTAAAGTGATGGGGTGATAGAATAGACAGTAATATTTAATTTTAAGAAACTGCAAAATGGTTTCCTAGTGGTTGTACATTTTATGCCCTCAGCAGTTTATGAGAATTTTGTTTGTTCAACAATAACCTTTCTCCAACATTTGCTGTGATGCTGAACACTTTTTTAAAAATAAACTTTTGGGATAATTTTTTAAATTTTCAGAAAAGTTGTAAAGATAGTGTTTCTGTATATGTTTCACCCAGTTTCCCCTGATTTTATTTTTTAACCCCCAATTTTAATATGTTATGTGACTGCTATATTTGTCAAAACTAAGAGTGTAACATTGGTACATTACTGTTAACCCTACTTTTTGATTCCATGTTTTCTATTGTTCTCTTTCTGTTTCAGGATCCAGCCCATTATCTCACATTGCATTTTATCCTGGGCAATACCTCATACTATTAAGCCATTTGTATATCTTTCATAAAGTGTCAGTGTTTTGTCCATTTTAAAAGTTGGATTGTGGATTGCCTGTTTTTTTAAATGTAGAATTTTTTTGCATATTCTGGATTATAAATTGTCAGATACATGTGTTGTGAATATCTCCTGGTTTGTCTTGCCTGTTCTCATTTTTCTTGCATAAATGAAATCTTATAAAAAAATTAGTGGTTCCTGTTTCCTGTGACCTATCAAGGCTGTCTACTTCATGGTCATGAAGATTTCTTCTAGAAATTTTGTAGTTTTTGCTTTTATGCTAAAGCTCCAGTACATTTTGAATTCATTTTTAACTGTGTGAGATAAGAACTGAAATTCATTTTTTCCCAACTATAGTTACCCATTTATTCCGGCGTCTTTTGTTGAAAACACTACCCTTCCATTGAATTACCTCAGAATCTTAGTAGGTCCCATATAAACCTGTGTCCACTACTGTACTTCACAATGGATCCGTACTGTCTTTTTAGCTTGACTACTGTAGTTTTACAATAAACTCTAAAGACAATTTTTAGTTTCTTCTTGCAGAGTATTTTTCCCCTTCAGAGTTGTTGTTGATGCTTTGTTTTCTACTTCAAACATCTTATCGAGGCCTTTCAAATGACTGGAATTTTTTTTGCCCTGCTCATGATTGCAAAATGGGGTTAACATGTTTGTAATCTCTGAGGGTTTTTTAACATTGAGCTTCACTGGGTATAGTTTGTTAGATAACCCCTGATGTCAATTTCTTTAGTCTTTTCCTCTTGGCTTGGTCAGATCCTTACCTTGAGAGTATAGGATGAGTTTATACTAGCTCAAGGAATAGGGTTGGAGTTTCCATGTATGCTCCCGTATCCAGTTGGGCTCTAGTGCTACCTCAGTTCAACCCACCTCCAGATATCCTGGTACCACTATTGTCTGTCTTGCAGTGCTGATGAATTAGGGAATGATCTTGTCAGCACAATGTTGGGGAGAGTCCACAATTAGAAATTTCTTCTCCAGTTTCTATCCTGCATGCCTCTTGCATTTTAATCGACCCTACCCTGACTCCATCTTCATCCTAGACTTAATCCTCTCCTGTCTCTTGGTGTTTCTTGGTTCTATCTTCATTTGACTTAAAATTCTAGGTTTAGCATTACTGTGTATGTCACAACCTTGGGCAAGATCTTAAACTCTATGTACTTGTTTTCTATTATGTAAATGTGGATAATAATAGCATTTATCTCATGGGCTGAGAAGATTAAGTAATAGTGGTTGTCTTATGGTAAATGCTGTATAGGCATTTGATTTTATTACTACTCTTTGTCAATTTTCCTCATGTGTGTCATCTTTGAGACAGATAAGGGGGAGAGAGCCAGCACCTTACATTAAGATGAGCATCTTGTGAAGGACTAAAGTCCTGGCTAGAAGCTTGAGTTTCTTTTTTAGCCTGAGTTAGTCATACTCCATTTTTAAAAAATTATATTATGGTCAGTTCACATAAAGCTTTTCTCATTTAATTTCACTTTTATCTCCATTCTCCCCCCCCCCAAAAAAAAAACCTGGCAACTATTGAAGCATATTCATCGAATATGTTTTTGTGTTCTTATTGAACAAATATATATTTTTGCCATGTTGGTGATTGAACCCAGGGTTGCAGGTGTGAAAGACAAGTGCTCTACCATTGAATTACATCCCTAGCTTTACATTGATGTTTTATATGTATTTATTTTTGCTACTGGGGATCTAACCCAGGGTTGCTTTACCGTTGAGCAACCTCCCCAGTCCATTTTTGAGATAAAATCTCAGTTGCTGAGGCTGACCTTGAACTTGGAATCCTCCTGTCTCAGCCTCCCAAATCACTGCAATTACAGGTGTGTGCACTGCATCCAGCTCCCATATATACATATGTAGAAATATATATAAATTAATGTTATTAATGTCTCTTTTTCTTTTTTTTTTAAATTTTTTTTAAATATTTATTTTTTTTAGTTCTCGGCGGACATAACATCTTTGTATGTGGTGCTGAGGATCGAACCCGGGCTGCACGCATGCCAGGCGAGCGCGCTACCGCTTGAGCCACATCCCCAGCCCCATGTCTCTTGTTCTTTATGAACTGGTTCTCAGCTCTGTTTCAAGGATTTACATATAGTGAAAATATGCATCTAGTTCCTTCTAGTTATAGGATTTCATGGTGTGCGTGCACCATATTTTCTCTATCCACTCTTCCCAGTTTTGTGTGTAACTTTTCTTCCTGGCTTCTGTTTATCTGGGCACCCAGAGCATACTGAGATTTGACCCTACTTATAAGTCTAGTGGTGTTTGAAGGTGGTTGTGATGGATCCGGAGAATAGTATCTTCTTTCAAGGAGTCTTCCCAGGCAAGGTTATCACAAAGACTTATTGCCAGACATTAAGGCAAGTCGCTTCTGTTTATTGGTTGGGGATTTAAAATGACTTGAAGGTTCAAGACTCAGTTTCAGCTGGGTCTATACAAATGTCTCCCAAGTTTCAGAGTACTATTTCATATCAACCAATGCTCTATTTTACACGAGAGACTTGGCAAGACTTAAATTCAACTGTCATTATATTCAGCATCCTTCACAGCTGATTTTCAGCAGTACCATCCCTGTGGCTAGAAGAAATGAGCTTTTGTCATGGAAGCTCCTTGATTTTCAGACTGTGACTTGTGCTAAGGCTTAATGGACTTGAGCTTGTAATTTTTTCTTGGTAAGCACTCAAGTGAACTCAACAGAATTTACTCAATGTTACGGTCTTTATAGTCATCATTCCTTTATAACAGTGAAGTGCAGAAGTCACTTGGGTTCTCAAAGCATGCACAATTGTGAACTACAATGAGATAGTTTGATTGTTTGTGATGCTTCTGCATGCCAAGGATTACTAGTAGCCCATTTCCCATTTGTAAAAAGGTACTGTGCTCAAGACAAAAGAATGAACAAATCAATACCCAAATCCCATTTCTGTGGATCTGTTCTGAATCTGTCCAGAGTCTTCTCTGGATACCAATTCAACATCAGTCTGGGTTCAGTCAGGAGAAAGAAATGACACAGTATATTGGAACAAGGAAGATTTGACAAAGAATTATTATGGGTAGGTAATCACCTAGTGAATAGAGAATTCTAAAAAGTATAGGAATAAGCCAGGCACAGTGGTAAATGCCTGTAATCCCAACAGCCTGAGATGCTGAGATGGGAGGATTGCACCTCACAAGTTTAAAAGTCAGCCTCTGCAATTAGTGACTAAGCAACTTAATGAGACCCTGTGTCAAAAAGGGCTGGGGATGTGACTCAATGGTTAAGTGTAACTGGGTTCAATCTCTGGTACCCCCCACCCCCACACACACATAAATGAATGCCAGATAGAATAACCACAGCATATATAGCTATGATGCAATAACAACAGAAATCACTGCTTCTAGGACTGAAGAGTACCCAAGGAAGAAGGAACACACACAAGTATCCAAAGAATACCCTTCCAGGGCTGTGATACAGGGTCCAAGGAAGAGTCAGGGCCAAAAATAACTGGAGAGGCAAGGCTGTGCCTTGTTGAAGAGTAGACCCAGTGGTGCCACAATGACAGAACTTACTATAAACTGTCCTCTGGAGTGCTGGAGAAACTACATTGGAAGGTGTCTCACCAGAAGTGCCGAGCTATAATAAATGCTCAAAGACTTTTTGGGGAAGCTGCAAGCACTCTAGAGGCTGGAGAGACTACCCCCACTGCAGAAGCCCAACTTGAGAATTGTCCCATGCTAGAGAAACATGCTGGAACCAGGAAGTATAACCTTCCTCTGCAGTCTCACTAATAGTATTTAGGGACAAAACCTGGCATCTTGCCAATTGGCAAAATATTTTTAAAGGGCTTAGATTTCATTTTCATGGAGCAAGAAAAAGAATTTAGAGTTCAGAGGTAATAACCGGTATGATGGCTAATGGTGGCCTCAAACAAACTGAATTAGGAAATGTTTTTTTTTTTCCCCTGTGAATTTTTTTTTTTTTTTTAGTACCAGGGATTGAACCCAGGGGTGCTTAACCAGTGAGCCACATCTCCAGCCCTTTTTAAAATATTTTATTTAGAGACAGGGTCACGCTGAGTTTCTTTAAGACTTTGCTGAGGCTGGCTTTGAACTCAAAATCCTGCCTCAGCCTTTTGAGCCACTGGGATTATAGGTGCCTGACTATTTTTTTTCCTGTGAGTTTAAGATTGTTATTTTCTTTTTTCCTTAAATGTCAGAATTCACTAATGAAATCCTCTAGGCCTGCAATTTTCATTGTGGGAAGATATTTTTATGTTGCATATTTAGGTTTAGGTCTTTGAGTTTTTCTAATCCCTTTTGTGTCCTCTGTAGGCAAGATTCCGTAATGGCCTTTTCTGGTTTCCCTTCCTTTATCATCAATACTTGGTATGATTTGTCACAAACCTGTGATACTTGGTAAAAGGGATTTTGAAGATAAAAGTTACCAATCCGTTTGAATTACTCAAAAGAGAGATTATCTGGTGCTATGACTTGAATGTTTGTGTCCCCTCCAAAATTCATGTTGAAACTTAATCCCCAAAGCACCAGTTTTTGACAAGCCTTATGGGCAGAAATGCTTCATCTACTATAAAAGGAGGAAAAGCAAAGAATGTGAGTGTACAAAGCCAGGGGTGTTGGCACATACCTATAATCCAAGCAATTTGGGAGGCTGAGGCAGAGGGATCACAAGTTCAGGAATAGTCTGAACAATTTAGTGAGACCCTGTTTTAAAACAAAGAGGACTGGGGATATAGGTCAGTGGTAGGAGTACCGCTGGGTTCAATCCCCAGTACTGTGTGTGCATGTGCGTATAATTAGAATGTGGGTGTGCATTTTGAAATGTTGGTAGATTTAATTGTAGGACATTAAGGAAAATTTTTAATTGTTTTTTATTCTTTATACATGACAGTAGAGTGTAGTTTGATATACATGGAGTATAACTTATTCTAATTAGGATCCCATTCTTGTGGTTGTACATGATGTAGAGTTTACTGGTCATATATTCATATATTACTGGTTTTAGTTGTGTAGTAAGCTGAGAGTGAGCAGGATGGAGGGATGGAAGTCTAAGGAGAGTTAGTAAAAGTCATTTTGAAAAGTTACAAATTGAACAAACTAGAGGAGTATTTGGTACTGTTGATTCCCACTTGAGATTTGTATCATAAATTTATAGAGAAACCAGTCAGCATGCTTGTGTATTTTCCTCCAGCAACATTACTGCTTGAGTGCAGGAGTAGGTCCCATGAATGAAGTATTCAGTGAGGAAGAAGTAAATACCCCCAAATAAGCTGATGTATCAAGAAAAGGCAGGGTGGACATGGAACAGTAAAATCAACAATAATGAAAATCCAGTACACTGCAGCATCCACATACCACCCCATTTCCTTGTTCTCCTTTACAATACAACTATGCCTGCTGTCGCAAGTTCTTCCTCTTACATCCTTTTTAATCCACTTCATTCACATGTTGACTCATCACTCCACTGAAACTGCTCTTGTCAAGGTCATCAGTGACCTACATATGGCTAAATCAACTCTAATCTTCACTTGACCCTCAGCAGCATTTTACTCAATTGTTTCACTCCTTCCTCACTGATAGAATTCATTTGGATTTCAGGATACCACACTTCCTTAGTTTTTCTTTTACCTTCCTGGTCAATCTTTTGTGGATCCTTTTCCCTAACCTCATACCATAGGACTGCCCCAAAGCACAGTCCTTAGTTCTCCTTTCTGCATGTGCTGCCTAAGTGTTCTCATCTAGTTTCTTAGCTTTATATGTCATCTATGCACCTGTAAATCCCTATCAACTATCTCAGACCTCTTCTCTAGCTCCAGACTCATATTGACATCATTGAATATCTACATCTCAAAGGCAATGGGTCAAAAAAATTTTTTTGGTAGTACTGGGGATTGAACAAAGGAATGCTCTACCATTGAGCTACATCCCAAGCCTTTTTTATTTTTGGTACTAGGGATTGAACCCAAGGACATTTTACCACTGAACCATATCCCTAGCCCTCCCCCACACTTTTTGGGTACCGGGGATTGAACTCGGGGGCACTCAACCACTGAGCCTCATCCCCAGCTCTATTTTGTATTTTATTTAGAGACAGGGTCTCACTGAGTTGCTGAGTACTTCACTTGTGTTGAAGTTGGTTTGAATTGCCGATCCTCCTGCCTCAGCCTCCCAAGTCACTGGGATTACAGGCATACACCACCATGCGTAGCATGAGTTCAAAACTTCTTTCCCCCCTGAACTCTTCAAATGTTGGCAAAAATCTTTAGGGTAATCGTTGACTCATCTTTCTTACATATTACATCTAATTTGACAGGAAATTTTATGTGAGCCTCCTTAAAAATATATCCAGAATTCTACCACTTCTCACTATTACCATTGCTACTATCATAGTTAAAGCCACTACCCTTCCTTATCTACTCTTTCAACATTCTTTTCAACATTCTTCAGACTGGTCTTTTTCTTGCCCCCTAACCCCCAACCATTTTAAAAGCAGTAACCAGCCTAAGTGGTCCTTAAAAATATCACTTCTTTGCTAAAAACTTAACAATTACTCCTCATTTCTTTCAGAATAAAAGCCAGCATCTTTACAATGACTTTCAGGGCCCTTAATAATCTGTAACATTATCTGCTATTATCCCCCACCCCACTTACTGACTTTAGTACAGCCATTCTTGTTTTCTTGGTGTTCCTAAACTACTCAGGTACTCTGTGGCCCTAGGGGTTTTGCTCTGGCTATTCTCTCTTCTTGAATCAATCTGCTTCCCAGATACCTACTTGACTACTTTCTTGTTTCCTGAGTCTACTCACGTCTTGCCTCAATGAGGCCTACAATAACTGTCCTATTTAATACTGCAGCCTGTCCATTCCCTTTTATATCATGCTCAGTATGCCTGAAACTCCATCACCCTACTCTAGTTATGTTACCCTATAACTCTTACCACATTTTTAATGTAATATTTGCTATGGTTAGGTATAGTTCAAGTATGTCCCCCAAGATTTTATGTGGGGGAACTTGGTCCTCAGTGTGGTAGTATTGGGAGATGGTGTAGCACCTTTAAGAGGTAGGGTCTGGTTAAAACTAATTAGGTTATTGGGGGCACTGCTTGGAAGGAATTGATGTAATTCTTGTGGGACCCTGGTTCGTTCTCATCAGAGAGTTGTTATAAAACAGCAAGACTGACTTCTCATTTATTTTCTGGCTTCTTGTCATTCCATGTCATCTCTTGTGTGTGCTTCCACTATGATACTATCAGTTTTGAGGCCCTCACCATAGTTAGCAACATACTTCTTGGACTTTCAGACTCCAAACCTGTGAGCTAAATAAACGCTTTTCTTTATACATTACCCAGTCTTGGGCATTTTGTTAAAGCAATGAAAAATGGACTGATACACCACATAATTTACCTATTTTTGTATCCATTGTTTATTCTCTCACTTTCCTGGTTAGTACATAATCTCTATGAGATCAGTGATCTATTTTTTTTTTTAAATTGATGTATCCCCAAAGCCTAAAATGGTGCCTGGTACATAGTAGAAGTTAGACAAATACGTGTTAAAAAATGAATGCATATACTTTATCCTCCATACGTATTCTTTCAAAAATGTCACTGCCTAATAGTTTTACAATCCCAAATGTGCTGCTCTGTTGCCACCTCAAAGAAAGATAAACCAATATTTTGTGAATAATTACATACAACTACAAGGGCAGAATCTCTGGAATCTTTTTTTTAGAGAACTTTTTAATATTTATTTTTTTAGTTTTCGGTGGACACAACATCTTTATTTTATTTTTATGTGGTGCTGAGGATCAAACCCAGTACCGCGTGCATGCCAGGCAAGCGCTCTACCGCTTGAGCCACACCCCCAGCCCAGAATCTCTGGAATCTTACCACCAAATGTTCCAACACATGGAGTAAACTTGTTAAATTTATCCCCAACATTATACATCAAATATTGGGAAAAAAGAAAACCAGAGTATGATATAGTAAGGGAGAGAATTTAATTGGAGTCCACAATCCTTGCTTAGTTAACTAGTCACAAGGCCACAATTGGTATTTATAATGTTTTTTCTAAATAAATTTATTTTATATTCCTTTTTAACTAGTGAATGGTGGTACTTGGTAGTGTGACCTAGAACTTCATTCTTTAGGGTTCTGAGTCTCATCCTAAGTGACTGTAAAACTGAACAAACTATAATGAGGCAACTATTTTCAGGTATTGCACAATAAATTATAAGAGAACAATCCCCAAGAAAGGGAAACCACATGAGAGCAGCCCCATGTTCACTCTAGTTCTCTGCCTGAGGGAAATTTTCTCACTGTAGCACCAGGAGGTACAGTCCAAGCACAGCATAGTGTTCGTAATAGACAGAAAGAGCAGAGTTCAGAATTTGGATTTCAGAGAAGGATATACACAGGGCCCTTTAGAAGTCATTGTGGGGTTTCCTCTTGGGGCATTTGTTGAGGGCTGGACTGCATATACAGAGTGTGACATTCTGTGCAGCCTGGAAGAAATCAGCAGTGGGGTTGAGAGAAGAATGTAGATACTAGAGGTGGCACAGTGCTGGGAGATAATGGAATTCTGACTTAAACAGAGTGGAGAGAACTTTAAAACCCCAGTCATTCCATTTACATTTTAAGGAGAAAGAATCACTCCCTAGAGTAAGGACTACTCTATATCTGCCCTAATAAAGCCTAAATTTACCTCACCTGGATAAAGGATCAAGTAAATTAATTGCCTCTTGGAAACTCGGTACTCTTCAAGAGATGCAATATAAACCAGCTTCCTTATAATGTCTCACCCACAGTGTGCAACATAGAATAAAACAAAACAAAACAAAAATAGTAATCCCAGATACCCTGGAGGTTGAGGCAGGAGGTTGCAAGTTAGAGGTCAGCGTAGACAATTTATCTAGGCCCTGTCTCAAAAAGGGTTGGGGACAGGAAGTGACAAGATGAGATAGTTGCTATGGTTGGTATTGTCACTTCTGAGCATTCCTGCATTGAGAGAGATTTTGGGAGATATATCCAAACTAAAACAATATGCCAAGATAATCTCCTTATTCAAAGTAAACAATTAGCAACTTTAATTCCTCTGTCATATAACACAATATATTCACAGGTTCCAGGGATTTAAGACACATCTTTGGGTGGTCATAATGCTGCCTGCCACATGGTGTATGTACTCTGTAATGGAACCAAACTAGAAAGCAATGGCAGAAATGCAAAAGGAAAATCACTTACTGCTAAATAATCATGGGTCAGAGAAAGTCTCAAAGGAGATTTAAAAATAGTTGCATGAAAATGAAAATGCAGCATCTCAACATATGTGGGACCCATAGACAAATATTTTGTACATACCAGTTTTATTGAGCTATCACCATTTAAGGTGTATGATTCAATGGCTTTTAGTTTATTTAGAGAGTTGTGCAACCATCACCACTATTTTGAGAATACTTTCACCACCCCAAAAAGAAACCCCATACTTATTCACAGTCACTTTCTATTTCTATGGATTTGCCTATTCTGTACTTGCATGTAAATTGAATCATTCATTATGTAGCCTTTTGGGATTGATTTCTTTCCTTTAAAGTGTTTTCAAAGTTAATCTAGCTCTATACCAGCACTTCATAGATTTTTGACAATCAAATAACATTCTATTGAATGGATATATCACTTTATTATCCATCTATTGATGAACATTTGGGTAGGATCACTTTTGACTATCACATGTTTTAGCACATTGGGTGAAAGAGATACCTAGGTGAAAGGGATACCAGGTGTATCTATGAGGGTATTTTCAAAAACCTCAAAATCTGCTTTAATCAGTGTTCTCCAGAATAAATATATACGTGTGTGTGTGTGTGTGGAGAAAGAGAGAGAAAGGGGGAGAAACGGAATTATTAGAGAAACTGTCTTAATTACAGAGGCTGAGAAGTCACACAATAGGCCCTCTCTGCAAGCTGAAGAATCAGGGAAGCCTGTAGCATGGACCAGTCCAAGTTTGTAAGTCTCAAAACAAGGGAAATTGATGATGTAACTCTCAGTGCAATGCCAAAGGCCCAAGAGCCAAAGGAGTTGCTGGTATGAATTCTGAAGCTCAAAGGCCAGAGAACCTAGAAGCCTAAGCCCACAGAGCTTTACAGGTGAATTCTTCCAAACATTTAGAGAATAATACCAATCCATTACAAACTCTTCCAGAAATGAAGGAATGAAGGAGGAGAAAAGAACGTTTCCCAGCTGACTCTTTTGTTTTTTACTGGGCGTTAAGTCCAGGGGTACTGTCACTGAGTTTCATCCCCAGGATCTCGATAAGTTGCTGAGTCTGGTCTTGTACTTGTGATCCTTCTGCTTCAGCATCCCAAGTTGCTGGGATTTAATCTTAGCTCCTAGCTCATTCTGTGAGGCAAGTCTTATCCTGTTAT
The DNA here is from genome assembly GCF_001458135.2 of Marmota marmota marmota. Lineage (NCBI taxonomy): Eukaryota > Metazoa > Chordata > Mammalia > Rodentia > Sciuridae > Marmota > Marmota marmota. The sequence goes on from NW_026000272.1 coordinate 13,408,160, forward strand.
CAAAGCCAGAGAAAAGTATTTTACACACACACACACACACAATTACAGCTCAGTATCAGGAATATAGCTACAAAATATTAGCAAACTGAATCTTGTGACATAGAAAAGATTATAAACCATGACCAAGTGAGATTTATCTCAGAAAAAGTTGGTTCACTATCCAAAAGATGAATTAACATTACATACCATATTAATATAGGAAAAAACTCACATATTGTCTTAATAAATGCAGGAAAAAACATTTCTCAGCATCCAACACTCATTCATGGGGCTGCTTTTATACCCTCAACAATCTACAGTTAATTCACACTTAATGATAAAAGACTGAATTCTTTTCTCTTCAGATCAGGAATAAGACAAGAATATCCACTTTCAACATTCTAGTGAAGTTTCTATCTAGTGGCATGATGCAAGAAAAAAAACATAAAAGTCATCCAGATTAGAAAAGAAGAAGTAAAGGTATCTCTATTCACAGATGATATAATCTTGCACACAAAAAATTCTAAGAAACAGAATTAATAATAGAATTAATACACAATTTCAGTAAAGTGTGTTAATCAAAAAATAAGTTCAAAACCAATTGTATTTCTGTATGTTAGCAGTGAATAATACTGAAATGAAATTAAGAAAGCAATATTATAATAAGAATAAAATACTTAGAAGTAAATTTAATAAAATGAGTGTAAAACTAAGTGTGCACTGAAAACTACAAAACAGAGCTGTAAAGAGTAGGGGATGTGGCTCAGTGGTATAGTGCTTACCTAGCATGTGCAAGACCCTGGGTTCCATCCCCATCACTACCAGAAAATTGCTGGAAGAAATTAAAGAAGACTTAAATAATTGGAGAGAAATTCATGTTCCTTGGATTGAAATTCTCAATATTATTAAGATGGCAATTCTCCCAGATTTATGATTCAGTGCCAACCTTATCAAGATTTCAGTAGGCATTTTTGCAGAAATTGACAATCTAATTTTAAAATTTATATTGAAATGCAAAAGACACAAAAGGATTTTGAGAAAGAAGGATAAATTTGGAGGTTTTAGATTGCCCATTTTCAAAACTCACTAAAAGCTACAGTAATCTAGCCATATGGTACTGATACTAGGATAGATGTGTAGATCAATGGAAGAAAACTGAGAGTACAGAAACAAATCCTTACATTTATAGTAATTTGATTTTCAACAAGAATACCAATATAATTAAACATGGAAAGAACGGTCTGTTCAACAAATGGTGCTTAGATAATTGGATATCAACCTGCAAAACAAAACAAAACATAAATTTAGATCCTTCCCTTAAAACACACATAAATCACCTCAAAATGGATCTGGACCTAAACATGCAGCCTAAAACTATCAAACTTTTAAAATGCATCAGGAGAAAATCTTCATGACCTTGGATCAGGTAAAATAAAAACTTACATAATACACCAAAAGCATAATAGAAAAAAATGGGAAAATTATAATTCATAAGTAAGGAAAACTTGTGTTTCAAAATACTCAATAAAGAAAACAAGGAGATAAGACAATGACTGAGAGAAAATATTTACAAGTCATATATGATAAAGGACTTAACATCCAGAAAATGAAAAGAACTATTTTAAAATAATAACAATACCCAACTTAAAAGTAAGCAAAAGGCTTGAGACATTTAACCAAAGAAGATACAAATGACTAAATAAGCATGTGAAAAGGTGTTTAATATTACTCATTAGGAGAATACAAACAAAATGCACTTGCCAGTATGACTATGATAAAAAGGACAGATGTTAAATAAGTTACAGAAAAAATGTGGAGAAATTGGAAACTATATTCATTACTGATAGAAATATAATATGGTACAGGCTCTGAAAAAGTTTGAGTTCCTTAAAACTTCAACATAAAGTTACTGTACAACACAGAAATTCCATTTCTAGTTATAAACGAAAGATAAATGAAAAATATATATTCACAGGCAGATTTATAGATAGTTCTATAGTTGGACTTTTGAATGTCCTGCAAAGAACATGTTAAAGGCTTGGTTCACATCCTGTGGTGCTACTGGGAAGTGGTGGAACATTTATGTGATAGGGCCTAGTGGGAGGCCTTCTAGTAATTGTGTGCATATCTTTGAAGAGGATATTTGGACCCTAGCCCTTTTATTTTCCTCTCTCGGTCTTGTGGCCTGGCCATGAAGTGAATGGTTTTGCCACATACTGCTGCCATGATGTGGTGCCTTGCCACAGGCCCCAAAGCAATGGGGCCCACCAATCATGGACTGGAAACTGCAAAACTATAAACCCAAACAAATCTCTTCTTGTGATAAGCTGATCATCTCAGATACTTGCTATAGTAATGGACAGTGAATGTACAGATATTCACATAAGCTTTGTGTATAACAGCCAACAATTAGAAATGATTCATCAATGCTGGGCATGGTGGCACATACCTCTAATCCTAGTGATTCATGAGGCTGAGGCAGGAGGATCCCAAGTTTGAGACCATCTTCAGGAACTTAGTGAGGCTCTGAGCAACTTAGCAAGATGCCGTCAGGGGATTTGGCTTAGTGGTGAAGTGCCCTTGGGTTCAGTCCCTGGTACCAAAAAAAAAAAAAAAAAAATTATCAACTGGTGAATGGATGAATAAAATGTTGTTTCATTCAGTGGAATGCAATTTATCAATAAAAAGAACAAACTACTGACACATGTTACAACATAGATAAACTTTGAAAATTTTCAGAAACCTGATGCAAAAAAACCACATACTGTTATTATTTAATTTATATTAAATATCTAGAAAAGACAAATCTATATAAACAGAAAATAGATTCATTTGCTGTTGCCTAGGCTTGCAGGAATGGAGAATAATTGTATATGGACACAGGGATATCCTTGGGTTGATGGAAAATGTGTGGTGGATTGTGGTGATGGTTGTATAGCCCTGTAAATTTACTAAAATTATTGATTTTGACAATTACAACAGTGAATATTGCATGTGAAAATGTTTGCTTTCTGTGCTGGGGATCAAACCCAGGGATTCACGTATGCCAGGTAAACTCTCTACCACTGAGCCACATCTCCAGCCCTCTGTAGTGGTTTTATTTTATTTTTTGTTTTTTGAGGAACTTCATACAGTTTTTCATAATGCTGTACTAATTTACATTTCCACCAACACTAATTTACATTTCCCCTTTCTCCATGTCCTGATCAGCATTTGTTATTTTTTTGACAATGACCATTCTAACTGGTGTAAATGATATCTAATTTTAGTTTTTATTTGCATTTATCTGATGGTTAGTGGTGTAGAGCATTTCTTCATATACCTGTGGGCCATTTGTATGTATTCTTTTGGGAAATGTCTGTTCAGATCTTTAGCTCCTTTTTAAATTGGATTTTTTTTTCTATTGGCTTGATTTTCTTATAAATTCTAAATACTAAACCTTTGTTAGTTGTATGTATAGTTTGCAAATATTTTCTCCCATGTTGTAGATTGTCTCTCATTCTGTTGATTGTTTCCTTTGCTGTGTTGAAACTTAAATTTGTTGCAATCCCTTTTGCCTACTTGGGGATTTGTTTCTTGTGCTTTTGGTGTCATATCCAAAAAATAAATAAATAAGTCTGTGCCCAATTCCAATGTCCTGAAGCATTTCCCCTATGTTTCCTTCTCATAGTTTCACAGTTTCAGGTCTTATGTTGAAGATTTTAATCCATTTTGAGTTGATTTTTGTAACTGGTAAGAGGTAGGGGGTCCAGTTTCATTTTTCTGCTTGTGGCTATCTGATTTTCTCTGCCCCCATTTTCACTGCCATTGCCCATTGTGTATTCTTAGCTACTTTATCAAAAATCATTTGGCTATAAATGCATGGGTTTATTTCTGGGCTCTCTTCTATGTTCCATTGGTCTGTTTTTATTGCCAGTACTATGGTGTTTTGGTTACTATAGCTTCTGAGTATATTTTGAAGTTAGTATGATACTTTCCGTTTTGTTCTTTTTGCTAAAGGTTGCTTTGGTAATTTTGGATCTTTTACAGTTCCATACATATTTTAGAATATTTTTCTATTCCCGTGAAAAATATCATTGGAATTTTGACAGATTTTATTGAATTTGTAGATCACATTGTGTAAGTATGGATATTTTAACAATATTAACAATTTAACAATTTAACAATGTTAATTCCTACAACCCCAGAGCCTGACACATCTTTCAGTTATTTATATCCTCTTCAATTTATTTCATAAATGTTTTATAATTTTCATTGCAGAGATCTTTCACCTCTGCTATCATTTGGATGTGTTTTGTCCCCTTCATGTATTGGAAGCTTGATCCCCAGAGTGACAATGTTGAGAGGTGGCAAGGAACCTTTAAGAAAGAGGTGGAGCCTGGTGGGAGGTCCACTGGGAGTGCTGTCCTTGGAAGGGATTAAGGTAGTTGCTCTGGGACCTCATATTTAGTTCTTGGAAGAGTGAGTTGTTATAAAAACTTTAGCCTGATCCTTGAATAACTCTGCATCTCATGTCTGGCCATGTGATCTCTGCCCTCACTTCTGCTCTCACTACTGTGATGTCATCCATCAGGAGAGTTTCTCGCTAGAATCAAACTGATGATGGTGCCATGCCTTTGAACCTGTAGAACTGTGGGTTAAGTAAACCTCTTTTCTGTATAAAATTACCCACCCTCAATATTTTATTGTATTAACAAAATGGACAATACAATAAATGTATTAACAATATAGTCTCTTGTTAAATTTATTCCTAATTGTTTTCTAATGGAGTATTTCTTTTTTTGTCCTTCTCTCCCCAACCCCTTCTTTCTTCTTTTGATGGAACTGGAGGTGCTCTGCCATTGAGCTGAGTCTTCTTTTGTTTTTTAAATTTCAAGACAGAGTCTTGAGACTGAGTTTCCCAGGTTGGCATCAAACTTGGGACCCTCTTGCCTTAGCCTTCGAAGCAGCTGAGATTATAGGCGTAAATGGTTGCTCCCTGGATGAACTCTTTATTACAGATAGGAGATACAAGGTACAATAAACTGTCATTCATTTTGGAGGGAATGTCCCAGCATTCCCCAGACCCTAAGGCCACTGGGTACTCAATGACTCATATGATTCATCATTGAATCTTTTCAGAGTTTATCTCTTTCTAGAGTGTATGTATTATCAGGGTATCCAAAATACTTCTGCTTCTTGTTCATCAGGTCTGGTTTACATGATACCATCAATATAATGGACTAATATGATGTTCTACAAAATACCCACATGGTTTAGGTCCTTTGAGATAATATTAATTTTTATAATCTAGACTTGGGGTTAGAATGTGAATATATAGTGATATCTGTTCCATGTTAATCAGATTGTTTTTTGAACTTCTTTCTAGATAGGAATAAAAAGAATATGTTTATCCAAATCGATGTCCATATACTACCCACCAGAGGTTTAATATGTTCTGAAGATACCACATCCAGCACAGTAGATTGAATTGGGACTATTCCTGAGAAGGTGCCAGACTTATAAATTAAGTTGGGATATGATGGGGCCACTACCTAATGTTTTAAGGGTGATGTTAATCCCTATCCATCTCCCGGTTTGTGGTTTTGTTTTGTTACCTGGGATTGAACTGAAGGGCACTCGACCACTCAGCCATATTCCCAGCACTTTTCTGTATTTTATTTAAAGATAGAGTCTCACTGAGTTGCTTAGCGCCTCACTGTTGCTGAGGCTGGCTTTAATCTTTCGATCCTCCTGCCTCAGCCTATGTCAGCTGCTGGGATTACAGGCGTGCATCACCATGCCCTATTTGTTTGTTTGTTTTTTTTTTTTTTTTACAGTGTCATGTATTAAATCCAGGGCCTTGCACATACTAGACAAATGATCTACTAATGAACTACATCCCCAGCCCTTTTAAAGGGGTTTTAAGCAAGACAGTGTCTTGCTGAGTTTCCCATGCTGGCCTCAAACATGTGATCCTCTCATTTTAGTCTCCTGAGAGTAGCTGGGATTACAGACATACACACCATGCCCTGCTTGTTTTTTATTCATTATCTTGGCCGTTGGAGGGCTTTTTATGGAGGAATGAGTTTCAGGGGCTCTCTCTCTTTTTTCTTTTTTTGGTACTGGGGTTTGAACTCGGGGCACTCGACCTCTGAGCCACATCACCAGCCCTATTTTGTATTTTATTTAGAGACAGGGTCTCACTGAGTTGCTTAGGGCTTCACTAAATTGCTGAGGCTGGCTTTGAACTCATGATCCTCCTGCCTCAGCCACCCGAGCCACTGGGATTACAGGTGTAAGCCACCGCTCCAGGCTCAGGGGCTCTCCTAATTCAAAAGCTTTTACTCCACAGATCAAGGAAGTGAGGTAATGATTCTGCCAATGGATAATATATTCATTTCAATTATTCATTTGGGAATCATGGAGATCACTACTGGGCCCATTGTGAGACAGATATGGGCCAATACTTAACTGATATCCATAATCCCCTTTCTAACAAGGGGTCACAAATACAGTTTGGGTTCCTGGATGTCAGTGTATAATTACCTCCTTGGTAAAGTCTGCATTCTGCTTTCCCCACCTATCTGAGTAAACGGTCATAGATTCTTTTGGAGAAGGACTAGGAACACTGCTGGATATACTTGCTGTGTTTTGTAGGATACTTCCTCATGGGAACCTGGCCACTCCTTCATTTTATTGGTTCTGGGTCTGAGAACTAAAGTAGGTCTGAAAAGTAGAAAAGGAGTTATGATTTTCTTTTTTTTCCCTCTCTTTTTCGATATTGAAGCTTGAACCCAGGAGCACTTTACCCCTGAGCTGCATTCTCAGCCCTTTTTATTTTTTTATTTTGAGACAGGGTCTCGCTGAATTGCATAGGATCTCATTAAGTTGCTGAGGCTATCCTTTAAATTGTGATCTTCTTGCTCTAGCCTCCCAAGTCACTGAGATTACAGGTGTGTGCCACCACACCTGGCAGAAGTTGTGACTTTTATTGTGGCAGTTCACGTTAGACTTTTGCTTACTGAATTTTTTTTCTTTTTTAAAAAAAGATTATATGTACAGCAATGCCCTTAATGGCTGTTCTTCTATCTTGTCCCTGGGAATACAATATTCTATTATCCAATTCATTAGATCCCTGTGGGTCAGGAGACATAGGTTGCCATTCTGTTATGGTTTGAATATGAGGTGTCTCCCCCAAAATTTATTAGGCAATGGAACAGGAACCAGTGTTGAAATGATTAGATTATGGGAGCTGTATCCTAATCAGTGGATTAATCCATTTGATGGATTAATAATTTGAAATGGACTACTGGGTGGCAAACATAGATAGGTTGGGTGTGATATAGGAAGTAGGTCACTGGAGGTGTGCCCTTGGAGATTATATATATTGTCTTTCTTCTCCTCCTCCTCCTCCTACCCCTCCCCTTCTCTTCCTCCTCCTCCTCCTCCTTTTTGTTCTGGGGTGGGGGGTACCAGGGTACCTCAGAGGTACTCAACAACTGAGCCATATCCCCAGCCCTATTTTATATTTTACTTAAAGGCAGGGTCTTGCTGAGTTGCTTAGCGCCTCACTGTTGCTGAGGCTGGCTTTGAACTCACGATCCTCCTGCCTCAGCCTCCAGAGCCTCTGGGATTACAGGAGTGCACCACCACACTGGCTCTTCCTCTCCTTCCCCTCCCCCTCTCCCTCCTGCCTCCTTCCTCCTCTTCCTCCTCCTCTCTCTATTCTTGCTGCCATGAGCAGCTGATCAGCTTGGATTAAGAGATGCTAGTAATGTGGAATGTCTGTTGCTGAAGAAAAATGCTGCCTATAGAGAGAGTCAGCCTAAGAGAGAGGCCACATGGGCTTCAACCAGCAAGATCAAAGGAGCATGACAGCACAAGCTCTTTGGAGAGCATATCTCACCATCATGTGCCCTGGGTGCAGGGCATGGAGCTATAGGACCTAATGTTTGCCCAGTTGGGGTTTGGTCTGTTTTGTTCCCATCCCTTTTTTCTATGTCCCTATTCCTCCCTTTTGGAATGGGAATGTTTACTCTGTTCCATTATATATTGAATATATGTAACTTGCTTTATCTTTACAGGGGCTATAGCCAACAGTTTGCCTTCAGTCTCAAAGGAGACTTTAGATTTGGACTTTTGTGTAATGCTGGGTATGTTAAGACTATGGGGACTTTTGAGGATTGACTGAATACATTTTGCATGTGATATGGACATGAGATTTTGGGGGCTAGCGGCAGAATTTTATGGTTTGGATATGAGGTGCCTCCCCACAAAGCTAATGTTAGGCAATGTAGTAATGTTCAGAGGTGAAATATTAGATTAGAAGAGCTATAACCTCATCAGTGAATTAATCCATTTCATGGATCAATAATTGAAATGGATTACTGAGTAGTAACTGTTAGCAGGTTGGGTGTGGCTGAATAATGTAGTCACTGGGAATGTGCCTTGGGGATTATATATCTTGTCTCTGGCCTTTTCCCCTCCCCTCTGCTTTCTGGCTGCCATGAGCTAAGAAGCTTTCCTCCATCACACACTTCCACCATGATGTTCTGCACTCAGGACCAGAGCAATGGAGTCAGTAGACCATGGACTGAAATTGAAACTGATAACCCAAAAGAAACTTTTCCTCCCCTGAGTTTTTCTTATCAAGTATTTTGGTCACAGCAATGAAAAGATAACTACCATACATTCCAGCCTTGTTGCCCTTATACTCATCTTGCTTCTGATGGTTAAGTGCTGCTTCATGGCATCCCCTATTCCAGAATTTTAACAACCCTATGCTACTAGGAAGCTCAGTTTTGTAATAGTATCTTCTACCATCAACTTTGGCTCATAGAGGACAGCTACTATGCTGGTGCTCCTTCTCCATCACATTATTATTTTTCTTTTTTTAGAGAAAGAGAGAGAGAGAGAGAGAGAGAGAGAGAGAGAGAGAGAGAGAGAGAATGAATATTTATTTTTTAGTTTTCAGCAGACACAACATCTTTATTTGTATGTGGTGCTGAGGATCGAACCCAGGCCACATGCATGCCAGGCGAGCGCACTACCGCTTGAGCCACATCCCCAGCCCTCTGTCACATTGTTTATCGCTTTGATAGGTGAAGTATTTTGTGGGCCCCACCAAAGAACTTAGTTTTGGTTAGCTGGTAGGTCTTGTTTCATAATTAATCTGTTTTAATGGATTTTGATTTATTCCTTCACAGTCTACCATTGAGTTCTAGTGTTATGACTTCATTTAATGTGAGCCATTAATTTTTCCTCCCTTATAAAAACAAACAAATATACACACAGTAATCATCTCAAGGGCCTTTGAGGCCCTTGCCAGTGTATGGAACCCAGCATCACCAAAGAGTACCTCCATATTAACATGCTTTTCCTTATCCACTTTTATAGATCTAGCACCCTCAGATATAATCTTCCTGTTCTTGCTAATGAATGTCAGCCATGTTCTGCAGCTTTTAAAATGTATAATTGCTCTTCTCCGTCAGCATGTCAAAATACTTCTGTCCTCCCTTGTTAAAATTTGACTGTAGTTATTGTTCTAGTTGCCCAGAAAGGAGAGGGACAGAACATTAAAAGAGCAGGCAGTGTCTTGGACTCGAATATTCAAGTTCTTTTTGTGATCTTCAATCAAGGAAGGATTGCTGTTCTCTAAAGGGGGAATTAAAGCAATTCTACAGGCCTAGAAGTTTCTGGAGGATCATGTGGTTCAAGGATCCCAAATGCATATACCCAGCAATGCCTATCACAGTTATCAAGGTTCCATGTTTTTTCTTTACTAAGTCCCTGATTTTGATGGAGGAGGGTCACTGAAACTAAGAATTCAACTTTTTCTAATTTATGCTTCTCTTATGATTTGATGTTGTGCCAGAGAACAGTCAGTTCTCTGTCCATAGAAGATAAGGGGATGTTTAAAGTCTGTCAAGAAGAGTTTACAGCTCCACATTTTGCTTTGCGTTGGTAAATGATTAACTCACAATTTCTTTCTTTCTTTGGTGTCTTCAAAACCATCAGTTGTACTCAGCAACAGCCACCCAACAAATACTACAGTACTTGTGATTACTACTTCCCCATATCTTTTTTTAGTTGTAGATGAACATGATACCTTTATTTTATTTATCTATTTTTTTATGTAGTGCTGAACATTGAACCCAATGCCTCACATGTGCTAGGCAAGCGCTCCACCACTGAGCTATAACCCCAGTCCCTTCCCCATACCTTTTAATTTCCAGAGTTACATTATATGCCATTTCACCTCCATTTACCTGTATCCTATCCCACTTTACCACAGATGAAAGCCTTAATAATTAATTGCTACGGAAGGTCAGTGATTACCAGTACACCAACTACCACTAGTTTTATTAATAATGTAATAATAATAATAATAATAATAATTATTATTATTATTGTTTTTGTACTGGGGATTGAAGTCAGGGGAACTCTACCAGTAAGCTACATTCCCAGACCCTTTTATTTTTATTTTTTTTTAATTTTGAGAGAAGGTCTTGCTAATTGCTGAGTGTGGTCTGGAACTTGCGATCCTCCTGCATCAATCTCCCAAGTTGTGGGGATCATAGGTGTATGCCACCACACCTGTCCTCCAACTACTTCTAGTAACAGAGTTATCAATGCCAATTGATTGTCAGGAAACTCAATTCTAGAATCCCATCCTTTGACTTTCACTTCCTCCCAATTCCAAGTGTCTTTGATTTGGTTTTTAGAAATCCTTAGGACAGGGATTTGGGTGCTTTCAATTTATGGACAGAGTGCTTTTTATGAAAAATCTGTAAAATTTTAATGGAAGTAGAATAGGGAAAGATGCTAAGTAATAATATGATCCATGGTAAAGTCTAGCTTTGGCTGGATTCATTGGCACGGGAAGGAGGTGTCTAGAATTACATTGCATTGCAGTTTGTCCCACCTTAGAGCAAAGAAGCTGGACTCTTATATCCCCATATTAGACACTGGTGGCCCCAGTGAGGAGGTGTATGTAACTTCCCAAACATCTCTGAGCATGTACAGTGGTAGTATAAGGACTAATACAAATTAAGAATAAGAGACTTAATTCTTTCCATCTCCCCCTTTTTAGTGGACTTTAGAAAACTTTTAAGTACTTTCTTCTCTCTGTCAAATGTATATAAATCCTTTTGAAGAGTACATATGGGAGGGTAGGAGAACAACTTTGGTGGAAACCTTGTTCTAAGTTGTAAAAATACCTCTTGTCATAAAGATATGAGACGTTTATTTTTTTCCTCTGGATAAAGTCAATTAGCTAACACATCAGATGGTCACCCCAATTATCAGGTCAAGTTAACATTGAACTATGTGCAACAAATGGTGCTGTCAAATCCTGTTACTTGAGGACTAGTTATTGATCATCCTGAGAACATGCATGTAATGGGTTGTATCTGCTTGATTATAGTAGGAGGTGATGTTTCTTTCTTTTTTTCATGTTTATAAGTTATTTATTCATTCAAGAGTACAATAATGTAACAGTGAAAAAGAAAAAGACCATACTCTGAGTGTACAATCTAGCAATTTTTCCCCCCCTGAGGTCTTTTTTTTTCACATCTTCATACATGTATTTTGGATAATGATGAATGAGAGTCTCTCTTAAACTTTTAAATACTTTCTCCTCTCTGTCAAATGTATATAAATCCTTTTGAAGAGTACATATGGGAGGGTAGGAGAACAACTTTGGTGGAAAACTTGCTCCAAGTTGTAAAAATACCTCTTGCATAAAGATATGAGAAGTTTATTTTTTTCCTCTGGATAAAGTGGATTAGCTAAATTAGCTAAATACCATGATACATGGTAAAGTCTAGCTTTGGCTGGATTCATTGGCACTTTCCATCCCACCCCTATTCCCTATCTAGAGGTAATCTTTGTTCCTTGCTCTCCCTCCCAACCCCATTTTGAGTCACCTCCCTTATATCAGAGAAGACATTTGGCATTTGTTTTTTTTTGGGGGGGGGGATTGGCTAACTTCATTTAGCATAATCTGCTCTAATGCCATCCATTTCCCTGCAAATGCCGTGATCTTATTATTTTTTATTGCTGAGTAATATTCCATTGTGTATAAATGCCACATTTTTTTTTTATCCATTCATCCACTGAAGGACATCTATGTTGGCTCCACAGTTTAGCTATTGTGAATTGGAGGTGATGTTCCTTTCTGTCTTTGAAATCTCTTAGCTGATTGCCTGGGACATGCATTACCTTCTGGCTTAATGCTTATTCAATAATAAAACTATTTTCTTGCTTTACTACCATTGTGAAGAGAATTTGGGGGTTAAAAATATTTTTTTTTTGTTTTCGTATCTCTCCCTCAATTGTGTGATAAGGACAAGGAAGAATCTGGTAGTTCCCAATTTGAACCGACAACTTAAGGTGTATGGCCACAGAACAATGAGGTAAAGAGACCCTGAGTTATAAAATCTCCCTTCCAGTTCTCCCTTTTTTTTGAATACTAGCTAGAAAAATCCACCCTCTCCAAATTAAATTATTATATTATTAAATAAGCATGGGTAATATGGACTCTAAAATTCCTTCAGCATCAATGTATGGTTAGATAATATGGGAAGCAGGAGTGTTTTCTACAGGTCTTTCATATAAATGGTTATTCTCTCTCTACTGCATGATAATACAGTCCTGTATTGGCCAAAGGAGAGGTTTTTTTTTTTTTTGTTTGTTTGTTTGTTTTTGTTTTTGTTTTTTTGGTGCTGAGGAATGGAGGCAGGGCCTTACGCATGTGAGGCAAGCACTCTACCATCTAAGCTATATCCCCAGCTCTAGGACAGTTATTTTGTTTTGGATAAATGAAGACATCAGTGGAGTTTCTTGTATGTCTCTAATCCTAGTGAATGAATTTCTGGTATTAATGGGATGAATATTATTTTAAGAGTAAAGTTAAGAATGATTTAGAGGGAGTCAGGCATGGCAGCACAGACCTGTAATCCCAGTGACTCAGGAGGCTGAGGCAGGAGGACTGCAAGTTTGAGGCTAGCCTCAGCATGCAATTTGTGAATTTCTAAGCAATTTAGCATGACTCTGTCTCAAAATTAAAAAAATAAAAAATAAAAAGGGCTAGAGGCTTAGCTCAGTTGGAAAGCACCTCTGGTTTGATTCCCAGTACAAAAAGAAAAAGAAAAAAAAAGGAATGATTTAGAGGGATTGGGGTTACAGTTCAGTAGTGGAGCACTTGCCTAGCATGTGCAAAGCCTTGGGTTGGATTCTCAACACTGCAAAAACTAAAGTTTCATATGATTTCAATGTAGCTAGTGACCTAACTAGCCCCGCCTGAAGTTCATAAAAATAAAAAATAAATAAAAATAAATAGCCAGAGGTGAGGTGTTTTAGTCTGTTTATTTATTTATATATTTATATTTGTCCCTATGGCCAGAACACTCAACAAGAACAACTTAGAGGAGGAGAAGCTTATTTGAGGGCTCATGATTTCAGTATTCTCAGTTTACTGATGCTAATGCCATAGTTCTGGGCCCAAGGTAAAGCAGAACATCATGGGGAAAGGGCATGGTGATGGAATCCTGCTCACCTCATGGCAGCCAGGAAGCAGAGAGAATGAGGAACAGGTCTCAGGGAAGATGCACCCTTCTAGGGCACACTCCCAGTGACCCACCTGTTCCAGACGCAGCCCCCCTGCCTATAGTAACCACCCAGTCAGTCTATTCAAACTAGGATAGACTGATAGACCATAGCTCTCATAATCTAATTATTTCACTCCTGAATATTCCTTCATTAACAGGAGTTGTAGGGGGACACTTCATATCAAAACCACAGCAAGAGGGAGAAACCTGTTTCTCCTCAATGTCCTTATCCCTCACCGACTCCTCTCTTGTCCCTTCCTTCCTATTCTCTCCCTCCCCTTCCTTCATTGTTTTTGTTTTTAGTGGACAAATCTAACTCTTGTTTGCTTTTGCTTATGAAGGAGTCCACTATCTAAGGCAAAGAGTTTCTCAAAAGTTTTGAGATTCCTCTTTATAGGAAAACTAAGAAAAATTTGCTCCACCAGCAGCTTCTCTAGTTTTTCAAAATGTAGATGATTTGCTGGTAGTCTCCAATGAAGACCAATGAAAATTGACTTTTTTTTTTTTTTTTTTTTTTTG
>NW_026000272.1:13423474-13446081 GCF_001458135.2 Marmota marmota marmota
TATATATATATATATATATATATAATGTTATATATATAATGTTATGTATGTATATAATGTTTTAAATCCAGAACACACACACACACATGCACACACAAATAAAAATATATGTTTAGTATCTGTCATGTAACAGAAATTTTTTTAAAAATACAGATTTTTAAGTTCAGTAACAGCTAAAAACGTCATGGAAAATTCATAGATAATTTGTTAGAGTTTACAACTGCCTACTCAGATACCAGAAGGTCATTTTGCTGAAAGAGCTGTGAAACTCCATTTTTTTTTTTGTGTGTGTGTGTGTGTAGATGGACACAACACAATGCCTTTATTTTTATGTGGTGCTGAGGATCGAACCCAGGCACCGTGCTAGTGAGCACTCTACCATTGAGCCACAATCCCAGCCCCGAAACTCCATTCTTAATACAATGAGAAATCATTGGTCATTATTAAAAATGCACTTCACAAAAGGAAATGGGCAAATTGATTGAAGAAGCAAGTGTTGTTTTGGATCTGGAATGTCCCCCAAAGTCTCATGTGTTGAAGGCTTGGTCCACAGTGAAGCAATGTTCTGAGGTGGGGCTTTCAGGAAATGATTGGATCAAGTGCACTCTGACTACATTATTTGATTAACCCATTGATAGACTCATAATTTGAATGGATTATTGGGAAGTAGTAGCAAGTATAGAAGGTGGGACCTAGTTGAAGGGGGTGGGTCCTTGGGGCCATGCTTTTAGGGACTATATCATGTCCTGGGTCACTTCTCTTTCTGCTTTCCAGAACTCATGAGCTGAGCAGCTTCCTCAGCCACACTTTTCTGCCATGATGTTGTGCCTCACCTCAGGCCCAAAGTAGTGGATTCATCTGATTTTGGACTGAAACCTCTGAAACTGTGAGCCAAAATGAATCTTTCTTCTTTTGAGTTGTTTTTCTCATGCATTTTGTCACACTGACAAAAAGCTGTCTAACACATGGAGTAAAAGAAATTGTACTGGACTATGGAAATCACCTAACAATAATTCTTATACCTTCATCCAAAGTTGCTTAGTTAGTGTTATCAACAAAATTGCCTTGAAAAAGAGGAATTCTGATGGCACTAGACCCTTACTAGGCCTACCAAAAATCTGAAATTGTTAAAAACATTTTAAGAGATATGTTATCTGCCTATAGAATTATTTGTTTGTGAATGTGGAGGGGGTGGAGGTGGTACTGGGAATTGAAACGAGGGTCTTATGCATGCTAGACAAGTGCTCTACCAGTAAGCTATGTCCCTAGCCCTTATTATTTTATTTTGAAACAAGGTGTCAATAAGTTGCCCAGTCTAGCCTTGAACTTGGAATCCTTCTGTTTCTGTCTCCTAAGTAGCTAGAATTACAGGTGTGCACCACCATGCCTGACTTCTTCTTTTTTTTTGGGGGGGGGGGTGCGGTTAATCAAAACCAGAACTTTGTGCATGCTAGGAAAGCTCTATACAACTGAGTTACAGTCCCAGTCCTGCAGCAGAATTCTTTATAGGCCACCTCCAAATTAAGCATAGGGAGGTCTCCCTAACCAGCTTTACCAGGAATATGGTGGTAGCTGAATTTCACAAAAATGTTGCTTGTAAATGGTAAGAGATTCTTTCTGGTCATGTCATTTATGTCATTTTTTAAATACATTACAACAGAATGTATTACAATTCTTATTACACATATAGAGCACAATTTTTCATATGTTTGTATAAAGTATGTTCACGCCAATTCATGTCTTTATACATGTACTTGGTTTTTTGCATTACAATTCTTATTATACATATATACCATAATTTTTCATGTCTATTTGTATATAAAGTAGGTTGACAACCAATTTGTGTCTTCATACGTGTACTGTGTATAATGATGTCCATCACATTCCACCATCCTTGCTAATCCCCTGCCTCCTCCCATTCCCTCCCTCCCCTCTTTTCTATCTAGAATTCATCTATTCCTCCCATGCTCCCCGTCCCTACCCCACTATGAGTCAGCCTTCTTATATCAGAGAAAACATTTGGCCATTTATGTCATCTTGATGGCCTGAAATATTTCCCTCTGCAAAATCTGATGTTCAGTTAAGCAAGATTAAGCTCTAGAGATCTGCTATATAATGTTGTACCTATAGCCAATAATACTGTATTGTACATTTAATAATTTAAAAGAGTAGATATCTTTCTGAGTGATCTTACTATCATAAAAATAATAAAAAGGCAGTGTTCAGGCATTGATAAGGGCTCTCTCACTACACACAATTCCCACCTTTAGGATACCAGAGCATATTGACTATGGCAGTGGAATCTATATCCTGCCTCTATGGATTTGCCTGTTCTGGATATTAAAAAATGAAGTTATATAGCATGTGATCTTTTATATCTGCCTTCTTTAGCTTAACATAATGTTTTCAAGGTATAACTATGATGTAGTATGTATCAGTAGTCCATAATCATTATGACTAAATGTAACTAAATAATATTCCATTGTAACATGGACATTTGGGTTGTTTCTACTTTTTGGCTATTATTAATATTACTATGAGCATTCCTTATAGGTTTATGTGCATACATATATTTTCATTTCTCTTGGGTATTTCTAGGAGTAGAATTGCTGGGTCAAATGGTAATTCAATATTTAATCTTTTGAGGAACAGCTAGTGATTTTGTTCAATTATACCCATTTAGTAGATGAAATGACTTGGACAAAGAGGTTTTAGTGACTTCAGGTTGAGGTTGTGGCTCAGTGGTAGAGCACTTGCTTAGCATGTGTGAGGCACTGGGTTCAATTCTCAGCACCACATAAAAAAAAAGTCAAGGTTTATCAACAACTAAAAAATAAAAATTAAAAAAATAAATAAATAAATAAAATAAAGGCATTGTGTCCATCTACAACTAAAAAATATTTTAAAAATTAGTGATTTCAATGCACTTTTTGCTGAAATTCTCATTCATTTAAAAGCAAGATTTCTGACGATTTCACACCTTGCCTTACTGACAGTTATTTCTCTGAACAGACAGAGGAAGTAACAGGAGGAAGTATTACTTTAGTCTTAATACTGACAAATATGGTGGAACTCTGAAGTGGCAGGAACCTTGGGGAAAGTAACCATGTCTAAGAGTTCATGCCAGTCAAGGAAGAAACACTGGGTAAGGTGGTCTGCCTCAATTTTAAGGAAAAAAGTTAAGAAGCTGAAAGAATATGCAAATATATTGTTAGGTCTTAACCTTGTATTCTGAAAGGGAAAATGGTTTGAGGGTAGGCTCTTGAAAACTACTATTTGTTGAATAAATATTTATCAATTACCTACTGTAGGGATAAGTGTGACCATGTAAGATACGATTCTTAACCTTATTTGATCTTTTATATGGACCATATTTTTGTGTACTAAGCAATTAGCACCTAGTGGTACTGAAAAAAAATTATTGAAAGCATAGTTGATTCCCATTGAAGTTTACCTCTCTTTTTATTTTATTTTACTTTTTATTTTTATTTTTTTGGTCCCAGGGATGCTTAACCACTGATCCACATCACAGCCCTTTTTAATTTATTTAGAGAAAGTGTATTGCTGAGTTGCTTAGAGCCTTGCTCAGTTGCTAAGGCTGGCTTTGAAATTGTAATTCTCAAGCCTCCAGAGCCATTGGGATTACAGGCATGTGCCACTATGCCCAGATTTCACCTTTCTTTTTACTTTATAAATTGTATGAGGTTTGGAAACACATCTATAATATTTATAGATGTATCTCCAATGCCTAGAACTGCAGTGTTCGATATGATAGCCACATGTGATTACTGAGCATTTGAAATGTGGAAGTTTGAAGTGAGATGTACTCTAAACATAAAATGCATACTGAATTCAAAAGACTTATTATGAAAACAAAGTTTGCAAAGTATCTCAATAGGTTTTTTTTTCTACTGAGTACATATTGCTATGGTTTGAATGTCCTCTTCAAAACACATGTTGAGGTTTTATATCCAATATAGTGATATTGAGAGGTAGGGCCTTTAAGAGGTGATTAGGTCATGAGGGCTCTGTTTTTGTGAATGGATTAATGCCATTGTTGTTGGAGATGGTTAATTATCAGGGGAGTGGGCTCCTGATCAAAGGATAAGTTCTACCCTATACCTTTTCTCTGTGTCCCAAATTTCTTGTTTGCCCTGTTATAACAGCACAAAGGCAACTTGCCAGATGCTGGTGCCATCATGCTACAGTTTGGACCCACAGGGTGGTGTATTGGGAGGTGGTAGAACTTTTAAGAGGTGGACCTGATAGGAGGTCCTTAGGACATTGGGGTAGTGTACTTGAAGGGATTCTGGGACCCTGACTCATTATTCTCTCTTTCTTTTGCTTCCTGGCCATAAGGTTAGTGTTTTTTCTTCTTGATGTGCTCCTGTCATGTTGTACTGCCTCACCGTAGGCCCAAAAGTAGTGGGGCCAATTGATCATGGACTGGAATCTCCAAAACTGTGAGCTAAAACAAATCTTTTCTCTTTATAAGTTATTTATCTGAGATACTTTGTTAGTGATGGAAAGTTGACTAACACACATACTCTTGAACTTCATTGTCTCTCAAACCATGAGTAGAATAAAGTTCTATTTTTGTAATTTACCCAGGATTCTACTACAGTAGAAAAAAAAAAACCCAAAACAACCAATCAACCAACCAAACTCACAAACAAAAACCAGACTAAGACATGGTACAATGACAATATGTTGGATTGTTTGGTCAATATATCATTAAAATTATCTTTCCCTTGCTTTGAATATTGTTTGAAAATTTTAAATTACATATTTGACTCACATTTTGTTTCTATTGGACAGTGCTAGTCTAGAACAATGCATTGCATAATCAAATGTGTTTCCATGAATGAGGGAGTAAAGAGAAAAGATAGTCATACAAATTGATGTCATTATACTGGGAACTCTGGTGAATTCATATTTTAAGGATAGTTAGGACAGTAGAAGGAAGAGTATCTAATAAAAGGTAGAATTAAAAGGACAATTTTGGGAAGATTAAGCATCAAGATAAACTTTAGACTCCAGAAACACTGATGACTCAAAAAATGCTCCTTTTTGTATGTTCAGAGCAAGAAAAACAAGAAGAGGATATCCCTACTTTTTGGAATAGGTGAGATATTATTAACAATAAAATTGCAAAAAAGAGGCTCATTCAACTTTTGTTTTGCTTACATACTCTTAGACTTGACACCAGATCTATGTGTTGTACATAACAGGAAAAATGGATGAGTTGGACCATATCAGAACTAAATCTTTTGCTCAGCAAAAGTCTATGTAAAGAGGATGAAAAGACAAGGTATAGATTGTGAGAAAATATTTATAAAATCCATTTCTGACATAGAACTAGTGTCTAAAGTTTATTAAAATCTCTAAAAATTCAACATTAAGAAAATAATCCATTGAAAAATGGAAAAATAGATGAACAGACATTTCACTGAAGAGGATATCCAAATGGTGAATAAAGCTCATGAAAAGATGTTTAACATCCTCAACCATCAGGTAAATACAGTCAGGGTCTCGCTGAGTTGCTTAGGACCTCACAAAGTTCCTGAGGCTGGCTTTGAACTTATGATCCTCCTGCCTCAGCTTCCTGAGCAGCTAAGATTACAGGTGTGTGTCACAGGGCCTGGCTTCTACTTATTTTTCAGGGAGTATGAATTAACGCTATGTGTTTATGAGTCTCAGAGGACTTCATTCTTTACAAACACCATAGCATTCATTTCTCTGTTTATAAAAGTAATGTTTTCTTATGATATGCAATATAGACAACACAGAAAGACATAAAGAATAAAAATCAAGGGGGGAAAGGAAGGACAGCAGAATTTAAAAAAAAAGAATAAAAATCAGCCACAATACTACTACCCAGAGATTAGTACTGATAGTATTTTTAAATTTCTTATTAGAGAATAATTTGCATATAATAAATTTCAGTAAATTTTTATATATGAATGCACTTGTGCAATCATCACCCAGATCAAAATATAGAATATTGTCATCGACCCATATGTGACCTCATGTACCTCCAGTCTATACCATCCACGAGAGGCAAATTCTATTCTAATTTCCATCACTGTAGATTAATTTTACCAATTTTTAAAACTGATATACATGAAATTATATGATATTCACTCTTTTATATGTATGTCTTCTTTTGTTCAAAATTATATTTTTAAGATTGATCCATGTTATTTGTATCAGTAATTCATTACTATTAACATTCCAATATAAATTTCAGAAGGTTTTCCACACATACTCAGACACAACTATAAACGTAAGATCAGTCTATGTGATAACATTTTTCTCCTTTTCATGTCAATATATATATCTAAAATTGTTTTGTTCTGATTACAAAAGTAATATATGTTTACTATATATACTTACTATATATATATATATATTTACTATATATATATATACTTACTTACTGAAGTATATAATTTACAAAGAGACTGTCTCCCATATTTTCCGTAATTTCAGCTACTCAAAATAAATAAATAAACAGACAAATAAATAAATAAGCATTTAGAAGGCTATGGTACTTCTTTTGTGGCAGTTTAAGGGATGGAATTTAGGGCTCATACATATTTGGAAGGCACTGTATCACTGAACAACACCCCGGCCCCATGGAAATTTTGACTACTTTATCATGAACTTAACACTCATTTATTGAATGCATTCTATGTGCTAGACATTTTTCTTGACACTGAGGTTATAGCAATGAACCAAAGAAAGTCTTTGCCATCATAAAACTTACTTTATAGTGGGAACTACTAACAAATGCACAATTAAATATCTGATGTAATATTAAGTAATACTTGATAATAAGAGAGGTAAGGATATTAAAAGAGTGATAGGATACTCAATAGTATTTTTTTAGAAGAAATTATATTTTATTGTCAGAGAGAAAATGAAGGCAAAAGTCTTGAAATTGGAATGTGTTTGGTGTGCAAGGAGACGGGGGAGGGGGCGGGGGAGCAGACAAAGCCAGGAGAAAAGTAGTAGAAAGTGAGGTTTGAATGTAGGTAGGGTGTGTAGAGCCTAATAGTTTGGGATAAGTCCTATGGGTCTTATTCCAAATATGATGAAAGCCATTGGAGTAGTGGAAGCAGGTGAAAGAGATGATCTCATTTTTGTTTTAAAAGAATTATTCTGCTCCTGTGTAGTAAATAGACTGTATAGGGGCAAGAATAGAAGTGTGAACCTCAGAGTGATGAGCTGTTAGCAATGATCCAGGTGAGAGGCAAAGTGGCTTAGACCAGGGTGATAGCAGTGGAAGGGATGAGACAAGGATGGGTCCTGGACTTGTTTATTGGTGACAGGACCATTGGTTACCTGGGTGTGAGGTGTAAGAGAAAGAAAAGAAGTCAAGCATGACTAGAAGATATTTATGCTTGGTGATTTCAGTATTCATATAGATGACCCGTCCAACTCCCTCCCATTTCAATTCCTTTAGGCTTGATGTGTGTGTGTGTGTGTGTGTGTGTGGTGGGGTGGGAGGTCACATACTCAAGCTGAGTCACACTGAGTTTGAGGTTAGATCATTCAAGTGAATATGGTGAGTAGGCAGTTGAAATATGAGTCTAGACTTCAAAATAGGTGTCAGGGCTGGCAAGTTACAGCCACAAAGCTGGATGAAATCACCCAGGGAATGAGTATTGATAGAAAAGAGAAGATACCCAAGGCCTGAGACCTGGATCATTCCAATGTTTAACAATCTGGAAGAAGGAGGAGGAACAAGCAAAAGAGATGAACAGAAACTAGTGAGATAAGAGGAAAACAGTAGAGAGTCATGGAAGCCAAACGAGGAATCTGTTTCAGAAGAGCCACTGTAAGGCCATGCTACTCCTTTGTGAAAACATAACAAAGCAAACAAAAGCCCTCTCTTCCTTAAGTAAAAATAAATTAAATTACTATTGTATTTACTTTCCAGTAAAAAAAAATACAAAAACCATAAAGTCATTCTGTGTAGATTATACAAATCAAATATTGAGCACAAAAGTATAGACAATTTGCAAATTTGGTCACAGCAATTAAGAACTCAAAGCCACCAGAGTATAATAATTTATTATAAAAGAGTTTCATATCTTACTTTTTTTCAGAACAGACATCTTTGTGGCAGTTTCAGTGCTTGCTTATTGTATTTCTATAGGATGGTGATTGTGCTGGAGCCCAGCCCAGGAAGATGGCACCTTCAGCAATGCTGTATCCCCTCTTGTGGCTGCTGGTCCCGCTGAGGTTCCCAAGAGGCTCTTAGCAGTGTCAAAATCCTACCTGAAGGAGCCACAGAATGTCAAGTTCATATAACTATCATTTTGACTTTGAGGTGGGAATGTATCGGGAGAGTAGAACCCTGGGTCTCTGATAATTATGAAGCCACATGCTAGGCTTGGACCACCAAACTCTGGCTGTGTTATGCATGAGAGTGAGATAAAACATCTTATTCTTTAAAATAAAGAACTTCTGTTCCTTAAATGCACCATAAAATGAAAAATGAGAGAGTAAGACTATATTTGCAAACATGTATCTGACATAAGTTGAGAATCCATAATGTATAACATTTAGCAATTGGTAACAAAAAGATGACTCAATAAAAAATGGGCATAGAAATGAGCAAGTGTTTTACAGAAGAGAAATATATATGGCAAATAAACATATTAAAATGCCCAACCTTAATATTGTAGTAATAATAGAAATAGAAATTTTATATCCACAATATAATAACAATTTAAAAGTCTGAAATACCAAGTATTAGCTATGATATGGTACAATGGGAAATTATACCTTGCTTGTGGCAATGTAAATTCGTACAATTTTTTTTCTTTTGTTGTTGGTGGCATTGGTGTGATAGCTAAGAATTCATTGTCTCATCATTTTGGAAAACAATGATTTGGAAATCTGAAGTTATGGAAAGATGGTAGGAGTAACTGAGCAAGTAAGTTGGAAATATAGGTTGTCTAATAAATATGAGGCTTGAATTCATGATTCAAGAGGCAGAAAATTTTGTGTGATGACAAAGTACAAGGTGAAACCTTGCACATGGTTTGCTAAAGTGGAATTGTTCTTTGAAGATAACAAGGTATATTAATTTAGGTTCCATCAGGATAGAGAAACCCCACAGTAATTTGAACAGAAAAAGTTTAACATAAAAAATTAAGGATAAAAAATAAAAAGGGCTAGCAATGTGGCTCAGTGGTTGAGTGCCCCTGGGTTCAATCCCCAATACAACCACCACCAACAACAACAGAAAAAAAGAAGTATACCAGGATTGGAACATTGAGGGACTGGCCTAGTAAGAAAAAAAGGAACTCTAAAATAATATAGGAATAGCAGATGTAATATAGAATAACAGACAATATAAAAATAACATGTAGGGGCTGGGGATGGAGCTCAGTTGGTAGAGTGCTTGCCTCGTATGCACAAGGCCCTGGGTTCAATCCCCAGCAACACACACACACACACACACACACACACACACACAAAGACAAATAACGTGTAATAGCCAATACTCGTAGAACTGTGATAACCCTCCTCTCTGATATCTAGGCCATATATTAGAGAAGTTGTTTGGTGCTGAGTCAGTGGAACTTGTTGGACATCTGTCCTCTGGAACTAGCCATAAATATGCTCCTCTAAGATACTAGTTCGCAAGGAAGGTGTCTTAACAGAGACAATTAGCTACAGAACTGCCCAAGGGCAGTGCCAAGGGAAGCAGTACATTTGGTACATTGTGTCCTGGGGAAGCTAGCGCTTCAGAAGGTGGGCAAAGTAAAAATGTTTCAAAGTTCCAGGTCCATTTTCACAGAGTAGACATAATGGTGCACCAAAAGGAAAGCTGGGAGCTCAGCAAGAGTATGTGGAGGGAGCACACAGGAAACAGGAAGTAAAACCCCTCCTTACTGCAATGTCTCTGCACCATTGATTACTGGTAAAACTTAAAACCATACAAGCTGGCAAATCAAAATATATTTCAAAGTTCCAGGTCTATTTTCACAGAACAGGCATGAAGATACACTGAAAGTTAACACATTAATTACTGGAAGAAGCAGTCAAATAACTGAGTGCACATGGTGTTGGATTGTTGTTTTGGAGGAGTTGAAGTGAACTAGGTGTTGGCAGAAACTGGAGTACACTAGAAGGTCAGAAATCAATTTATTTCTTCAAGTGTGACTGTGACGTTGGTCTATCTACTGCAGAATCAAGTGTGATATTAATAATACATTTTCCTTTCCCCATTGCACATCTTCTGCGTTAGAATATATTTGGGAATTGGGCCCCCAATCCTTCTTTTTAACAAGTGTGCCATTAGATTTGAAATTTAAAAGTACATCAATTATGACTATTGCAAGTAGATAAAAGTAAAGGAAAAAAGTATAACAGGTCCCAGTGTACCAAATATCCAGTTTTAACAAACCTTCACACTTGCCTTATTTTCTGCAGATATTTTTATTTTACATAAAAACCTATTTTAGTTCAAGTTCCACTTACTCATTCCTTTCTCATTTATCACTCTTAGGAGGTGATTATTCTGAACTTCCCTGTTTGTCAATCACTGCTTTAGGCTATGGAGAGCTTTTGAGGGTTTTGAGTAGGGATGTTAACGCTAGAGGTGCTTTTGGAAAATTGGTAAAAATGTGCTCAGCTGGAGAACTCATAAAATGAGAAGGGGAGGTGGACAAGTACTCCAGAGGCAGGTTCAGTGTCCCAGAGGGTGTGGTCCTAGACTTTTGCCCTTTTTACTCATGCTCATGGATGAAGTCTGCTCTTTGTGTTCCTGTGACCTCCAGTATCCCCCTGCCAACCTTATTCCCCTAGTTCATCGGTTGCTTTAGCAAGCCAGCTCAAGTTCCACGATTAGTCATTTCACCAAGATGCTTGCCACTGCCCTGAAATTCCCTGCTTTTTTGACATTATACCATACCAACTTTGACTCCAATCTTTATGTTAATAGAGCTGTTTCTTTTGTCTTGAGGTGGTGACCTTGCTTTTCTGGTTCTACTTTATTCCTTATATTAATTTGCTATAGCCAGCATCCAAAATGAGGCAGATTTTCATCCAGGTGACCTCAATAAACTCAAGCCTATTTTGGACTAGGCCAGGTTCCTGAAGTTACTCTTGCTTTGTTCTTCATTAGAAAATGAAAGTGATACCTTAATAATACTGCCAAATTTTGTTGTCTGTAGAGTAAAATTTTGATGAGCAATTGTGAAAATTGTCCAAATGACATATAAAAGTGTTTATAGAGGTCAGACCAGGGAATTTAATTTCTTAACAAATGAATTCTGTTTTTATTTCCATTACATAGATTTGGCCATGGGTCAAAGGCAATAAAACATCTGACTATATTTATTTTGCTTATATCAGCCAAAACATATGGGGGTCAAATCCCTATTATATGGATAGACTATGGATAGACACAACATGTATGAATCTGTAAATGATGATGTTGAATTAAGAAACCCTATGAAGTAGAACCAACCTAGATGCCCTTCAATAGATGAATGGATAAAAAAAAGTATGGCATATATACACAATGGAATATTACTCAGCAATAAAAGAGAATAAAATCATGGCATTTGCAGGTAAATTGATGGAGCTAGAGAAGATAATGCTAAGTGAATTTAGCCAATCCCCCAAAACCAAATGCTGATTGTTTTGTTTGATATAAGGAGGCTGATTCATAGTGGGATAGGGAGCGGGAGCATTGGAGGAATAGATGAACTCTAGATAGGGGAGAGGGGTTGGAGGGGAAGGGAGGGGGCATGGGTAATTAATGATGGTGGAATGTGATGATCATTACTATCCAAAGTACATGTATGAAGACAGGAATCGGTGTGAATATACTGTCTATACAACCAGAGATATGAAAAAATGTGCTCTATATATGTAATAAGAAGTGTTATGCATTCTGCTGTCATATATAAATAAAAATGATATTATTAAAAAACAAACCCCATGAAATGAAGTAGTGTGCTGTATACTTCCATTTATACAAGATAATTAAAAATACAAACTAATCTCTTTTTTTTAACCAACTAATTTAAAGAGACTGAAAACATTGGTGTTTGGTTGCCTGAGATGTCAGAGGAAGGAAGAGAAGAAGGTGTTAAAAGAGCACAAGGACACTTTTGGGGGTGATGGAAAGTTTATCTTGATTTTGTGTGTGATTATATCAAAAGTGTTGCATATGTCAAAATTCATTAATTTGTATGCCTTCAGTATTGCAGTTTATTATGTACTAATTATATCTCAATAAAGTCACAAAAATAATTAGTAAGACTGTCTTATGTCATTAAAAAAAAAAAAAAAAACACCAGATGCAGTGACACACGCCTGTAATATCAGCAGTTCTGGAGGCTGAGACAGGAGAATCTGTAGCTCAAAGCCAGCCTCAGCAATTTAGGGAGGCACTAAGCAATTTAGGAGATCCTGTCTCTAAATGAAATACAAAATAGGTCTGGGGGTGTGGCTAAGTGGTCAATTCCCCTGAGTTCAATCCCCAGTACCAGAAAACCAAAACATAAAAATAAAAAAACCCTCCAAAACAAAATCCTTGTTATAATCAAGTGTTGTCTATACCTGGGACACCATCTGAGTTCATTCATTCACACAACATTCAGCATTACTGAACATCTATGGTGCATACCAGGCACTCTGCTGAGAGCACAGTGTTAAATAAGGAGATGAGAGTTACTCTAGGAAGCTTACATTGTGGCAGAGGAGACAGGTCAACAAATAATAACAGTGTGATAAGTGTTCTGACAGAGCAAGAAGGGGCAGTTTTGAAAATGCTTATCAGGATTATCTGAGCTGATTATTTGATAGTAGATGCCTGAAACTGTGTTGAAAAGGATTCTGAAGCTTAGCAGGAAAGAACTGTGACTGGATGTCCCCCAGGCATCAGGGGTAGTGATTTTGGTGAATGACATACATTTGCCAATGTAGAGCTATCTTATTAAACTTGGCTTTACTTAAATTTCTCAATAATATGACTATTTTAACTGGTTCTGAAAATATAGTTGAAAATAATAGAGCTCTCTTATTATGGACTCGCTTTTTTTTCAGAGCAGTATTTTAAATGCAAAGTGTTTCTTGTTGGGGAAACATGAACCTTCGAGCCTGTAGTATACACAGAGGACGAGTGCTCTTTTGTTCTCATACATTGTTTTTAAGTGTATTTTACCCACTTATGTGACTGTGTCTGAGCCTTTGCTAAGGGTACTGCAGCTGGATTGTGTAGTGGAACCAGGTCCAGAAAAAGAATTGCTCAAGAATGCAAGTAAACAGGATGTCAGATGTTATCCTTAGCCTATTTCCCTAAACATAGCTTTTTGGCTGCAAAGTAAAATGCCATTCTTCTAACTTCTGCTTATACACAGTGATGGCTGACAGCAGGCACAATCTTCATTTGCTTGGCACAGTGTCACTGTGCAACTCAGTGTGTTTTGCAAGGAAGGATCATGACACCCAGCATCTCTCTGAGATAGTATAAGGACATCCGGTCATGTTTTGGAGGTACTTTCTCAGCCTGCCTAACTTTTCCGAGCTTTGTTGTGCCAGCATAGCTCCCCCCCAGGCTTAGATCTGTCTGCCCTAAGAACCAGTTGGCATCTTCCTCCTAACAGAAGCCAGATTTTCACTGAGGCTACACTATTTATTGATAGTGTTTTCCCTGACTGACCCATGAGTGTCTCATTTCCAAGGTCCCTGAAGTGCTGGCTCACCTCTGTTTTCCACAGCACTTGCTTCCTTTTCTTTCCTCCCTCCCAGCATCCTCCTCACTTCCTTTCCTTATAGCTTCTTGCACTGTTTTTTTTTTTTTTTTTTTTTTGTGTGTGTGTGTGTGACAGAGAGAGAGAGAGAGAGAGAGAGAGAGAGAAAGAGAGAGAGTGCATGCATGTGTGCTTCTTCTTCCTTTTTTATCCCAATGAATTTGCTTTTCAGATTTTGAAAAAGAAAACTAGTTTATCCAGGATTCTTTCTGTTTTTTTTCCTGTTTCCATATCTTTGTGTTGATCTCTGTAGTTTTCAGATCCCACGTTTTTGTGTGGGTTCCACTGTTGTCTAAGGAAAGTTGTTTTAAACCTTTGCTCTGCAAGCACCAGCAGAGAACTCAGAAAAAGGAAGACAACAGCAGATGCAATCACGGATGTGGCTTAGTCCTTGCAGCTGCCCCAGAGAACTGTTCAGAGTGTACCATCCACAGTAATGAATCCAGAAGAGCGAATCGTGACATGGCTTATATCTTTGGGAGTTTTAGATTCCCCAAAAAAGACCATCTGTGATCCGGAGGAGTTCTTGAAGTCCTCGCTGAAAAATGGGGTAGTGCTATGCAAACTGATCAACAGACTTATGCCTGGCTCAGTGGAAAAGGTAAGGTCAATTTTGCAGTATCTTTGGGATTGCTTGCCATCAGAAAGCAGTAATAATATAACTCTCAAGATTTCCCACTACTCAGGTTGTGAGAATCTCCTACTTGAATATGTTTCTGAAAGTTAGACATTCCTTTGTACTGCTTTTGTAGTTTGAAATAGTCAGGAAGCTAAGTGTATTCCTTCAGTAACTGGCCCCCAAATTTTCGCAGAATAATAACCTGTTACACCACTGGCAAGAGGGGACAGGGCAATACCCATATCACAAATTTTCTGTGTCGTGGAGATGCATACTGCACTTCCCTGTGTATCTCAGACATGTTTAAAACTTGGGGTGCATATGAGTCTTTGGAATAATTGTATGATTTATAGCAGGTCTTGATGATATTTACTGACAGGTTGCCTAAAAATTGATGTAAATTTCCTTTTCAAAAAATTGCCATTGAAGAAGGGACTATTTAGCAAGCAGAAGTGGTTTAAAATGTCACATAAGGTTTGTGAAAACAAGAGAAACCAAATATATATATTTTGAATGCAATGTGCGTTCAAAGTGAAACTAAACTTACCCTCTTTAAAAAAATCCCAAGATTTTTAAAAATATTTTTTAAGTTATAGATGGACAAAATACCTTTATTTAATTATTTTTATGTGGTGCTGAGGATCAAACTCAGTGCCTCATACATGCAAGGCAAGCATTCTGCCACTGAGTCATAATCCCAGCCCCAAATCCCAAGATATTTTGATGTTGGGAGCCCATGATATTGACAATAGATAATTTCTAAGTTAGGCCCTTTAAGTAAGCTTAATGGTAGAGTCCTGCAATTATTTTCTTAAGCTCATCATGGAATATGACTGAGTAGCATTCTTTTGTCTTCTTGAACCAGTTTGTATTTTTATTGAGCAAGTAGATTTAACTTATAATCTCTTAAACCTGAGACACAGTGATAAAATGGGGGTAAAACAGAGAAATATAATCAAATTAGACAACAGCCAAGGGAAATAATTTTTTAATAATTTGTCATGGGGAGGGGAGGTAAGAAGTATTGCTTTCTTGCTTGAAAGCAAGAACTGAACTCAAACAAATACTGTCTTGGTCTCTCTAAATTTGTTATCACCACCTGAAGGTTGAAGGCATGAGAAAACGCTCGTAAGTAGAAGTGGCTTGGTGACATTTGAAAGAAAAACCAACCATTTAGATTTTTGCATCACTTCCTTTGGTGGTTATTTCTCTTCCTGGTTTGGTAGCAGCATTACCCTCTGCCTTATTTAGCTATCAGCAAATGATGAATATGGTTTGCTGGGCATGGGATGACAATCTCCAAGTGACATTTGACTGTATTTCTCTAGTATTGTCTGGAGCCCCAAAATGAAGCCAGCTGCATCAGTAACATCAATGGCTTCCTGAAAGGATGTGCAACCCTCCAAGTGGAGGTAAGCCTACCCAGCTTATCTTCCTTGTTGTCACTATTTGTGCTCTGCTGATAAAAATTGGTGAGTAAGAGTACTTCATCGATTTTCACTGCCAATGGCCACTGACTTAAACAGGAGTAGTATGTTATAGAAACCAGAGTTGAGTTGGTGGCCCGCAGAGGTAGATTGCTAGTGTTGGTCTTTTCCATAAACCAGTTCCAAACAAAACTCAAAAGATGGTGCTGGGGTTGTGGCTCAGTGGTACTGCACTCACCTCGTGTGTGCAACACCCTGGGTTTAATCCTCAGCACCACATATAAATAAATAAATAAATAAATAAATAGATTCTGTCAACTACCAATAACAGTAGTGCCTATTATTATTATTGTTTTTATTATTATTATTTTTCAGCACTAAGGATAGAACCCAGGGTCTCAAGCACTCTGGGATAATGCTCTACCACTGGGCTACATCTCCAGCCCTAAATTATGCCTTTTAAACACACATCCAATCCCTTAAAATAGGCTTCCAGTGACAGAGCTTTTGTGGGTGTTCTTCCCCACAAAGGGGAACCAAAAGTAGGCCACTGATAGCTGAAGAGGGTCACTGTAATTCCCTTGAGTTGGGAAGCAAAGAAAGGCCATTGCCATTGTTTCCCATTAACTCCTCAGACCAGGGGTCTTGAAAAGTTGAGAGAGCCTGGCCTCGAGGTATAAATTATATCTTAAAGTATGTTGCATCACTAATGGGTCCTTACAGCTTTTATAATGGTGTTACTGAAAAGGAGGTGATTCTTCCACCTGTGTGTCAAGATACTTAACTTTTCTGTGCCTTGATGTTTTTATCTGCAAAATGGACATAATAATAGTTACTTTTCCTTAATGGATCAAATGAGACACTGAATAACAATTTAGGGCTAAAAACACCAACCTCATAAGATCTATGAGATAATTTATGTAATGTCCTCAGCACAGGGCTGGGACAAAAGTTTCCTTTATTAGTAGATTAGCATTAGCAGTGTAACCTGTGGACAGGTACTAGTGTGTTTTTTTTTTTTTAATTTTTTTTTAGTTGTAGTTGGACCCAATACCTTTATCTCATTCACTTATTTTTATGTGGTGCTGAGGATTGAACCCAGGGCCCCAAGCATGTTAGGCAAGCGCTCTACCGCTGAGCCACAATCCCAGCCCAGAGTAGTAGAGGTTTGAGCCTGGACTCTGGTGCTAGATTTCTTGGGTTTAAATCTCAATTCCAGGGGCTGGGGATATAGCTCAGTTGGTAGAGTGTCTGCTTAGCATTCACAAGCCCCCCAGGTTCAATCCCTAGAACCACCAAAAATAGAAAAAAAAATTTAATTTCTCTTCATTAGTGGATTTGTGATCTCTGGCATATTACTTAAATATGCCTCTATGCCCTTGTGAAATGGGAATAATAGGGGTACCTATGTCATAGGACTGATGTGAAATCTCAATGAATTTAGTCATATAAATCCCCCAAACAAGTTCTTGGAACATTTTCAAGTGGTAGTTATTCTTATTAGCAGTACTAGGAACTTCACCCCAGATACTTAGCTTGCTTCACAATTTCCCTAAAGCTAGCCCTAGTGTAAAGCAACACCTATCTCAGAATATCTTATTCCAGTTTTCCCTATTGCCCAATTTGAGAGCTGTGTGTGTATGTGTGTGTGTGTGTGTGTGTGTGACACACATGTGCATGCATGTGGCTTTTGGGGTAGACATAGCTTCAGACCACCACTTGATATTCCTTATAGAATGATGTCTACTATGGAACAGATCATGGTATTTTCTTTTTTAATTTTTCAAATAAAAACATGGTGAAGTTGCCAATGATTGCTGTGCTCTGAAGCTGCCAGAAGGTAGACTGAGCTACTCTGCAGTTCTAAGAATACTAGATGGTACAGAAATACCTCCTGGGTCTGGCATTGTTGGGGATTTTTCCAATAACTAATGCTTACTCCTTTAAGCATAAGTGCTTAAAATATTTTTATCCACTTTGGGTAGAAATCTTTCTAAAAAGTGCATCACAATAATTCATCTTCTTAAAAAGGATTGGGCATATTTTCATCTCTTTTTGATAATTCAGGCTGACCTGAGTGTGTGATGAATATGGTAAAAAGCAATATCTGCAATTGCAGTTACTCATAAGCCTTCCCTAGTTTAATCTGAGTTAGAGTCTTGGCTTGGTCAGTTACTGACTCTGGGAAAAGTTACTTGCCATGTCTGTGCTCCTTTTTCCTCATTTGTATAATGAGGACATTAGCAATATGTACCACATAGGATTGCTTTGAGGATCAAATGAGATGATGCATCCAAGGCACTTAATATATCACTGTACAAAAATATGAACACTGGCTGTTCTTGGATGTGTTGTTACTCATGTTTGTAGGTGATATACAGGTGCCATACTGGGGCCCTCCTAGAACCCTGAGAGAAGACTCATAAAATTAGTAAACAAGGGATGAGACTGGAAGCTGAGCTGGGAAGCTCCAAGCAGCTATGTTGACCATAAAGTCTCAAGCCAGGAAACAGACTCAAACACACAAATATTTTCAAGTGTCACTAGACAGAGTATCTGTCAGGCCTAGCATAGTGCCTGACATAAGACATGTCTAATGAAGTTTTGTTCACTCTATAAAACTGTGAATATATTAAAAGCAAGAAAAATCAGGGCTTGACTATTGCCCAGAACACACCGTTACTCATCTAAAGAATGAGTGCCAGCTTGAAATGGTCAGTTTGACAATGTAAAAAACATGGAGCCTGAGATGCAGTTGGGAATCAGATTCTGGGGCATAGGGACCACATTAAAGAGCTGCTGCCTTCTGGACCTCTGAGGCCATTTGGTTTATTCCAGATGACTTCTATCTTTGTGTTCTCATATTGTGACAATGTCTTAGGGTCTCCAGAGGATCACACAAATAGTAACTGATGGGGGAAGTCTGCTGAGACACCTGGGTAACAGTGTTCTCTGAAGCACTTCCCCAACTTTGATAAAATCCCTTGAAACACAAAAGTTTAAAAAATTCTGATGAAGTCAAATTCATTTATTTTTTTAATTTTGTTATTTGTATCTTTCATATCATCTAAGAAACCCTTGCCTATTCAAAGGTTATGAAGATTTACTTTGATTTTTCTTCTAAGAGTGTTACAGTTCTAATTCTTACACTAGGGGCCTTGATCCATTTTGAGTTAATTTCTTTATGTGATAGGAGACAAGGGTCTAAATGAATTCCTTTGCATGCACACATGCATTTTTCCTCAGTATAATTGATTGAAAAATTATTCTTTCTTCAATTGAATTGATTAATGTAGCTTTTTAAAATCAGAAGGTGTGAGTCCTCAGCTTTGTTCTTCATTTTCAAAATTGTTTTGGCTATTCTGGATCCCTTGCATGTCCATGTGAATTTTAGGACCAGCTTGTCCATTTCTGTGGGGGGAAAAAGCCAGCTGAGATTTTGATAGTTATTGTGTTCAGTCTGCAGATCACTTTGGGACATATTGTCATCTTGATAACTTTTCAGTCTTTGAATCTATAAACACAGGATATCTTTCCATTTATTTAGGTCTTCTTTAATTTTATTTGACAATGTTTTGTAGTCTTCAGTGTAAATGTCCTATGCCTCCTTGGTTTAATTTTTTCCAAAGTATTTTATTCTTCTTGAAGCTATTATAAATAGAATTATTTTCTTAATTTTGTATTTGAATTTTTCATTTCAAGTGTATAGAAATACAATTGATTTTTTATATTTCTCTTCAACTTTGTATAAGATTATGTCATCTGTGAACAGATACCATTTCTTCTTTCCTTCCAATCTGGATAACTTTCATTTCATTTTCTTCCTTCATCTGTCTGCCTAGAACCTCCAGCACAATGTTAAATAGAAGTAGTGAGAATGTTCTTGTCTTGTTTCTGATTTTAAAGACTAAAGCTTTCAGACTTTCACTACTGAATATGTTATTAGCAGTGTATTTTTCATAGATACCCTTTATCATGTTGAGGAAATTCCCTAACACTGCTAGTTTGTTGAGGGATTTTTTTTTTAATTGTAAAAGGGTGCTGGATTTTGTCAAATGCTTTTACTGCTTCTGTGAAGATGATCATTGTTTTTTATATTGATATGCTCTATTACATTCATTGATTTTCATATGTTAAATCAATCTTCCATTATGGATAAATTCCAGTGAGTTATGTTGCATATGCACATAAAAAATTGTGTACAATTGTGATTATTTTTGAAGAATCTTTCTCAGAAGTGGAATGACTGTGTCAAAATTTGATAGATAATATTATTCTAGAAAAATGCTATCCAAAGTTACACTGCCACCAACAGTTAGAAGAGTCCTCTTCCTTGTGTGTATGACAGCATGGGATATTATTTATCTTTAAAGTTTGCTAAACTAATGGATGAAAACTATATTTTATTTTTTTTGCTGTAATTTGTATTTCATGATTCCTAATGAATTAGGACATCCTCTCCCTTATAGTCCATCTGTATTGCTTTTTCTAAACCAAATATATCTTTTTTAGTTTCTTACACAATGAAGAAGGCCAGGGGGTGGTATTTGGGTCTGAAGTTAAAACTTTCCAAATCCCCTATGGAAAAAAATCTTTGTTTCCAGGTAGTGTAACTAATGTGACTAGGAAGTCTTTCACAACATGACAACATGAGTTCTAGCAATGATAGATAGATTTGTTGGTGTTTTGCCTTTGGACTCAGTGGGTATCAGGGACACATATGATTCTCATCTGTTGGAAGTGGCCTATGTAGTACCTCCCTGCATTGTTCTGGCAACAGCCACAGGACTGACTGCGAAAGTTCCAGCCTTGTGGCTTTCCTCTGCTTAAAGGACCAGGCCTTTCCCCTGCTTCATCCCCAATAGGTACTCTTGTTTTGTCCTCTACCACCACTGCTACGTACTCGCTGCTAGGGACATCCTAACATCTCGTATTTTGCTCCTGGGTCCAGCTTACTTTTGCCAAAGGATGTTTTGCTCATGAAGAGTTTCATTGAATGAATATGAGGCTCAATTAGTGTTTCTTTCACTTTCTCTCTCTCCCTCCTTCCCTTTTTTTTCCCCCTCTCTCTTCATTTCTTCCTTCTTTCTTCCTTCCTTCCAATACCAGCTGGAAAGTGTATGGCTTTTTCTCTGTCCCCACCCCCTCACTCCCTCCTGTCTTCCTGAGTCACTC
Organism: Marmota marmota marmota; assembly: GCF_001458135.2. Lineage (NCBI taxonomy): Eukaryota > Metazoa > Chordata > Mammalia > Rodentia > Sciuridae > Marmota > Marmota marmota. The sequence goes on from NW_026000272.1 coordinate 13,444,480, forward strand.
CATCTGCCTTGTCACTGGAACAGCATGGGTGCCTTCCCCAAAGTGAGGCCTGTGGGATGGACGATTTGCCATTTCCCAGGGGCTGCTCTGCAGGGAGGCGGGGAGTAAGGCAGCTCTACTAATAATCATGAGTCAAGGAGAAATCTCCAACCAGCCAGCTCCAGCTCTTAGGAGAGCTGTACCTCCCTGGAGCATAGACCCAAGGCCCAGAACCAACCCATAGCTGTAATGGTACAACAGGCCTTCTTCCAAGCCCTGACCCTGTCATCTGTGTGAAGTCGGAGCCTCCTCTCTAGGCCTCAGTTGACTCACCTGTAAAATGAGACTAGTGTAGGGCTTGGGTAATGTCTAATAGTCTGAGACTCCTCTTAATTTTTCCATTGCCATCATTCTCCAGTGGGCAAGCTTTGCATAATTAGCTGCTCAATTTGACTAGTGAGAAGACTAAAGAAGATTTTGGTAAGTTTTTCTTCTCCTGCTGAGCACATATGACACACCAAGTGGAATTTCCACAACTTAATTGAATGTCACCCATGACTCTGGCCATCCTAAATTTTTATTGACCACATTGTATTTCTGTAAAAATTAGACTTCAAGTAAGGTTGTAAATATTTCCCATCTATCAGGAAACTGTTTTATTCTTCCTCAAAGAGACTATTTGATTTGGGGTCTGTTGTCAGAGAGCTTAGGAAGGGCATCTAGGGTAGTTCAGGGAGGGGAGGTATGTGAAGGGCCACTGAGAGCTTTGTGCTTGGGTGTCTCATGGCTCAACAGGAAGCTTGGGGGTTCTGAGTAGCATCTGGGGGTGGGGGAGAAAGTGGGCCACTACTAGGAATGTCTAGTCCAGGATTCCCGCCCGAATCTTTGGCAGTGGCCCATGGCCAGCCAGGCACTGGTAGCCCAGGGCTTGGGACTGAACCCGGTGGTAGCAGCATGCGCAGTGTAGCTGCTGCTGTTCTACCATGGCTTTTGCTGCTGCCACAGCTAGCTAGGCTGCTGTTGTTGCTGGTGCTGCTACTGCTGCTGGTGGTGCTGCTGCTGCTGCTGCTCTGCCCTATGCCGCTGTCACTTCCAGTTCCTACTTCTGCGATCCAGGTCCGGGTCACTGCTTCCCTGCCGCTGGCCCAGTCCCTCCAGGCCGCTTCCCCTCCCGGGCTCTGGCTCTGGGTAGGAGGGAGGTCAGTGCTGGCAGAGGAGTGGGGTCCCAAGGAGCCTTACGAGCAGGCTCCCTGAGTAGCCGCTCCCCTCCCGCCGCCGCCCCACGCGCCCTCACCAGGCTAGTCGCCAGCGCACCCAGCGGGGCGCGCTTCCCGCACCCCCAGTTGGGCCCCGAGGTCCTCCGTCCCGCTGAGCCGCACAGCTCTGGCAGCAAGAACTTGAGGACAAGAATGACTTCCCTTTAGATTAAAAAAAAAGGGGGGGGGGTGAAAAAATCCCTGGACTGGAGAGACTGGCGGCGCGGCACGGAGTTTGGAGGGGGCGCCCCTCCTCGCCCGCGTCCAGGAGCAAAGTTGCAGCCGCCCTCCCGCTGGGGCGAGCCGAGCCCAGCTCTCCAGTTTCGCTCTGGTGGCGGCCGTGCTCAGGGCAGGGTCCCAGCTCGTC
>NW_026000272.1:13446304-13468252 GCF_001458135.2 Marmota marmota marmota
AGCAGCTGGAGGACAGGCGGGCAGCGGCCGAGCCAGGTGACCTGCCCGGGGGCAAGGGGTCAGGGGTAGGGGAGCGCGTGAGGGCCGGGGGCTGGGTGCCGAAGGAACCGGTTAGAGAGGAGCCGCCCTTCCTCCCCAATTGCCAGGGTTCCCAGCCCCAGCCGCGGGGTCTGTTCCCTGCCAGGGCCTCACCGTGCACTGGGATCCTGGGTGCCGCGAAAGTGAGGGAGTGGGGGCCGAGGGCGCCGAGCTAGGACGCGCCAAACTTAGGGGCGAGTTGTCTAGCTCTGGCCTCAGGGTTTGCATCAGACCGGATTCTTTCTTTCCCCCGGAACCAGAGCAAGAGTCAACAGTACTATTTCTGCTACTAATTTGATGCCCTCCCAACCCCAGGCATCCGTACATTTGGGGATGTTTTACACTGGTCTGTCGCAGAAATGGTTTGTGGATGGGAAAGCCCTGTACCGAACAAGGTATTTCCTAGTGTTCATGGTTAATTTCGAGTTTTCATTTTCTAGACATTTAGGAACCCAACAGGTATTTGAGCTATTACATGTCTTAGCTCCAGAGTGGCGAGCCCTCAAGTTTATCTGTCTCTTAAAACATTTTTATTTTCGGTTTGGCATTGTTTTTAGATATAGGGGAGACTCAATGAAAATTTCCCCCTTTTCTTAATGTGTAGAGGGAGTAAAAATACAGTCAGGGAATATATTTTCCTATACAACTAAGGTATATTTTTGTCAAAACCTTCACATAAACAACAACCAAAAGAACCTTACAGAATAGGATGAATTTCACTTGATGTTTTGTAAAGTATTCATAAATTTTAAGACAGAATTTTGGATCTAAACTGCTTTTCTAATTTATATTTGTTTGGAAAACCTACAGTTTGTCCTTGAACTTCCTATCTTAATTTTGACATTGGCCATGGTAAGAGGATCTTGGATGACATCATTTTCTCCAGCCACAGTTTGGTGTTCTGTGACTGAGAGTACCTCTTTCCAAAATATACAGCCTAGGCATGTCCTTGGACTTCACATTTTCAAGGAATTCTATTAAGCAAAGTATTATGCTACATGCCAGGCAGTGCTGCAGTCCCTTCTTACATAAGTGAGCTCAGGCCGGTGTAGCTCCTGGGTGTGCTCAGAGTAGTTAAAACAAGAGTGTCTGTCTCAGTCTGGGGTGCTGGGGGAGATGATTGGAGTTTTGAGCAAAGTAAATTTCCAGCTAGTATTCTCATCTTGCATTTCTTTGGAGCTTAATTTTTGAATGCCTTTTACTTATCTCAAACTCATTGGGTCCTTATAAAGGATGTAGGGGAGATGGCATTACTTTCATTTGACAAACAGAAAAGTTTGGTTATCCAAAGTCATACAACTTATTATTGCTAGAGTCAAAACTCTAACCTGGATCTCCTGTTTTCAGCCCAGATTTTGTTTTGTTTGTTTTTGCGAAAGCATGACATTTTGTACAAAAGTGTTCATTTGTCATTTTATGAATAGTATGTCTTCTGGATTACTAGGTTTTTTTTTTCTATTCTTTTTGCCAACTCACATTTTGGCCTCATCTTGACTCGCACTTTCTTAGAGGTGAACACAGGGGCGAAGTCTTCCAAAGAAGGTCTGTGATTTGTATTTATCTATGATCTGCCTCCTCTCCAATCACACTCAGGGATAGTAGGTGCTGAACAGAGTGAGTGCCCAGGGTCCAGAAATTTCCAATATTCATTTGGCATCATTATTCCAACTATAGTATTTCTTCAATCTTTAGAAATTCATTCAGGAGGAGAAACCCGGGAGCATGAGTTTTTGTTCATTTAGGGCAATATGTTCACCACTGTGCTTAGCAACTCAGATGCAAAGGATGAAAAGGAGTTGAATATCTACCATTTCTCCAGCACCTACTATGTTGCAGGCACTGTGATAGGTGCTCTAAGTATATTATCTTATTTAGTCCTCACAACAATCCTGGGAGGCAGGTGGCATTGCAAACATTATACAGTGGCCGAGACTGAGGTTTGAGCATGATCCAGACAAAAGCTTCACATTGCCAGCCCAAAGCAGAGCCACTCATGTGGTTCACTGATGTACCTTATTCCAGAGCTCATTTCTTTTATCATGTGCTGGGCTGCTGCCTCCAAGGAGCTGTTTACAAATCCAGGAACCAACTAGCCCCTTGGTTTTCAGATATGATGATACATTAGAGTCATCTGGGATGCTTTTTTTTTTTTTTAAACAAAGACAAATCTTTGAGTCCAATCACCCACAGATTCTGAGTTAACTGGCCTACAGTAAGGCCTAGGTATTGGTGTTTCTTTTTTAAAAAAATGTTTAAGTCACGGCTGGGGTTGTGGCTCAGTGGTGGAGCACTTGCCTGGCACATGTGAGGCGCACTGGGTTCAATACTCAGCATCACATAAAAATAAATAAACAAATAAAATAAAGGTATTGTGTCCATCTATAACTAAAAATATTCTTAAAAATGTTTAAGTCAACTTTATATTGAAATATAAAATACATTCAGGAAATTGCACAAATCCTAAGTATTTAGTTTGATGAATACTCATGAACTGAATACACTATATAATCTGCACCCCAATTAAGAAACAGACCAGTACAGACACCCAGAGCCAACCTCATACCCCTTCCCAGTCACTATCTCTCCTTAAGGGGCACTACCACCCTGAATTCTAAAACAATAAATTTATTTTTTCTATTTTATTTTATATGAGTAGAATCAAACAGTATGTACTCATTTGTATAAGGTTTCTACTACTAAGAATAATTGTACTAGCAACCCATGTTATTGAAGATAATAGTGGTTCATCCTTTTTGATGGCTGAGTAGTATTTAATTGCATGGACCTACCATATTTTGTTTTTCCATTTACTTGTTGATGGATATCTAAGTCATTTCCAGTTTTTGGTTGCTATGAATGATGCTGTCATGAATATCCTTGTGGGTGTTTCCTGAAGAACATATACCCATATTTCTGTTGAATTTATAATCTGGGTCCTAGGGAATATAACATTCAGCTTTAGTTGGTACTCCCCAACAGTTTTCCAAAAGGATCAAGCCCTGTGGTTATATTTTTTAAAGCTCCACAAGTGATTCTTATGTGTATCCAGAGTTGAGAACCAATTCCCTGGTTTATGCAGAGTTCAGCAGTGTGACCACCTCAAACATCTACCACCTGGCTGAGAACCATAAATGAGATAGTAGCCTCCTTTTCAACCTCAGATCTTCTAGATTATCTTCTTTGCTAAATTACACAGCTTGCATCAATTTCCCCATAATTGCTTTTTCCAAGCTACCCTCACTCTATTCATCCACTCTGATTTTGGTCATATTAAACACACCTATATGCTAGTCTTAGACCTTCTCAAAGCAGGAACCAAAGTTTGGTCATCCTTATAACGCTAGCACCCAGGATAGAACATGGCACATAGAGGTGCAGAGTAAATGCTTCATCAATAGAAAGACTGAGTAGTTGGAGAGGATCTGGGCTGGAAAGAAGTCCTATCTTTGCACCAAGACTTATGTACTTTATTCCTAGGAAAATGCCTCAGGTCCTCACTCACAGCTTGATTGTTTTAACTTATCTAAACATGTTAGCATTATGGGTACCCTGGTTGTTCATCTTAAAGCTGATTAGAAATAGAAACTTAGATGAGATGAAGTAAGGTATGTGGAAGCACTTTGTAAACTGGAACACAGCATCTAAATAGATAGAGCTAGGCATGATGGTGCACACCTGTAATTCCAGTGGCTTGGGAGGCTGAGGCAGGAGGATCATGAATTCAAAGCCACCCTCAGCAACTTAATGAGGCCTTAAGCAATTCAGTGAGACCTTGTCTCTATATAAAACATAAAAAGAGCTGGGGATGTGGCTCAGTGGTTAAGTACCCCTGGGTTCAATGCCCAGTACCCTCCCCCCAAAAAAGCAGACCCACAAACACGTATAACTACCCGAGGCCCTTTAGTGTGGGGTCAGGCATAATCTGTGTAGGTCTAATGGCAAGAGCTTTTCCCTTTCCTTGCTTTGGTCTGAGTTTGATTTCTGGTTAGGGTAACTTGTTTTTATTTTCCTTTGAAAAGTAGTACAGTAGTACAGTCTGAAATCTTGAGCTTTGGACTTGAACTGACCTGGATCAACCACTTAGTAGTGGGCTGGGGATGTGGCTCAAGCGGTAGCGCACTCGCCTGGCATGCGCGCGGCCCGGGTTCGATCCTCAGCACCACATACAAACAAAGATGTTGTGTCCGCCAAAAACTAAAAAATAAATATTAAAAAAAAATTCTCTCTAAAAAAAAAAAAACCACTTAGTAGTATATGCTAATCTCCTAGGTGGTATTGGTAGGGAATACCATTTATAAGGTATGTTGCTACCTCTAGAGTTAAATGAGAAAGCAAGTAATGCACCTAGTACGGTGCCCGACACTAAGTAAACTCTCAATGAAAGCTAGTTCCTAACTGGAATTTTCATGTACTTTAGTAGACTGGTGTTCATAAATGGTATTGCATTATCAAAAAAATGTTTACTTAATTCAGTTATGTTAAGCTAACTCTGTTTAATAACTGAGTCTTTGCTTTTTAGAATAATTTCCTCTTGAAATCTTCACATTTAAACAAATTGAATGCAGAGAAGGATAAACTGTGGGCTCTCTAAGGGTTCTGAGATTTTACATTAGTTACATTGCAATTTTAGACAGGGGTGAAGCTTGAAATAAGAAAACAAAGATCCAGCCATCTTGTGTCTCAGATCCATGTACTATTTTGGCAGAGGTTACTTGTTTTTGGAAAAATGGTTTAAAAACTAAAGTCAAAGGTGAAAGCCCCACTTATTTTTGAATACTTAATACACCTCTTCAGAAAGAAAAACAAAGTTGAATGTTTCTGGGTGTTTTAGATGAATAGTGATCATGGGCTTGGCTCCTGTTCTCATGCTCAGCAGCAAAAATAATCCTCTCAATATCATAAGCATCTTTCTTTCACTAATTGAAGTACCTTTTTTGAATATTTATTTTTTAGTTGTAGTTGGACACAATACATTTATTTATTTATTTTTATGTGGTGCTGAGGATCGAACCCAGGGCCTCACACATGCTAGGCAAGTGCTCTACCGCTGAGCCACAACCTGAAGAATCTTTTTTCTTTTGAAAAATTTTTTTGGAGGGGCTGTGGCTGGGGCTCAGTGGCAGAACACTTGCCTAGCATGGGTGAGGCACTGGGTTCAATCCTTAACACCACATACAAAAATAAGTAAATAAAATAAAGGGATGCTATACATCTATAATTACAATTTAATTTTTTTGTAGTTATAGATGGACAGAATGCCTTATTTTATTTGTTTATTTTTATGTGGTGCTGAGGATCAAACCCAGTGCCTCACACATGCCAGGCAAACACTCTACCACTGAGCTGCAGCTTCAGCCCTGAAGTATCTTTTTATTTTCCTGAACTTGAAATTCTCAGTGCCTTTCATCATAGAAAACAATTTGAATTTAGAGTGTTTTGAAATATTTTAAAAATCATTTAAATATAATATTTAATCTGTGTATTTATTTGGACGACTACAGTAAGTGTAAATTTCAGTGATATTGGAAATTCCAGTGATGTCCATGGACACAGGTTGGAATTTAAATTGTAGTTTTAGACAATAGATGCATAATCTTAAGGAGCTTTAAGACCTGGTTATAACGGTTCTTGTTCTCTTTTCTGCTTATTGTGTTGTTCTCAATGCTTAGCAGAGTCAATTTTTTAACTGATGAAACCAATTTGTATATGGTTTCCTTTATAACAAGTCAGGACTAGAAATGTTTGGGAATCCAGTTGTAAAGGGGAACTGGAGAAGACAAAGCAACTGAACTCTTCAGAGACTATGAATTATTCAGTTGTTAACCACAGTAACTTCTTTAGCTACCATTTTGTGTTCTAATAATAGAAACAGTTTGGACGGATTCCTTTTGGAGTTGAAAAATCAGGAAAGCTTTTCATTCTTTTCTAGTCTACACATAAACTAAAAGAATGTGAGAAAAGAATAATTTGCAGCTTCTCATGTTTACCCAGATGAAGTAGTTTCACCTTTTTGTGTGTCTTTTAAAACAGTTTTATGTATTTTATAATTAAAATATCTCAGAAATTTAAAATACACCCCAGAGAAACATGCTCAATGTTTTGGTTAAATTAAACAATTAAATGAATCATCTTTTCTTTTTGGTGATTACTGACAGAAACATTCCCCCCTTGCATTCAGGAAATAAGTAATAAACCTGTTGAATTGAGCATAGCTGAGGGGAAATCAGTATCAATGGATCCCATTTGAAAAAAAAATAACAGTATATAATATAATTTCTAAAAAGGAAATACGATGTTTCTGAATTGAGTTGAATGTACCAAATACATAAGAAAAGGAAAGCATTTTGTTAGAAAATTTGGTCAATGGAATCTTCCTAACTGGAGATGTAAATTATTTTGTTTTAAATTAAACTCTCTGTAAGTTGGTTTTAATGCTGACTTTAATCCAGACTGTTTCTGGGGGCAACAGAGCACAATATGTCCCTTTATTAAAACCACACAATCTTGGCCAGCTATTCTCTATTCCAACTCCATTGTAATTTGGTCATATGTGTCACTGAGGTGGCCACCAAGATCAGTCTAAGAGGTAATGCTGCATTGGCAGCACACAGCATAAGGTATGCACAGCAATTAGTGTGCATATATTTGGGGTTACTACAAAAAATATGCAAGGTCTGCTTTTTGAATTGCTAATGACTGAAGTGTGAAGGCATTTGCCAGTTTCTTGGGGCCCTTGTTTACCAACATTTTAGAGGGGGTGACCTCCCCTGAGTCCAGAGTTGAAAAATCAGGAAAGCTTTTCATTCTTTTCTAGTCTACATGTAAACTAAAAGAATGTGAGAAAAGAATATTTGCAGCTCTCCCTATCTGAATTTCAACTTGGACATTGCTGTTTCCTTTGCTGTCATCTGGAAGAAAGACACTGCCAGACTTCTGTCTGATTAGCTCCAGGCTTTGTCAGATCCTGGCAAACTGTACCCTACCACACAAAGAAGTGTATGGGTTCAGAGATATGGATCATCCAAAACAGCATAGAGTCACACCTCATTTCTGTTTGACTTCTGGCAGAAGATTTACCTTCCTAATTAAGTTCTGCTTAGACAAATAGAGTAAAATCCCAGTTTTATATTTTCTTGGGGACTTGAATATTATTACAGAGATCAGACATGTCAATTGAGGGATTGAATAGGACAATAGGGAAAAGAAAGAATTAAATTAAGGTGAGATGAAATGCAGCAGTTTGCAAAGCAGCAAGTAAAACTGTTACGAAGCATTTGTCTCACCCTCGACAATAACAAAGGCATTTTCCTACTCTCTGGAAGTGTGGACATTATTTTAAGAGGCAACTTTAAGGTGTCAAGATCCTAATATCTTTTATGAAGAGCCTGCCTGTGAAGCAGGCCTGAACACTAAGAAGTATTTTGTTTTATAATTTGTCTGTTCCTCATGTCTTGGTCTACAGCAAAATGGGGATATTTACTAATAGTTTCTGAGAAAGGTATACACACCAAAAAAACACAATATTTTATTTGCAAAAGAAATTGAACATCTTTTGTGGGGAAATTATGCATTGTGATAGTATAAGCATCTACATTGTAATTTAATCAGTTTGCCTTCTCTGGAGGCATATGGGAATATGTTGTATATTGGGGAAAATATTGTTTTGGGATTAAAAAGAAGGACAATGAGCAGAATGGAAAACAATAGTTTAAGGGTTGGTATACTTGTGGGTGACTTCTTCATTTGCTGGATTTTATATACTGTCTTTCAGTTTTGTATTTTTTTTTTTGAGTACCAGAGATTGAACTCAGGGGCACTCAACTACTGAGCCACATCCCCAGCCCTATTTTGTATTTTATTTAGAGACAGGGTCTGGCCGAGTTGCCTAGGACCTCACTAAATTGCTGAGGCAGTTTAGTGAACTCGTGATCCTCCTGTCTCAGCCTCCTGAGCCACTGGGATTACAGGCCTGCGCCACCGCACCCAGCTGGATTTTTTTCTCTTAAAATGAGTTTATTTATTAGTGCCTGGCATGTATCAGGTGTTCAGTAAATATTTGTTGAATACATAATAAGTAGATTTTGGAATAGAAATGAATTTTTAGAAATTCTCTTTGAGATATCAGCCTACATATAGATGATCAAGAGTTGACTTTTATTCATAGAAATGACTCTTTAGTGGATAAAAGAAAGTATAAACAGAAAGTATAAAAAAGAAAGAATAAAAATAAAGCCAGGGCTCCCCTAACATAGCATTACTCAGAGTCTCTATGCCAAACTAATGTACCTATTTCATGTTTTTTATAAAATTAAAATAATAAGGTTTGAGAGGTTAGGTAGCATGGTTCATATGGAAGCTCTTCTCTACTTTTCCAGTCCACAGGCTGCTTCTTATTTCTTATATTACCCAAAGTCTTTTGATTTCACTGAGCTTTCAAGTTGTGAGCTTTGAACGCAACCTCCCTAAGCTGTGGCTTTCTCCAAAGTGATCCAGTCAGCAACCTCACTTTCTTTTGGTGAGGTAGGTGCTCTGTCAGCATTCTTCACTTCACTCAATCATATTCTTTTAAAAGAATAATTTATTTTAGCAAGTGATGGAAACTATATGAACCATGATTTATCCAATTCCACAAGGGAAAAAAAGGTTTTTCCTTTTTCTTTCCTTTGGGGAAAGGCATGCCAAAAGGACAGGTGTTTCAGGATAATCTGAATTTTAGATTGGGAGGAAAGACTGATATTCACCATCTAGACAGTGAGTACCAGGTGGGCTTCTGCCTGTGAATGTATGAAAGAGTGGAAATTAACAGGGTATAGCCATGTACAGCTGGGTGTCTAAGCTAGGGGATCCAGAGTCTAAAGCCCAAATGCAAGAGGAGTTCAGAAATAGGGAGGCCCGTTGTAAACAGAGGAGTAGTGGTTGGAGAAAACCCAACTGATGGGAGTGATTTGGGATGGTCTCTGATGAAGAGCTCAGATTCAGATAGTTGAGGGAACTTTCAGAAGGAGAAGTATAAATATTACAGAGAAGCACAGCAAAGCAAATGAAATATTCAGGGGAATACAAGGAGAACACAGTGAAAAATGATGTGCTAGGTTGGAGTCAGCTTGAGAAGAAATTTGGATGCTAGCCTGAAGAGGGTAGACTTCATCTTGTAAGTAGTTGTAGGCTGGGTCACATTCCTTTTTTGCTGCATAGAATTTCTGTGCTTTGCGACGTGAGTGCTAACAGAAAGCACCATTCCTGATGTCTCTCATATCTGAGCTCCTGAATATCCACCTCACAGTGTTTGGATTGTTTCTGAGGTGCAAATCCAGATTCTAAAAAGATGTAGCAAAATTGATTTATCAATTCATCAATTAATTGATGTCTGTTAGACATCAATTGGTGTCTCTGAAAATGACATACTTGACATCTGTTTTTTTTTCTTCTTATGGTGGTGTTGAGGATCAAATCCAAGGTTTTGTGCATGCTAGACAAGTGCTCTATCCCTGAGTTATATCTCCAGTTCCTGACAATGACATGCTTTTGAAAAAGTAACTCACACAGAGATAAAAGCATGGAGTGCCAAAAGTCTTTCCCAAATGAATTACTGAAGGTGATCTCTAAAGAAAGAAAGAAAATGATAGTAACTTTGGTACAACATCCTTCTTTCCCAAATTAGCTGGTGTTAGAAAGACTTTGGGCATGTGCTTTATAGTCTTTTAAATTGTTTGTTACCCCTTCTTGCTTCTGGTGAGATATTTTGTCACTCCCTACTGTGCTCTGGCTGTAACTTGGAGCTGGTTTTAGAGCACGGTATAGACAGGCGAGTGTAGCTTGTAGTATTTGTTATTTATTCTATTTTGTAATAAAAGTTTAAAAAATACAGCCAATTTCAGCAAAGCAGCAAAATTCCACAGTTCTTTCCTGTTTCCTTCATCATAATACTTAGTTCACAGTGTTTGTGGTGGGATTGAAAGGAACTTCTATTGCCTGGGACAGGCAAGCTATTGTGGACATTGTCTATACTTGGTACATGACTTAAAAAAATCTCCGACCATGGAGATGGAAGCACCTTTGGTCACCTCACAGTCACGGAGCTTAGTTTTGTAGATGGGAACAGATTTATCTCGTTTTATGTAATAGACATTTCCTGAAAAGTTGCATGGATATTGATATTTTTTTTCCTAATTATTTTTTCTTTCTGAGTTTATTTTACTTCCAGAAATTCTTTTTCTTCAATTATTATCTATTAACAAGAGCATCTACACGTTCATTAATTAATCAAATGTTGATTGAGTTCCTACCATGTTATAGGAACTCTTCTACAAAGTGAATATACAGAGGTGAACAAAAATTATACTGGTGGCATTAAATTTTAGGCGTAATGTACCCATAAGTCTCTTTGAGAGAGCACCCTGTTGATCAACCAGTGAATAATTATTTATTAAGTATTTCATATATGTTGAGTATTAGGTCAGGAGTGCAGGGAAATTTGGACTTCAAAGAACCCACCTCCTTCTTGGAAATCCAAGAATCTTAACACACAGAGACTAAATAAAGATTTTTATGCTGGTAGATCATTGAGGGCTCAAGTGTGCAGCAGCACAGCAGGCTGGAGCTGTTCAGAAGAAAAAAATGTAAAGGTAGGTCAGTGGAAGACTTGATAGAAACTACCAGAGGAACTGCTACTTAAAGCAACCTGCAACAGTACAGTGCCTTTGCTTGTGGCCCTTGTCTCTCCCTGATCTTTGTGCAGAACTCATTTACCATCTGTCTCTCCTGTACCTGGATTACCTAAGTAATTTCTTCTACTAGGTTCTAGGGCTCCAACCCAAAACCATCAAAAACTTCTAGGAAATCAGGGGCTGAGGGAGCCCTCTCTTTGTAGGTAAGCATCTTCCCTAGCTGCCTGGACAATTGCAGAGGTAGTTACTTTTTTAAAAAAATTATTAGTTATTAATGGGTATTTGTTTGTTTATTTATTTATTTAGCTGAGAATCGAACCCAGTACCTCACATATGCGAGGCAAGCGCTCTACCACTGAGGTACAACCCCAGCCCCAGAGGTAGTTACTTTAAAAAAATTTTTTTTAGTTGTAGATGGACACAATATCTTTATTTTTATGTGGTACTGAGGATGAAACACAGTGCCTTTCATGTGTTATACAAGAGCTGTATCTCTCTACCACTGAGATACAACCCCAGCCCCAGGCAGTTTTTTTTTTTTTTGTACTGGGGATTGAACCCAGGGGCACTTAGCCACTGAGCCACATCCCCAGCCCTATGTTGTATTTTATTTAGAGACAGGGTCTCACTAAGTTGCTTAGGGCCTCTCTACTTGCTGAGGCTGGCTTTGAACTCACGATCCTCCTGCCTCAGCCTCCCAAGCTGCTAGGATTACAGGCATGCGCCACCACGCCTGCTTCACGCAGTTACTTTTAACTACTGACATTTTTGAGAATATTCTCCTAGTCTTCATATATTTGCCTGGTTCTTTAATCAAGGAGAGTTCTAAAATAAATAGTACTACGAGTGTCTAGGGCATTTGTTCATCTGTTATATAAAAGGACAAGGGGAAAAAAAACCCTAAAAGATATTGGCCATTGATTGGAAACACATATCCGAGCACTCTTCAAAATGAAAATGGATTATTTTCCAACAACAATTTATTTGTGAGTTACTGTTGGGAACACAGAAAATGTTTCCCTGTAGAAACAAGGTTCTACATGATGATTATGTTTTTTGGTTGGCCCACAACAGCCTGTTTAATACTTAATGTCACTAAACTATAGAACTAACAGAGACTAAGTGACAGGTGTGATGCTATGTCTCTGGGAAAATGTGTTCTGCATTCCAATTTGGAACACTAGGAAGTCAGTCCCTTTCTCTGAAGGAATAGGGGGGTGTTGGGAGGGTACCCCCACTCTGGTATACAGACACTCCAGCAGCTGAGGTATCACTCATCCACCCCCATCCTTTAAAACTGGCAGCCAGTGTGGCTCCTGCAAGGGCTGTGGTGACAGGATAATGGGAGGAGGGGCAGGGGCAAGCCACACTGGTTGGCTGGCTGAAAGTCAGCTGGTTTTAAGCCCTCTGCTTCTTGACCTTGGCTTGGCAAGCACTACTGACAAGAAAGATTTCATCTTTTCCTTTCCTTCATGCCTACTCTCTTTTTGGTGAGATTATCCTAAATCAGTTGTTCTTTTGTGATCTCTCCTTTTAGACCAACGTGTCTATTTTATTCCTCATTCATCTTCCTCTTTCATGAACACTTAATAGTCAACTGAAGATAAATCTCTATTGTGGAGAAAGCTGAATTTCCCCTAAAGGAGTGCTAACAGAAGAATGGAAGTCATAAGGTGTGTTACAGTGACGGGGGTAGGGGGCAGGAAGTAGATTTGGTAACTTTAAAATGGGGAGTAAACAGTGAGGGATTAAGCTCACATCTTGGCTCCTACCACAGGAGCTCTATGGAACTGAACTTCCTTGCTCCGAATTATATGAGGTTCAAGTCATTCAGAAGCCCATATTAGTTACATAAAATAATTATAGAAATTCATAGAGACAAAATAACATAGATGGTTTAAACTGTCCACAATCGAAGTCCAAATGCCTCTTGGCAGCAAGATAGAGGTAGAATTTATAAATAGGTCATTTTAAAATGACATTTGAAACATCAATTTATAAAGAGATAATAATTATCTCAGTCTATAATACCCAAGACTCTCTTGTTCTCATTCTACACTATCCAACCCATTTATAATTATAACTTGGCTTACCAGGTGGATTTATGTATGGAGAGAGAATGCCTGGCCATGAAATGAGAGTACCCAGTCCTCTTAGTAGTTCATTTTATCCAAAATTAAGAAATTGGCATTTTGGTTTATGTGTTGGTCTTTGGTGAACTTGGCTAGTGTAATGCCGTTCTCAAGATCCTTGAGGATTGAAGACCAGATTTTGGACCCAGGAGACCCAGCTAAGCTGCTGCCTTTGAGAGCTCTTATTCAAAGATGCACCTTCAGGCCTCTCATTGACTTCCTTAAGTCAAAGATACCTCTCAATTTTCAGATGGGAAAGCCACAGAAAAGTAGTGCTGCCTCCCTAATGTCCTTATAACTGCTCAGGAGTGACAAACCTAGGATTGGGATCAGGGTTTTCTGACCCCCAACATCAGTTTTCTTTCCAATATACCTCAGTTGCTGCAGCTATAGTACACAAGTCAGATCTTGTTCTCTAAATTTCTGATACATAGAGAAATGGAGAAAACAAAAGTAGAGTGTAGACTTTGGTCTCTTAAGTTTGTTCCACATCATTAGGAAGAGTTATTATTTAAAACCAGGCAGGGTACAAATGCCATCCACTGTATTCTATTAAGTGGAATGCCAGTGGGCAATGAATCAAGTTTCTGAACTAAGAACATTATTTTTACTGACTTTGTGACTGCTATTAGTAGGAGCTATGTGAAAGCATCCCAGGTCAAGTTCCCAGAGCCAGGCGCAGTATTACCCAGTGAGATATGACTAAGCATCTCAGATTTGATTGCTCTATCTCACTATGTAATGATTTTTCCTCCAAAGTTCAAGGGTTCAGGTGCTCAGCTCTGAGGATTTATTTATAATCTAAGTCAATTTAAAATTTTGTTCAGTAAGCTGGGTATGGTGGCACGTACCTGTAATCCCAGCTACTCTGGGAGGCTGAAGCAGGAGGACAGCAAGTTTGAGATCAGCCTCAGAAACTTAGGGAGACCCTATCTCAAAACAAAAAATCAAAAGGTCTGGGGATGGAACACAGTGGCAAATCACCCATGGGTTCCATGTTTAGTACCACATGAACAAAACAACAATAACAACAACAACAGCAACAAAGATTTTGTTCAATAAGAGTAAGAAAAATAAGGAAGAGCTGAAATGTTCTTAAATATTTGGAATCATTTTTTTAAAACATAAGTTGTATATCCTTGTGGTCCCACTGAATCACTTGCTTTTCAGTTGATTAAATTTCTTAAAGTTGAGTGATGGAATCTTCTGTGATCACCCCAAACCATAAGTTATCTTTAATGGAAGTTGATTGGGTATTACTGAAGCTAAGATGACATTAAAGGCATTACTAGTTCTGAGTGAGAATAAAGTATGACTTCCTTTCTTAACCAGGATGTGGCTGGAGTGCTGTGACTGGTTGACTTAGATAGTCATAGCATAATACCAAGGAAATTGGGGGCTGAATGTCACTGCATGTGACCGATACCTTGGGCCTGTTTGCCTTAACTTAGTTTGGTCCTGTAACCACAAGTTGAACCCCACCCTATTAGCAACTCACAAAATACGGACTGTGTAGCTCTTCCCCACTTCTGGAAAAAGTGGCCAAGTGCCTACTTAGTCAGAGCTGTCCCCTGAAATCGGAAGGACAGCACAGGAATTAAGCAAAGCCCCTTCAAGACAGTCTAGGCATGTGGAAGATTTTCTCTTCCCCACAGTTAGTTGAATTAGTCATTTTACAGGTTGAACCAACTTGCTCCAGATGAGGAAGGTTCTGCTTGTGTTGACAGCAGCAAGGGATTTATTTTTGCGTAGAAATCCACAAATTGCTTTTTCATGTTTTTCTGTTTCACGGAAACATAAAGTGTGCACACAGAGCTACAGCACCCCTCAGGGCACTTATGTGTGTGTTTTTATTGGCTCCATCCCTTTCTTGTTCTGTGACTTAACTACTCCAAGTCTTATTGTTCACCTAAGAAATGAAGGAAATAATTGTGCCCCTAGTACAGGAGTTCTGGAAGAACCAAATGCAATGAAAAAATACACAGTTTAGTCCATTTTTGCTGCTATAACAAAATACCATAAGCTGGATACTTTATAAACAATGGAAATATATTTCCCATGGTTCTGGAGGCTGGGAAGTTGAAAATCAAGGCACTAGTAGCAGATTCACTGTCTGGTGAGGACATGCTTACTGTGTCCTCACTTGGTGGAGGGGGCAAGACAGCTCTCTGGGATCCCTTTTATAAGGCCACTGATCCCATTCAGGAGGGCTCCATCTTCATGAACTAATCAGCTTCCAACGACCCCAACTTCAATTATCATCAGAAATGGGATTAAGTTTAAATGTAAGAATGTAGGGCCTGGGTACAAACAATCCAACCATAGCAATATATATGTAATCTCCAAGTATGGTGTTAGGCACATGGTAGGGGCACAGTAAGTCAGTAATGGTAGCTATAAGATTAGTGAGGGAATGGAACAGGGGATCAGGGGAGTTTCTTCTCATGTGCTTCATTGCTTTTGTCAGTTTAGGGACAGTGTCTTAAAATAGCACATATGTTGAAACCGAAAGCTACTCCAAAAGAATCTACTTGTAAAGTCATAAAAATATTAACTTCTGCTCAATTTGTACTGACAGATCCCAACATTTCAGAATTAGCACCTGGTGTTTAGTGGACGGAAAATAGATTTTGTTGTCATTGTGGATATCCAGAGTGGAAAAGTGTGGGGAAACATAAACATTTAAAAGCAAAATGTCCATATATACATATATATATATATATTTCAATCCTATATCTGCTCATATAGGATTGAACCCTAGGCTGGCAATTTATAAATGCTTAAAATATATTTAATGAAGTTTAGTCCCTGTGTCTCCTATTACTTACACAGAGTGGTGTAAATATTTTTGCTGTTGTTACAGTTGAATCTTGCCTCATTCTGTTGCAAAAGTGGTACTTTGAAACTATCTCTCTGTAATCTAAGAAGCAGTCCTTTTTTTCTTGTTGGCGTCACAGTAGTGGTAAAATGAATGGGGGGCAGAAATCCTGCTGTTTATCTGATCTTCACAGATCTAACTGGAACTAACTAGCTTATTTCTGGTGCAGAATAGATGTTAAGAAAGTTCAGAGTTAGGGGCTGGGGATGTGGCTCAAGCGGTAGCGCGCTCGCCTGGCATGCGTGCGGCCCGGGTTCGATCCTCAGCACCACATACAAACGAAGATGTTGTGTCCGCCGAGAACTAAAAAAAAATAAATAAATATTAAAATTCAAAAAAAAAAAAAGAAAGTTCAGAGTTAGAGAAGATAATGCTAAGTGAAGTTAGCCAATTCCCCAAAACCAAATGCCGGATGTCTTCTCTGATATAAGGAGGCTGATTCATAGTGGGGTAGGGAGGGGGAGCATGGGAGGAATATACGAACTCTAGATAGGGTAGAGGGGTGGGAGAGGAAGGGAGGGGGCATGGGGTTAGAAATGATGGTGGAATGTGATGGACATTATTATCCAAAGTACATGTATGAAGACACGAATTGGTGTGAGTATACTTTGTATACAACCAAAGATATGAAAAATTGTGCTGTATATGTGTAATAAGAATTGTAATGAATTCTGTTGACACATATAAATAAGAAAAAAATAATTAAAAAAAGAAAGTTCAGCTACTCTGGGACTCAGTTACATACCAGAGATGCTAAGCAGGCTAGTGAGGCTTGCACAAGATGCCAGAAGATGGGTATGTATCATCATAAGTTTGTCATGATGGAACTTTGAAAAATTCCTTTGAAAAGGACTTTGGAAAATCGCATACAACATAAACATGTGACTATACTTTACCTTTTAACACATTCCACTGCTTTTCAGACAGATAGAGGAATTGGTTCTCTATTTTGTATGTATGAGTGGCAGTAGGCCAAAGCAAGTGGTCTATACTGTAATATACCTTTCTCACACCTCTCCACATTGAGGGATTCTTCCTTGCTTTCTCCCAGTTGAGCATCAGAGCTGTCAGTCTTTCTGCACATCATCATCTCTAAACTTGGTCTCCCACTCTCATTTCCACTAAGGCAAACATGAGTGATAGTAGCTGAAAGTATGCTTTTTCCCAAATAATATTTCCATTTTGTAGGGGATAGATCTTTATGGAAGAAAAATCTGGGGTGGAATTTTTAATATTATTCAATTTGGAGCTTGGGAGGGTGTGGGGTGGTGTAGGATATTCATAGTTGTATCTAAGCTTCTGACTACTTTGAAATAATAATGTTGAGGCTTTGCCTTTTCTCTCTCCATACCAGTCCCTTGTGGCCTCTTACAGTTCCTTCCTGTATAGTTCCTAGTACTATAGAATGGACTTGGCAGTGAGAGCAACAGTACCCATGGATAGACTTGAGTATATTGTGGTTTTCTGAAAAGGGAACTGCACAGTCCAGGCAACTTCCCTCAAGCAGATGCAATGATTCTTGTTGGTGCACATTTCATTTTCTGATCAGTTTGTTCTCAAATTAGTACAAATGAATAATTCTGACATTTCCATGAATAGGCAGTCAATTAACCTGGATAAGGAGCAAGCAAAACAAAAAGGGGAGATTTTTGTCAGTTTTTGCTTATCTACCTTATTCTGCTAGTATTTACTTCTGGTTATAATTTTACTCTACTCACCTCCCCCACACCCACCCAATGAATATATCTACATGCACACACACATATTCATTCTGCCTTTGAGAATCATAAGCTACAGACAAGTGATTTTTTTGCTTTGTGACTAGTTTGGCATAGATGTCATTAACCCTTTCCTACTTGACCACTTTTGAGGGAATTCAATATGTCTGGAATCCTCTGGGGTTCTGAATACTCTTTCTAGAGTTTACTGCATCTTGTTCACCCAGGGTTTGACAAAAATAGAATTCTTAATTTGCTCTTGGAAAACTTCTCATTTTATATTGTAGCAGTCAGAAATTATTTGGATTGTAGTGTCATTTAACTCTTTAGTAATATTAATGCTACCCTTTTATTAGAAGTCTGGCAGTGTTTCCTTTTTAGGTACGGTTGGGCTCTTCAGTCATTTAACTTTGAATCCAAACCATTCATGGATTGGGTGAATAGTAGAATCCCAAAATAGTCAGACTTGTGTAGGCTCACATTTGCATGAATCTATATTGCCCCCAGACTTGGTGAATAAAAGGATATTACATATTTCCATTCTAGAAACAAAGTTTGATTCTTCAAGAATATGTACAAAAATAAGATAAAAATTATCTTGACATGACTCCCAGAAAATATGCAGATTAAAAATGGAACAAGTGTCTCTACCTAATGGGAAGACAGACCCTTCAAAATCAGTATTAATCATGTCCCATTTGAAAAGGTACATTTGACTCTCATCACCATATTTGGGGAAAAATTATGTAATCTGTTTTCTTCAAGAGACTTTTTATGGAATGAGATGTTTTTTAGAAGGAGCATGTCTGTATTTCTACACTGTCAACTAGCAATTAATAGATTGAGCCTGTGCCTGAGAATGCTTCTAGTTTCAAACATATGTGTTAGAGACTATAAGAAGTCTCAACATTTGTTTCCTAAAGGCATAAAACAGAGGTTTATTTAGGAGAGTAGATACACATTCAAGGGACAATGTGGTGGGGGAACAATCTCACAAGAGAGATACCTTTTGGGTAAAGCAAGGAATATGCACTCAAGAATGTGGGCTATCTCCAGAGGGAGAGATGATAACCCATTGGTGTGGGGTGTTAATATTTACAGAAGGTCGTTGCTAGGGGCTGGACAAGAGATGGAGGTGGGGTGGAGCTACACAATTTTGTGCCAGTTTTTCCTTTGCTTGCACATTTCCCTCATTTTACAAGGGCATGGACCAAGGGCATGTCCCTTAAGCTCAAGATTTACAAGTGTGTTTTCTGCATCTCAGTGGCTTGTGGATATTTCCTTTAAGATTCAGTATATCTCTCTCTTTATCCTAATTCCCTATCTCATTTCCCTCCCCGAGATATTGATCTCTTAATCTTGAGACTTGGTGAGGGGTGAAGATCCATCTTCTTAGGGCTACTTCAGGCCACCAAGAGGTCAGGGATCAGAAGTCTCACCCTCACTGTTATAAAGAAGACAGACACTCTCAATACATTTTAACATATTGAATACATGGAAAAATTAACAATTTTAAACTGTATTTAAAACAATAACAAGTGATTGGTGTCTTCACTAGGGACAGTAGCATATCAGCATGTAATTGTGATGGGGAAAGTGAAATTTTCTATTTACTTAACAGTTTGTTGCTAAAAGATGAGTGGTATCAGGAAGGCCAGAGGTTATATTTGGAAAAGTCATCTAAGGCTGGGAAGAACCCATAGGCTCCACCAGGCAAAGGTTTGATTCTCTCAGTTCTAAGATGAACTGCAAAGGGCAAGATGAAGCAGTAGAATCCAAAAACTGAGGCTGGGGGCAAAAGGAAGACCTGGGCAGAAAGTTTGGCAACATGGAGTTGGGATCCCAGGCAATTGGCATCCAGCAGTCAGCACTAGGGAGGAAGGGGATTAGAGAGAAATGCACTTCAGAAAGTGCCCCTAGTGAACACAGAGAATAAACTGTAAAGATGAAAGTGTGTCAAAAAGGCTCCACCTGCTTATTTGTGGACGGTTGAGGACATTCTGTAGGTGATAGGCATTAACTATAACCCAGGCACACGAGCTTCCTGTAACTGGGCTGAGCATATTGATATGTTTAGGTCAAAAGAGCAGGTCTGAGTATGTGCTGTGCATTTCCGGGTGGGTGCTGCCTTCTCAGCTTGGCTCTCATTTCCCATTACTGCTTTGCTGTGACTCACTGATAGCCTGCCACATGTCATTAGGCAGCTCAGCTGCTGCTCTCATTTCTCCCAAAGGTATACAGAGGTTTGCATCTTGGCTTTTACATTTTTTTTTCCCTCCGAGAGCTGGAGGAAGTGGCCTTTTCACAGTTTGGTTCATTGAGTTGAATACTTATCATGTCTTACAGTTTCAATGTTTCTTGCTCATAGGTATTTGATCCTGATGACCTTTATTCAGGGGTTAATTTCTCCAAGGTTCTGAGTACTCTTTTAGCTGTCAACAAAGCAACAGAAGGTAAGTAAAGTTTGTGATTTATGAGTTCTGGGTGACATTTTTGAATCCATATGTTTCTGATTGTTCTAAGAGTTAACCGTGCCCTGGATTGATTAATTGGTGAAAATTTGCCCCTTTTGCCCCCAAATAAACCCCAACAAATATCAAGTACTTTAATTTTTCATGGTTTAAACATACTTATCACCATATTTAAACATGCATATCACAGAGGTATTCTAATGCCCTTAGTACAATAATAGGAACAAAGAAAACCCAATTTTGTTCCAAAACTTTTGAATAGTCAACTCAGTATAGCAAGACAAAAAAAAAAAAAAAAAAAAAAAAACCAGTTCCCTCTTTTTAAAATAAAGTTTACCAAGTACAACCATCACTTCCCTTTCCACACTAGGAACACATTTTTCTCATAGTCTTCCCTGTGTCTGTGTGTATGTTGAAGGAACCCCTCAGTAACCTTGCACTGGAAATGAAACTTCAAGGTTTTAGTAAATTAAGAGTATCTTTTGTTTAAATGTTTACCATCCGTTACATTGGAGGTTATTAAGTATAAATCCTAGTAAATTTGAGGAAAGTGTTGATAAACTTAAGAGTGGAATTTTACTCCTTCTATGATACAGTGTCTTACCTACAGTGGTAGTAATAATCATAGTTCAAATTCTTTGAACCCTTTTCCTGGGTCTAGCGTGTTCTAAGAGCCCTAAGTGGTCTTATTCCATGTTTGAAACACACCTGGGGATAGTCATTATTATTATTATTAGGTCCCTATTATCAATAAGGAAAGTCAGGTCCACAGTTGCCCAACTAGAAAGTGGCTGAATTAGAATTCAAACTCATACCTGACTGACTTGAGAGCCCTTGAACTCAAATCTGAATCTTCCTGCTCAAACTGTTAGAGAGGCAAGAAGCTGTGTGCCCAGCACTGCCAGGTGTTACCAAGAAAGTGGAAGACATAGTTCCCCTGCCCTTGGAAAAATTACCATCTATTTAGGGAGACTCAACTTACCCAGCAGAAACAATTGGAGAGCAAGAACAGACAATATAATCAAGTGCCAAATAAGATGGAACATCTAGGAAGCTATCAAGTAATTATAGTTTTAGTCAAAAGAGCTGTATATAATAGCAAGACATGGAAAAATACTTCTTTAAAGTTGTTCTTTTGCTATTTGAAAAAAAAATGCATTTGAGCTATTGCAAGGCGTATAGCAGAAAGTACAGCTAATTCAAGTAACTATATTTAACACACATGACAACTATCCAGTTCTGGGCAGGGAGGATCATATAATTCTAACATTATGCCACACAAATTATATGTTCCTTTGCCAAACTCTCCTAGCAAGTTTTACAGTCTCTTCCCTTGCCGCAGATATTTATAAAAATACAAGGTGAAAGTTAAAACCCACGGCATCAAGGAAATTACTTGGATACTGAGCTTGTCGCCTAGGGAATGTTTGGGCTTTAGACTTTTGCAGTTTATATCTTTTAAAAATAAATGGAGAGGAAAAGAACCCTCATTTGAATTTGTCAAGAAGCCAGATTCTCTCTTTAGTACACTTTCAGCATACTGAAAACATCCAACTCAGCTTTGGTCTGATCAAATTTCACAAGGTTTCAAGGAAGAGAAGACTCCTGAGTTTGATTTTAAACAACAAATTATTCTAGTATCAAGATCGCATCTGTCTCAGACACACACTCTTTCTTATTCTCATTCTCCACTCTTCCCACGGCACACTAGGGAGATTTTAGATTGTATGTGCCACATAAATCCTTACATGTAAGAAAGAGCCACTGAGTTATGGGCCAGAAAACAGGGCGAGAAATTTAAAATATTTCAAAGTAATAAGAGCCACAAACAGCTGTTTGGTACCCGATATAGTTCTGCCTTGGATAACAGGGCATATAGTTGCAACTGGTTCAGGAAGGAAGAGTTGTAGGGAATGGGTTAAGAGAAAATGTGGTTCTGTCGCTGCTTTTCATTCTACTGGAGAGCAATGGCCAGTAAGGTTGAGAACAAGAAGTTGGCCACCA
>NW_026000272.1:13468277-13479978 GCF_001458135.2 Marmota marmota marmota
AGAAGTTGGCCACCAAAAAGGGAGGAGGCGGGGGTGGGGGTGGGTTTGAAACACAGTTGGCATGTTCATAACAATACCATTGGGATTATAGCTAGGATGCTTTTTATAAAGTCCCATACAAGATTATGTTGTAGATGGTTTTCTGACCTGAGTGCTTCCTTTACCATGCCTTTTCCTCTTTTCACAGATCAGCTCTCAGAAAGACCATGTGGACGTTCCTCTTCTCTTAGTGCTGCTAACAGTTCTCAGACAAACCCACAGGGAGCAGTTTCTAGCACAGCTCCAGGGCTGCAAAAGCAGGCAAAGACAGTGGTAAGTATAGTCCCCAATTCTCCCTGTCTGCTTTAAAATTCATAAAATAGGACTCATATCCCAGTTGCATTTTCATATGTGGTGAAATTGTCATTCTGTTTGTTTTGGGTGCCACCAAGAAAACTAGCTATAAACTAAACACCCATTCAGGCTAGACTTTGGAATAAATCAGGCATGTGGGGCCCAGAGTCTGAAAATCAGGGTTAAAGCCCCAGCTTGGCTGCTTATTAGAATCTGGCAAGTTACTTAACTGAGAGTGCTATGCAAATATAAGTTATTATGACTATTCCGGATGACACTTTGCTGTTATTTTCCCTATTCCTTGGTTTATTAGAACTAAGTGGGTACTTGGCACTTTAGTAGGCAATCAATAAATATTCAGTGCTGTTCTTAGCATTATTGTCATCTTTATTTTTCTCTTTGAGTAAGACTTGATTTTAAATATCAGTCTATGATGAACTTTTATATTGAGATCTCCCAGTTGTCTTTGCGTTTGGTCTTTTTTTTTGTGGGGGGGAGGGTACGGGGATTTAACTCAGGGGCACTTGACCACTGAGCCACATCTCTACCCCCTTTTTATATTTTATTTAGAGACAGGGTCTCACAAGTTGCTGAGGCTGGCTTTGAACTCGTGATCCTCCTGTCTCAGCCTCCAAAGCCACTGGGATTATAGGCACGTGCCACCATGTCCTGATGCATTTTATCTTATTGGGAGTTTTTATTTGGGAGGAAATGCTCCATCTCGTCTTTGGGTGAAGCCTCTCTTCTCTGTCAAAAGCCACCTGCTCCCTGTAGGCCATCATGTCCTGTTACTTCCAAAGCAGTTAAACGGGTGGTTCTTAACCTTTCTGAGACCACAGATCTCATTGAGAAGCTGATAAACATGGCACCACACCATTTGTACCCTCTTAAATTTTATACCAAAAGTCATGTTTATGAACTCGTTTGGGTAAAGAGCCATTGTGCTTATTATTTTCTCAAAAGGGTCTCAAAAATTTAAGCCCAATTGATGCAAGACAGGCTAAAATTATTCCTAATTTAGTTAGCTATGAGATATTTGACCTTTGCATGGGACCAAGTATGACCAAATTAAGATGTTATTAGTAATTGGAAGATAGGAACAGATTTCTGTGAGAGTTGATTAGTACCTAATATGTGGGCTAAGATTGTGTGTTGGGTAGAGGCAGGGTGAAATCGTTTATCATCACTCTATTACTTAGGTTGGTTAAATAGGTATCTTTAGATAATAGATGAAGGGAGAGGGAAATGAAAGCTATGACCCCATCCAAAATACACATTCTGACAATGCAAAAATTTGCATAAAGTTTCAAGGGGTTAATTAATACCTCCGGAGGGCCATTCATAGACTCCTAAGTTTAAAAATCAGAACTGAGATGGATATAGGGTTTTATTCTTGGTCACTCAAGGATAGGTCTTACCTAAAACCATATAATTTCTACTATGCCTCAATTAGATGCCTCTTAATCTGCTGTGGCTTTTGTTTCTCTAGGAGATGACGGAAAATGGAAGTCACCAGTTGATAGTGAAGGCAAGATTCAACTTTAAGCAGACTAATGAAGATGAGCTGTCAGTCTGTAAAGGGGACATCATTTATGTCACTCGAGTTGAAGAAGGAGGCTGGTGGGAAGGCACATTAAATGGGAGAACAGGCTGGTTCCCTAGTAATTATGTCCGAGAAATTAAATCCAGTGGTAAGTGAGACCTTTAACTGTCTTTTTGAATATGACTTTTGTGTTTTCTTGTTGAAATTTTCTTATTGAAAATCTTGTAGTTTTAATTGGTTAACAGAAACTGTTTATACTTACATGTGTAGTCAAAAATAAGACTAGAACAGAACTGGGAAAAATCTGTGGTTAGATATTTTGAAACAAAGTTGTATTTAGATTACATCAAGGCAACAGAAAGCTAAAAAAGCAAAGGAATTCAAAGCTCAGACAACTGTTCCACCTTAACTATGTCCCTTTCTGTCTACTAATTCAGGCCCCTGTAATATAGTACATAGTCCTTCCTGCTACTCTGAGTCTCCATGGCAGAATACAATAATAAAGGAGGCCAAGTGCTGACTTCCTTTTTTAGCCCTAAGTAGACCTAAGACTACATGCCTCAAAGATGTGTTTGAGAGATAACAATCATAGGGTTGTAGGAAGTTGTCTGGCTGCTTTATTAACATTATTGTCTTTAACCTATTGTATATTCTTAAGAAAGAAGGGAAACTCTACTTATATTTCAAAAACCAAACTAAAACAAAACCAAACCAAACTAATTCCAAGACTCTGATACATAAAAGCATGTTACAACACAGACTTCACTTTCTAATAATATCCACCCAAGGGCTCCTTTCAGTTAATAGCTCTTTGTGCGTTATCTCTTCTGTAGGTATCTTCATTGCTTTTTTTTGGGGGGGGGGGTGCTGGGAATTGAACATAGGTGCAATCTATTACTGAGCTACATTCCCAGACCTTTTTCATTTTTTGAGATGGGGTTTCACTAAGTTGCCTATGGCCTTGCCAAGTTGCTGAGCCTGGCCTCCAGTTTACAATCTCCATCTCAGCCTCCCAAACTGCTGGGATTACAGTTGTACACAACTACACCTAGCTTCATTGCTTTCTTAATGCCTCCAAATTGCTACTTTTAATTAATAAAATTATAGATTCACTGTAAATAAAATGAAACATTATGGAAATATAGCGTAGACAATAAAAGTTCCTTTTCTCTTTACCCCTCCTCCTAGATAACCATTGTTAGAAGTTTCTCCCAAAAGCATTTAAGATAAAATTTAGTTTGCACACTTTCTGTGTTTGGATAAAAAGGGGCATATCCTTTAATGAAATATGTTTACTACCAGATTTGTAATTATTTTTGTGGTGTATAGACTTCTCAACATTTTTCCCCAATACTGGGGATGGAACCCAGCTCATGCATGCTAGGCAAGCAATCTATCACTGAATCACATCCCCAGCCTCCAGTATTTTTAATTATTGGGAATTGAGATGTTTCAGTTAAGCCTTGAAGTATTTTCACAGGCCTTGCCTGGAATTTCCTTGGTTCTGATGATTTTTACAGCTGATATTTACCCATGGCTACATCTTTCCATTGATATAATCTGCTTGTTAGGACTCCTAAAACATTTTCCAGATTTACTCTGACGTTTTTTCCTTGATTAAGTGTCTTCATCTGCAGAACCAAAAGGAACAGGCCTTGTTGCCTGGTCTGGAAATTCCAAGCATTGTTGAGGGGACATGGGAAGTGCATAGCATGTCCTCACTTTGATGGCTTTCATAATGGTGTCCCCTATTATGATACCTTTTGTAGCAGTCTGGTCATTCCTTTGTGGACTGCCCCAGACTGTTAGTTCTGGTGTCCAACCCCTTCCCTTCAATTTTTTTTCCTATATGCTCTTTGATTTGGGACTCATATGGTAAATTCTGACTCTGAGTCAAGCACCTAGGTAATCCCAAGAAATAGCTAAACCAGATGTTAAGGATAGGTCTGAGATTTGGGAGACAGGAGGCCTGCTAGTCAGAGATGGCCTAGGATTAGAAGTTTATGAAACAGCATCTCTCATTAGCTCAGTACAATAGTTTCCTAATTGGTGTCCTTGGTCCTGTTCTTGTCACTTCTGTAATGTGATCTAAATTCAGGAGCCAGAGTGATTCTTTCAAAACTTAACTTGAGTCACAACTCCTCATCTCAAAAAGGATAAAGGCCGGGCTGGGGATGTGGCTCAAGTGGTAGCGTGCTCGCCTGGCATGCGTACAGCCCGGGTTCGATCCTCAGCACCACATACAAACAAAGATGTTGTGTCCACTGAGAACTAAAAAATAAATAAATATTAAAAAATTAAAAAAAAAGATAAAGGCCAAAGTCATCACAATAGCCTAGAAGTCCTCCAGGATCCTGCCTCTTTTCTGACCTCTGACCCATCACTCATTCCATTCTAGCTATACTGCCCTCTTGCCTGCCTGTGCCAGACAGACTTCTGTCTCCTGTATGGTCCTTCTATGTGGACCATCTTCCTCAGATGTCAACATGGTTGCTTCCCTCACCTCCTTCTGCTCTGCTTACTTTCTGCTTCAGAGTAGAAACTCCTGGTCACACAGGAGAAAATCAAACCCTGTCCCCACTGCCTCTATGCCCCTCTCCTGCTTTATTTATTCATCTGTCATTTCTCTCCATCTAACATGCTATATTACTGCTTATTTATTTAATTTACTCTCTAAATCTCACCATTTAAATGTAGACACCACAAGAGCAGGGATATTCTTTTCTATTTTGCTTGTGCTCAGTAAATATTTATAAAATGAATGAATATCATGTGGTATGTAATGAAATTCATTGTTTTCATTGAGTATCTCTTAGGTACTCAGGGCATCTAGAACAATCTATTCCTCATGGACTCTGCCCCTTAGGACCTTCTGATAGTCAAGATAAGTGCGTGCACAACTAACAGGATAGACTAGAGTAAGTGACAGAGAGATCTAAATAAGATGCTGGTGGAGCAGAAAGACACAATTCAATTAACAATGACATACATGGGTCTAAGAACTTGAACTGGGTCTTAAAAGATGGAAGAAGATAGAAGGTTAGAGGGAGGTAGTAAGTTAAAGCACAAAAGTAGGAAAGCATGGTATATGGGTGGCAGAGTGATTTGGGTTTAAATTAGGTACATAAAGAGTATGACTGAGGTCTTGAGCTAGAACTGCATGAAGAGGGTGCCAATGTAAAGTTTTAAGCAGAGGATAGCATGTGGTTTGAGAAGATATTTCTGGTGGTAGGAAGATCTTTCTGTTGGGGGCTGAATTTCAGGAATGCCAGCAAAGGCTATTGCTGAGGTCCAGGCAGTCTAGATAGTGGTATAGACTAATCTTGGTGATAGTAGGGAGGAAGAGAAGTGGATGGATACAGTACATGTTGTTGAAACAATTAAAAACTTGCCAGTGATTAATTATGAGGACAAGGGAAGAGGTGAGGATAATTCTACATCTAGGGGTTCAGCTTGATGGTGGGTTCTTTAGGGCATGCACTATAACCCATCCAGCCATCCAATAAAGATTTATTTCCCATGATTAGGATATTAATTCTGTCCTGGGCACTGGTAGAGTAGAGAAGAATAAAACATGACTCTTGCCCTCATGGTACCTAAGGCTAGGTACTCAGGGCATCTATAACAATCTATTCCTCATAGACTCTGCCCCTTAAAACTTTTTGATAGTCAAGATAAGTGCATGCACAACTAACAGGATAGGCTAGAGTAAATGACATAAACAGAGATCTAAATAAGAGGAAGCTATTAGAATATAGTATGGTAAGTTCAGTGATAGAGCTACTACAAGGTTCTATAGAAAGTGGCAAGGAAAAGAGGGGCATCTAATCATCCTGATAGGGAGGTCAAGGGGAACTTATTGATCTTTATGCACCTTTCTGTCTCCATAACACAGGGCTTTAAACATAAGACGTGTTTTATCCATACTTATTATAGTTGGATATGGTTTGAACATGTCCCCTAAAAGTTCATGTGTTTGAAACTTGGCCCCTAGTGTGGCAGTGTTAAGATGTTGTGGAACTTTTAGAAGTTGGGCCTAGTAAGCAATGATTACTCACCAGGGGCATCACACTTGGAAGAGACTAATGTAGTCCTTGAAGAATGCCAGTTAGTTTCTGTGTGAATGGGTTGTTACAAAAAGAGTAAATCTGGACCCTGAACATTTCTGGCTTTCTGCCTCACTAAGTGATCTCCCCTTCTGTACATGACTGATTTCCTTTCCATTTCTCTGCTATATTGTGACCTAGCCAAAGGAGCCCTGACTAGAGGCCAAACAGATGAGGCCACTCAATCTGGAACTTTTGACCTCTAAAACTTCAAGATAAATAAACCTATTTTATTTATAAGGTACCCAGCTTCAAGTATGTTGTTATAGCAACAGAAAACAAACTAATATAGTGCTGAATTCAGTTAGTGGAGAAAATAGGAGGAGGTTGTTGTTGGTCGTGTTGGTGGTGGTGATGGGTGGTGGTGGTGTGTGTGTGTGTTGGGAGTTAGTGATGATTGATACTGAAGATGATGGATTGTTTGAGAGTTGCTGAGTGAAAGTGTAGCAAGTCATAGTTCCAAATATTTCCAGCAAACAGTGTGGATAGGGACATGGGAGGGAGATTAAGAACTAGAGATGAAACAAACAAATGACAGTATAAGGTTTTAGGCAATGAAGTGTAAAATATATTGCAGATCAAAACTCTGAGGCTGAAAGTGCATTAAGGATGGAAGTGATAGGGCTTGAGCTGAATGCTGAAAGACAGACAGGCTGTGGACAGGCCCAGAATAAGGGGAGGGACAATCTAAGTCATAATAATTGGTTGGGAAAAAAGACACCATGAAGGTTCTCTGGTAGAACAGAGCAGAGGGAGCTTGGGGGATAGTACAATAGATTAACATAGTATAATGAAAATTTCTTGTTGGGAAAGTTAGATGAGCAATAAATCTTTGCTGACCTGAATTCTTTTTCAACCCAACTCTTTGCCACTTCTACAAAATAGTAAGCCAAAATCTATCTAGGATGCTGCAGAGGGACATTATTAATTCTAATGCTTGTTTTTTCATGTTTAGTCTAGAAAATATTGTCATTTTTTCTTCTTTCCATAAACTCTGTTCTGTAACTTAGGAAAGAAGATTTGTCTTGCAGGAGGTTGAAAAATAGTGATTCTTAGATGAAATGCATATTTCAGGGAAACAAAAGCTTCAATTTAAAAATTTAAACCCCACTGCCATACAAACTATTGGGCCATTTATGAAGTTGAATTAGGAATGTAACTGAAGAACTTCAGTGGTCTCCATGTGATTACTATTGGGTCCAATGTGTGATACTGGGGTTGCTTGGATAGTCATCAATTGAGACAAATTCATACATATAGCTTGACAGTACACAAACTTTTGTAATGCCTTAAAAGTCCAGAGCCATATAATCCTCACCCTGCAGAGTGCTGTTACACCATTGCACTCTGTGATGTAGTAAATTTTCCCTTGGCATTGTAAGTTTCATATTCCACTGTAACTCTTGTCTGTAGATAACTATGGCCAAAGCCCTAGGGACGGCTTTGTTCTGCTCTTTGAGAGAAGATTGATTTCAAGGGGTGTATAACATAAAGAACAGCCCACCTAATACTATAGAAACTTAAGAAATAGAATATTTGAGCATAATACTCAAATATGCTTTCAGCATGAGCTTGAGGCTGAAGATAGTGTGTGTCTTTATGACCATGATTATAAAAACATCTCACCAAAGGGCTAGAGATGTAGCTGAGGGCATAGTACTTGTTGAACATGGTGAAAGCCCTGGGTTCATCCCCAGCACTACAAAAACAAACAAACAAACAAGAACAAAGATACAAACCTCTCAGCAAAAATGATGGAACCTGGACACTGATGACATCAAGAAGCCATTGTTACCAGTTATTCTTGCCTATCTCTAAATTTCTTATTATGTGAGGAAAAACCCCTATTTTAGCAGAAATATATTTTTCAAAGATCTTATTCATGAAAGTATATGTATTGAAAACTCAGTCATTATATAAGCCATAGAAGGGCCTTTACTCCTTTGTTTCATTTGAGTCAGATACATTGTAAATAAGAAAATTAGTCATTTATACGATTTCCTGTTCTTTTTTAAAAAGTAGTGGTAATCTATAAACTAATATGTTATTAATATAACAAAGAAACTTCTGCCAGTGCATGTATAACATCATAAATTATATCTTTTTTTATTTTTGTCTTTGTTCTGTTACCTAGAAAGGCAAAGGGTTTTGTTAGGACTTTGCATTAAAAATTTTCCTGGAAAAAATTTTCCATGTCAGGAAAGCATTGAGACAAGTATGATTAGAGGAGATATTTTGAACAAATTCTATTTTCTCCTTCTAATTCTGTTAAGGGATCATTAAATCCTTCTAAAACATTAGTAGGCAAGTATAGATACCAATTGAGGGGATTATTAGGTACATGGTTAATTAAATTTGTATTAAAGCAGATTAAGAAATAATTCTTCCTGCTCATTATAAAACAAGGCTAGGGTTGAGCTTTATATTTCAACTTTCTGTTTTAATCCCTCAGGTGTATCACATAGATGCCCCATGTCCACAAAAACTGTTTATCTCTATATTTCTTTTAGTTCTATCACCATCAACAAATACTAAGAATCTTGACATTAGCAAAAAAGAGGAAAGAATCAAAAGTGAATATTTCTTTACACTGACTGATTCTTTTGCACTGATTTAATTAAATTGACCAATTTTTGTTCTTTTTAATTACAGATGACAGTAGAATGTATTTTGACATATCATACATACATGGAGTAAAAGTTCCCATTCTTGTGGTCGTACATGACATGGAGTTACACTGGTCATGTACTCATATATGAACAGAGGAAAGTTATGTCTGATTCATTCTACGGTCTTCCCTAATCCCATTCCCCTTCCCTTCCCTTCATTCCCCCTTGTCTAATCCAATGAACTTCTATTCTCCTCCCCTCCACTTTTTTGTGTGTTACCATCTGCATATTATAGAAAACATTTGGCTTTTGGTTTTTTGGGATTGGCTTATTTCACTTAGCATGATAGTCTCTAGTTCCATCCATTTACCAGCAAATGCCAGAATTTCATTTCATTGTTCTTTCTGGCTGAATAATATTCTATTGTGTGTGTGTGTGTATATAAAATAAAGAAAATATGGTGTGTGTGTATATCTATATATGTGTGTGTGTGTGTATATATATATATATACACACACACACACACATACACACACACACACACCATATTTTCTTTATTCATTCATCTGTTGAAGGACACCTAGATTAGTTCCATAGCTTAGCTATTGTGAATTAAACTGCTGTGAATATTGATGTGGCTGTGTCACTGTAGTATGCTGATTTTAAGTCCTTTGGGTATATACTGAGGAGTGGGATAACTGAGTCAAATGGTGATTTCATTCCAGTTTTTCTGAGGAATCTCCATACTGCTTTCCATAGTGGTTGCACCAATTTGCAGTCCCACCAGCAATGTACGAGTTGACCTTTACTCCCACACCCTCATCAACATTTATTGTTACTTGTATTTTTGATAATTGCCATTCGGACTGAAGTGAAATGAAATCTCAGTGTTGTTTTAATTTGCATTTCTCTAAGTGTTAGATATATATTTTCATATATTTGTTCACTGATTTTTTTTTCTGTGAAATGTCTGTTCAGTTCCTTTGGCCATTTATTGATTGGGTTATTTATTTTTGGTGTTAAGTTTCTGAGTTCTTCACATATCCTAGAGATTTAATGCTCTATCTGAGGTGCAGGTGGCAAAGATTTTCTTCCATTCTGTAGGTTCTCTCTTCACATTCTTGATTGTTTCCTTTGTTGTGAAGAAGCTTTTTAGTTTGATAACTCCCACTTGTTGATTCTTCATTTTACTTCTTTGTGCTTTAGGAGTCTTGTTGAGAAATTCGGTTCCTAAGCTGACATGATTAAGATTTGGGCTTACTTTTTCTTCTAGTAGGCACAGGGTCTCTTGTTTTATTCCTACTTCCTTGATCCACTTTCAGTTGAGTTTTGTGCATGGTGAGAGATAGGGGTCTATTTCATTTTGTTACATATGGATTTCCAGTTTTCCCAGTACCATTTGTTGAAGAGGCTTTTCTACTATGAATGTTTATGGCCTCTTTGTCTAGTATGAGATGACTGTATTTATGTAGATTTGTCTCTGTGTCTTCTATTCTGTACCCTTGTTGACCAATCTTTTTATTGCCTTAGAAACACCACCAAATATTTATGTTTTCATGTTAGTTCTGATTAAGTCACTATAAACTACCCCTAGGGACTGAACTTGTCTCTTCTCAACCTCCACATATTTATTCCTTCTTTGCATGTTGCTGAGCATGGATTTCAGAGAGAACTTCACATGGTGAGAGTAGTGAAAGGGGGGTGGGGAACAAAGGAAGTACAAAAAGGCCTTAAACTGTCACTGAGGTCATAGTGCTGGTGTTTTTTCTATTTGCATCCCCCTCTTGAATTTTTTCATGAAGCCATTTGTTTGCAAGAGCTGTGTTATTTTAGATTTCCCAAGTTTGTTCTTCCAAATTAGTCTTCCTTCTGTTCCTTGTGTTGATCCCTCTTCCTAGAGCAAGCCTGCAGAGAGAACTAGAAGTTCAGCATGGTGCTGAATGAAGAGTGGTGAGAACATACATCCTTGTCATGTTCCTAATCCCAGAGAAAGCATTCAGTATTCAGTCATTCACTGTTTTATAAAATGCTGGCTGAAGAAGGTTTTTTGTAGATGCCCTTTGTTGAGTTGAAGAAGTTTCTCTTTATTCTTTTTTTTTTGAGTTTGTTTTTCTTAAATGGGTGTTGAATTTTGTCAAGTGCTTTTTATGCATTTATTGATAATTATTATGTAATTTTTATTTTTAGACTTCTAAGGGCACAGGTTATATTGATTTTTTTTTTTGTTTTTTTTTTTGGTACTGGGGATTGAACTCAGGGCTGCTTAACCACTGAGCCACATCCCTATCCCTTTTTACTTTTTATTTTGAGACAGGATCTCACTAAGTTGCTTCAGGCCTTGCTAGGTTGCTGAGGCTGGCTTTGAACTTCACGATCTTCCTGCCTCAGCCTACTGAGCTGCTGGAATTACAGGCATGCACCACTGTGCCCAGCCTCTTTGATTGTTTTGAATATTTAACCAATCTTGCATCCATAGGATGAATCCTATGATATACGATTTTTAATACATTGTGGAACTCTATCTGCTAATATTTTGTTAAAGTTTTTTTTTTCTTCTTTTTTTTGTATTTTATACTTGAGGGATGCTGGTCTGAAGTTTTTTTTTTCTTTCTTTCCTTTTTTGTACTGTCTTTGGGTTTGTTTCAGTCTAATAGAGACCTTCTCAAAAATGATTTTAGGGGCTGGGGCTCAGTTGTAGAGTGCTTGCCTAGCATGTGTGAGGCACTGGGTTCAATCCTCAGCACCACATATAAATAAGTAAAATAAAGGTCCATTGAAAAATTAAAAAAATTTAAAAATGATTTCAGAAGTGATCTCTTTATTATTTTCCACAAGAGATTTTATATAATTGATTTTGATTTTTCCTTAAACATTTGATAGAACTCTCCAGTGAAACTACATGTGATTGGAAATATTTTTTTTAGAATTTTAATTTACAAATTTTATCTCTGTTGAGAGCCACAGCCTAAGCAGCCCCAGCAAACTTCCAGCTGATTGGCTCCTCTGTGGTGATGCTCATTGGGCTGTTTCCCCGCCCTTTCAGACCACGGAGCTGCTCATTGGGGGACTCTTTTGGCTCCGCCCATGTGACCCAGCCAATCGGTCTCAAG
>NW_026000272.1:13481365-13493042 GCF_001458135.2 Marmota marmota marmota
TTTTTTTTTTTTTTTTTTTTTGTTGTTGTTGTTTTGTTTTTGGAATCATTGGTTTGGGAACACAAGGTCTTGTCAAGACATTCCTGGGCTTCAGTCTTGGCTCTGCCATTTCTTAGCTGCATGACCTTAGGCAAGTGACTTTGCTTCCCTGAATCTTGATGGCCTCCTCTGTAAAATGAAAAATCATCTCTGCCTGTCCCAGTTAT
The DNA here is from genome assembly GCF_001458135.2 of Marmota marmota marmota. NCBI lineage: Eukaryota > Metazoa > Chordata > Mammalia > Rodentia > Sciuridae > Marmota > Marmota marmota. Next base: position 13,481,572 of record NW_026000272.1, read on the forward strand.
TATAAAGATCAGATAAAATATCTTAAAAGCTATTAAGTGCCAACTAAATATTGTGGGGTTTTAATACAATAATAGTTAAAAATCAAGGTTAAATGAGAAAATATTCATGATATAATGATGTAATAAGAGAATTGCAGCACTATAGGTAAAGTAAGAAAGATCCATGTGTGTTTAAGTGTGTGTTCACAAACATGTACATTAAAAGAATAGAAGACGCTCTTCAAAATGTTACTCTGAGTAATGGTTAGTTCTGGGTGATGGGATGATCATTGTTTTTCTCTGTATTTTGAATTTTTAAGGATGGGACTAGAATAGATTTATAAATTTAAAATATTATTTAAAAAAGAAAAATCAAAGTCTGATGGTATGTTGTTATTTTATTATTTATATTCCACCATATTTTGGAAAGGCTTTAAAGTAGCATATAATATAGTAAGATAAAACTGAAATGTAAGACAAAAAGAAACAAAAGAGAAAACACAGACAGGGAGATGATATGTAGTGACACTTTTAAATATTTGGTATTAACTATCTTGTGTTTTTTTAAAGAATGTTTTCTTCAGTCATAAATTAATAGGTAAGATTAACTTTGTAAAAGAAAGGCAGCATTTTACAATATAATGTAATCAAATGAAAATGATATACAAAAATGACTGGGGCTGTGGCTCAGTGGTAAAGCACTTGCCTAGCATGGGTAAGGCACTGGGTTCCATCTTCAGCACCACATAAAAATAAATAAATAAAAATAAGGGTATTGTATCCACCAGAACTAAAAAAAAATTAAGAAATTAAGTACAAAAGAATTTTCTGGTAGTTTTGAGTGAGTTAAAAATTCTAGTTTTTTTTTTTTTGCATCACTATTCTCATTACACATATACAGCACAATTTTTCATATCTCTGGTTGTATATAAAGTATGTTGACACTAATCCATGTCTTCATACATGTACTTTGGATAATGATGTCTCTGGTTATTTTATTGTTGGGTCAGTAAACATCTCCAAGAAGGCACGGTTGCTATTGATTATATTATATTATACTCATAATATGCAAGTTACAAATATACATTTGATTAGTGTTGGGTTTTCATGTCTTTTTTTTTTTCTTCTTGGTACTGGGGATTGAACTCAGGGCACTCAACCACTGAGCCACATCCCCAGCCCTATTTTGTATTTTATTTAAAGACAGGGTCTCACTCTGTTGCTTAGCACCTCACCATTGCTGAGGCTGGCTTTGAACTCGTGATGCTCCTGCCTCAGCCTCCCATGCTGCTGGGATTATAGGCATGCGCCACCATACCTGGCTCATATCTGTTTTTTTTTTTTTTTTGTTTTGTTTTGTTTTGTTTTTTAGAGAGAGAGAGAGAGAGAGAGAGAGAGGATTTTTTAATATTTGTTTTTTAATTTTCGGTGGACACAACATCTTTATTTTACTTGTATGTGGTGCTGAGGATTGAACCCAGCGCCCTGCACATGCCAGGTGAGTGCGTTACCGCTTGAGCCACATTGCCAGCCCTCATATCTATTTTTAATAAGTTTAATGGAGAGGCAAACTAGAGTAATGAAATTCAAATTGGGAGTGACATTCTTGCCCAAACTCTGCCATTAATTATGCTTAACTCCTTGGCTTATTCCACCTTGCAAGTTGAATGGCTTAAACCGTTTATAGTTTAGTAAAGTTGTAGTTTTATTTATTTAGGAATGTATATTTCCCTTAGTATTTCCACTAAGAATAATTATAGTATGTTAGTTGATCTATGTTATTTCGCTGAGTTGTTGGATATTAACATAATTTAAATATATTTTTTTTTTCACAGAGAGACCTCTCTCCCCCAAGGCTGTCAAAGGATTTGAAACTGCTCCACTTACCAAGAATTATTATACTGTGGTGAGTGTTCAGATGATGAGCAAAAATTTTCTTGACTCTGTATGGAAACTTTCTACTTGTCAAACCATTGATGTTTTCAGGTGACACAAAGGAAAACTGGATAAAGTTGTATCGTAAGGTTCTAGTGCCATTTGCATTACCACATTGCTCTTCTACTTGTAGGACTCTTAACGGATGTCTGGAAGTTCTACATACATGGTACTAAACAATTCAAGGGTAGCACAAAGAGTGAGGCCTGTTAAATACCAGTGAAAGAGAAATTGGTTCATACATAAGTATTATGGAGAAATTCAGCAGTTAGACAAAGTCTTTCCAGATATCAAGAAGGTGATTTCCCAAGTTCCTCTATTGCTGTACGTTTTAAGTGATTATGTTCTGTAAATTTTACTTTAGAGTCAATCAATCCATTATATCCTCTGGAATATTATCAACTCTATTCTTGAGGAGAGCCCTAGGGAAGACTACCCTTTGGCACAGAGGGAAGAATGAAACAGCTCTGGCTTGAACACAGATATGTCAAACTTTATTAGCTATAAATAGGGCATGTGCAATACTCAAAATAAGTTCCTGTTTGAAAAGAAATCACATCATTCTCCTTAATCTACTCTCTGCTTGCCTTCATGCCTCCTTTTCCGACTTGGCTCAGTCACTAATGAAAAGGCCAAGTCATCATCACTCTAAGTTGCCCTGTCTGGTTGCCTCCCCCCAACCTCTGCTGAAACACAGCTTCAGTTTTTACCCAGTGTTTTCTGTTAATTTGTACTGCATGCTCATTTCATTTTGTGCATGGAAAAGAAGTTTTTAATCATCTCTATATAGGTATGTGAATGTCATTTGGTTTCCAAAAATTGAATTTCACTCTTCAGTGGATTTGTTTCATACTGGTGACATAAGCAGTAGGTAATAAGAAAACTTAAGACAGGAACTTTATAGGTAACATGGACAGTAATCATAAGGAAACTATTTTGTCAATATTTTTTTCCTCTAAAATTTCTGAGGAAAAAATTTATGACTCAGCAGAGCTGGGTTCCTTCATCCCTTTCTTCCTGATCACTTTTTTACTGGTCCAGGTGACCTCTAATAATTTAATTTTTAAGGAAAGCAGACAGTTGAGTGATAGATGAAAATGTTACCATAGCTTCTTCTCTGGAGATCTGGAGCATACTATAAGTCTGCTTGCAATCTCTCTGTGTGTCTGCTGGTTCCACCAGTTCAAACTGTTGTTAGGGGTCTGGGGTATAGCTCAGTGGTAGGATGTTTGCCTAGCATGCACAAGGCCCTGGATTTTATCACCAGCACTGAGAAAAAAAAATGTAAGGATTACCTGACAGATTACCTGGCAGATTAACTTCTGTGTTTTTTATGGGCTTTATGTAAATCCTATACATATATTTTATAGAAACTACAGTTTATATAATCTACCTCTTATTGGAAAACATGTGCATTGTTTCTAGTTCCTTTATACTATAAACAATTTTGCAGTGAACATCTTATATATACAACTTTATCAAAGCATATCAAGATATGTAGGGTAAATTCTTAGAAGGCAAATTGTTTGTTTGAAAGATACATATGTTCTTAAAACTTTTTGATGGCTATTGTCTCAAATCGCAAGCTTAATGAAGAACATAGAAAGTCTTGGCCAATTCATACTGACTTATGAAGGAAATAGAGAACTTTCGCATTAATATTGTTAAATTATTGACTAGAGGCCAGTTGGTCATGTTGTAACTATATATGGATGTGAAGAGATTTTAGTTGGTGTTGTTTTACAATTTACATTTCTTTGGCTTTGAGTGTTTATACACATTTTTAGTGGTGCTTAACTCAACATATGTTCTCAGTGTTGTGATTGCCTTCCTTATTTGAATTGAATGCCTGAAACAAATTTTAAAAATACTGTACCATTAAAGCTGGGCACAGTGGTGCATGCCTGTAATCTCAGCAGCTCAGGAGGCTGAGGCAGGAGGATAGCACGTTCCAAGCTAACTTCAGCAAAACCAAGGTGCTAAGCATTTCAGTGAGACACTGTCTCTAAATAAAATACAAAATGGGGCTGGGGAGGTGGCTCAGAGGTTGAGTTCCCCTGAGTTCAATCCCTAGTACCCCCCACCAAATACTATCTCATCTATAGGATTTGGAGAAGTGGAAAGTCACATTCACCACATGAAAGATGTCTCCATCTGATCTTATATTAACTCTTCTTCCCACTAAGAGTCATTAATTGTGTAGCTTTCCTGTTTCTAGATCTATAAAACTACAAGTGACTGATTTTTACTCAATTTCAAAAACAACTTTTCTGATTATTTGACCTATTACATAAAAAAATGTTATTAAATATCAGACAGTACAGGAGAATTCTAAAGAAGAAAATAGATACACCTGTGGTCCCCACCACTTAAAAATGATCAGTATTAACATGTGAGTGAATCTCATGTCAAACTTTTTATGAAAGGCATATGTTATATGCATATATATGTATATATATATACATATATATAGTGGGATACATGTGTGTATATGGTATATGTCTGTATCTTTTTAAAAATAAAAATAGGTACTATGTATTCTTCATTATTTCCCCTTCAAGGAGATTTTTCTATCCCCATACTCCCCTAGTACTTATCTCTGACCAGACCCATTATTATTTATTTATTTTAGATATACATGATAGTAGAATGTATTTTGACATATCATACATACATGGAGTATAACTTCTCATTCTTGTGGTTGTACATGATGTGGAGTTTCACTGATTGTGTGTTCACATATGAACATAGGAAAGTTATGTCTGATTTTATTCTACTGTCTTTCCCATTCCCAGCCCCACTTCCTTCCCTTCATTCAGACCCATTTTTGTGTTCTTACATTTGAAGAATTTTTGCTAGTCCAAGCTCCCTTTATACTTCTGTGTCTTGTCAAATTCTCCAAAGGGTGGGGGATGGAGAGAGAGACAGAGAAAAAGAGAGAGAGAGGAGGAAATATGAGTAGGGAGATTTCCTATAAGAAATTGGCTCATGTGTCTATGGAGGCTGAGAAATCCCATGACCCGCTGTCTGCAAGCTGGAGAGCCAGGAGAGCCAGTACTATAATTCAGTCTTGAGTCTTAAGGTCTGATATGACCAGACAGCTGACAGTGTGAGTTTCATTTTAAGGACAAGAAAAGACCAATGTTCCAGTTCAAGTAGTTCGGTAGAGAACAAGTTTTCCCTTCCTCTACCTTTGTGTTCTATTTAGGCCTTCAGTGGATTGGATGATGGCCACCTACATTGGGGAGGCAATCTCATCCCAGAAACCTCCTCAAAGGCATACCCAGAAATAATGTTTAGCTAAATACTATATCTGGGCACCCCAGGATCCAGTCAAGTTGACATGTAAAATTAGCCATGAATTTCTGTAAACTTGGGCAGGGTAGAGAGTTCTTGGAATTTGAAAATGAACAGTTTTCTCCCCAATTTTCAAATTTCCAGGGAATTGTTAGCTGATTTCAGCCCCACTTAAACCTTGATGCAATTCTGGTGTCATGTCAATTTTGAAATGTTAAGAAGTTCTTCATTGTAACCAAGATGGAGTTAGGCACCCATCTTAGACCCATACCTGCCATGGGACATGTTTAATGTGTATAATTGAGGCTTTTCTACCACCAGCCTGTTGTTTTGAATGGGAACTTAGCATCCATTAAGAATGTGGCACCGCAGAGGAAGACTTAGCTGCATCTGACCTTGGTTTCTTCATTGTCCTCAAACTTTTCTGCCATATGTTATACTTTTCTTATCATTGAAAAAAATTCATTTTCCTATTTATATATTTTTTCTAATAGTCTTCATATTGGCTTTCTTTGCCCATTGAAACTTGATGTTATGTGCCAGGAAGGATTAAAAAGCAAAGAACAGGAGCCAGGTGTGGTGATCCCAGTTGCTTGGGAGGCTGAAATAGGAGGATTGTGAGTTTAAAGCCAGCCTCAGCAAAAGTGAGGCACTAAGCAACTCAGTGAGACCCTGTCTAATAAAATACAAAATAGAGCTGGGGATGTGGCTCAGTGCTCAAGTGCCCTTGAGTTCAATCCCCAATACCAAAAGAAAAAAAAAAGCAAAGAACAGAAAAAGGAATCTATGCAGCCTAATTGCTAGACTGTACATAGGCCTTGGCACCCATGATCTCATTTAGGAAGGTAGGACTGACATGATAGCTTTAGCCACAGAATAGAGAATGATGTCATAAGATCGGTATCTCAAAATGTTGTTGGGGATGTTTTGCATCAGAAGCGCCCAGGAAGCTTGGTACAACTACACATAGATGGGCCCATAGATGACTTGCTACATTAGAATCTCTGGACATAAATCCCATGAATTGGATTTTTAAACAACTCACCCTGTCTGTTTCACAACCCCCTTCCCTCCCCACAGGTGATTTTGGTGCTCACTTAAAGTAAAATATGAGAATCAGTAGGGGAAAGGGAATGGAGGAGGTAGTATTCAAGATGTGTCTAAGAAGAAAATCAGAGCTTATATAAGCAGAGAAAAACTGAAAGGGAATTCAGACAGGAAGAACTATATGAGCAAAGTTCACCAGGCAAGAATGTATATGCCTGCAATTCATCCCTGTAGGTCATAGAGTTGACCATACTCTCTTCTTCTCCCATCAAAATGTCCCTTGGAACTATTACAGCACACTGTAACAAAGCTGTCTTTTGTGGTATCACAAAGGCTATATGCACAGTTTTCAGCTTCGGGAATGAGCTTCTATCTGCAGAGTGAGATATGTTACCTCTGTACATTCAAGTAATACCCAGTATTATTTATTTTGTTCTAACTTTCTTCCATTTTATATAACTTACAGTTGATGCCTAAAGGGCATGTCTCACAGAACCGACATGCAGTAGGAAAGGTGGGAGGAAGTCTGTGGCATTTTAAATAAAATATCCTAGGAAGCCTCCTGTAACTCTTGCTCTAGCCTCCTACCTGCTTACCCTCATTTTCTCTCCCATCTCTCCACCCACTTGCTCCCACCCTGAATTTTCTCTACCTTTCTAGTGCTTATCCACTCTTTTTATTCTGCTAGTCTAAATGACCTTACACAGCTCTCCATTAATTTTATTTTCTATATCCTCTGTTATGGTTTGGATTTGGACTGTTGCCCAAAGGCTCATGTGTTGAAGGCTTGGTCTCAAGTGCAGTGATGTTTAGAGATAGGGATTTGGGAAAGTGATTGGATCATGAGAATTTTGATTTCATCAAGTGGATTAATCCACTGATGGATTTATAATTTGAATGGACGTTTGGAGGTGCTGGAAACTATAGGAGATAGGACATGGTTGAAAGCAGTGATTCCCTGGAGGCTTGCCCTTAGGGACTATATCTTGTTCCTGGCCATTTCCTCTCTCTTTTGCTTCCTGGCCACCATGAGGTGAGCAGCTCTGCTCCATCATACCCTCTCTGCCATGATGTTCTGCCTCACCACAGGCCCATAGCAACGGAGACAGGTGAGCATGGACCGAAACCTCTGAAACTGTGAGTCAAAATAAATCTTTCCTCCTCTAGGTTCTTTTTTTTTTTCCCTAGGTATTTTATCACAATGACGAAAATCTGACTCACATCCCCTATTTTTTTTAACCTATCCTCTTCCTGTCTTATTCCTCCATATATCTCTTCCATCTAAATGCTGCAGGTAGAGGAAGTAACAAAATTTTGTGGAGTTGGTGAATCTGTCTCCAGATACTGAAGGATAGTGCTGCATGTTTTGTGAAAGCTGACGACCTGGTGGTGTAAAATGAATCCCTGCTCTTGAAGGTAGACAGACAGTTCCACTGGTATAGAAATCAAATATGACCCCAATACAGCAATATATTGCCTTTTGCAGTTGCAAAGTACTTTACCAATATTAACTCATTCTTAGGGGCATCATAATTATCTCAAAGTAAAACAACATTGTTTACTTTGATTTCAGGTCTCCCGAGACCATTATATTCTTCCTTTATTGTGGGACATGTCTCAAAATATATTTTCAGACATGGTTTGTGCATTTTAAACCCTTAAAACAATTTCTTTGTACTTATATGACTCCTTCCTTTTAGAAACCATAGTTATAGAGATGAACTGACTCTACAGCCTTTCCAGGAAATGTAGGAAATTAATTTTACTGGAAAATCAATAGCTGAGAATGGACTACAAAAGGCTTCCACCTCTTTTCTGTGGCTTCTCACCACCTGATTTCTTCTCGATTCAGGCAAAGGTTAGGTGAGCAACATGGTGGGCAAAGGCAGTGTCTGGGCAGTCTATTTTAGTTAAGTTTGAATGGATTTTGTCTCGATCAAATTGTACTTCTCTGAAGTTGGTTGGCCTGCCAAACTCCTTGCCTTCTGACTCACCACTGAGACCTTCTGTTGGGAAACACACAGCCTTTTATGTCTGCTTCCCTTCTTATCCTTTCATATTACATGCCCTGTGGCCTGAAAAATAACCAGTCTCAGAAGTTCATCAGTCAGTCTTTTGAGATGAAGAAAGCAATAAATGTCCAAGTGAATTTAGGAAAGAATCTCAAGCATCCACCCTGATGGGCATTTCTGCTAATCAAAACATGGCAAGGACAGTTCTATTTAATATACTACCATCTATATATAGTTTGGGAGACATAATTGGTGACAAACTTATTAACTACCTTTGTCCCTTTAGTTTTATGAAGCCAGCGTCTTGCCACCCTCAAAACTTGCAGTAATGTGAGTTTAATGTATATTTCTGTTTAGCTTTCTAGATTTCACTGAAAGGCAGCAGGAAGTATCTGTCTGTCTCCCTTGCCTTTGTCTTTTGTTTGTCCCATCCCAGTGGTTCCAGTAGAGATGGCACTCCTAGAATACATGCTGCCCTCCCTAACAAATGAACCCTTGGGAGCAGAACAGTTGGCACCTTTCTTGAAAAATCTTAGCAATTTCATGTAAAAGGGTCCCAGATGCTAGGACTTAAAAAATGAAATTATAAAGCTATTTCATTGTGGGAGATGGAGGTTGCATTGCATCAATCATGGAGTTAAAGGAATGTTTAGTTTTTTCAAAATCAAATTTTATGATGAAAATATTTTTATTTTTCTCCCCCCTCCTTCCTTCCCTCCCTCTGTCCTTTCCTTCCCTTCCCTTCCCTTTCCTTCCTTCCTTCCTTCCTTCCTTCCTTCCTTCCTTTCTTCCTGTGGGTGGTACTAGAGATTGAACCCAGGTGCACTCTACCACAGAGTTACACCTTCAGCCCTTTTTATTTTTTATTGAAATAGGGCCTTGCTAAGTTACTGAAACTGGCCTGGAACCTTTGATCCTCCTGCCTCATCTCCAGAGTTGCTGGGATTATAGGTGTGTACCATCACACCTGGCATATCCATAATTTTTCTAATTTAAAAATTTCCTCCAGCTGAACACATGCCTAGCATGTACAAGGCCCTAGGTTCGATCCTCAGCACTAAATAATTTAATCTAAAATAACTTAAGAAAGAAAGAAGAAAAAATTCCCTTCAGGCATTGAGTGTTCTATTTTGTTTTTCTTTATTTCAATAGACACTATAATTCATGTGGTATGATTGTTGTAGACAACAGTGCTTGAAGGGAGAGTGAAGGAGATGGCTTATTACCAGACACAGTCATTTTAGAAAAACATATGGACAAAAATATGATGAGAAGATTTAATTCCCCCTTGAAAATAAGAAGGAAGGCACGACACCAACATTTTTGACTCCCAATACAAGCACTATAGACGACCAAATAATTTTTTTTAAATAAAGCCATCTGTACGTGAGTCTTGCCCCCTTCTTTTCTTGTAAGAATATAGTACTGTTGAATTCTAGGACAGTTCTATGCATTTCTTTTTAATTTTTTTTTTAGTTGTAGCTGGACACAATAACTCTATGTTGTTTATTTAATTTCTTTACGTAGTGCTGAGGATCGAACCCAGTGCCCCACACATGCTAAGAAAGCGCCCTACCACTGAGCCACAACCCCATCCCCAGTTCTATCCATTTCTATGAATAAGAAAATGAATATTAGGGCTGAACATGAGTATAAGTGGTTGTTTTTGAAGTACTGCAATAAACAGCAGCTGAGCTGGGCAGAGAGCTATGAAGATGGGCAAACTTGAACTTCAGACATCACACAACACTGGAAAAGGACTTGGAATCAGAGAAGAACCAGAATTTTTATTAATAGATGGAAAATCAGTGCTTTGAGTGTTTGTTTGTTTGTTTGTTTTTGATAGTGGCTTCATTGAGATATCATTCACATACCATAAAATTCAACATTTTAAGAGTACCACTCACTGTTTTTATTATATTCACAGAGATGTACAATGAAGAACACTATCTCAGTTAATTTTATAACATTGTCATTACTCCAAGAGGAAACCTATTAGCAATCCCCAATTTCCCCATCCTGACAACTAGTTATCTATTTTCTGTCTCTCTGGATTTTGCCTATTCTGGAAGCTTCATATAAATGGAATTATATAATATGTAGTATTTTGTGTCTGGCTTCGTAGCATAATTATTTTCAAGTTTCATCCATATTGTAGCATATATTAGTATTTCTTTATTTTTTTGTGGATGAATGATATTATATTGCATGGATGTACCACGGTTTGTTTATCCATTTATCAGCTGATGGACCTTTGTGTTGCTTCCAATTTGGAGTTATTATTACTCATGCTGCTATGAACATTTGTGTGCAATTTTTTTTTGGTGGGGCATATGTTTTCATTTCTTTAGGAGTAGAATTGCTGGGTTATATGGTAACTCTTTGTTTGACTTTTTGATGAATGGTCAAATTGTTTTCCTGGTAGCTGGACTGTTTTACATTCTTACAAGCTTACATAGGTTCCAGCTTCCCCACATCCTCACCAACACTTTCTGTTGTCTGTTTTTAAAGTTTTATTACACCACCGTAGTAAGTGCAAAGTAGTATCTGATTGTGGTTTTGATTACAATTTTTCTAACATTTAATGATGTTGAGTATACTTAATGGCCATTTGTAAATCTTTGGAGAAATGTCTATTCATATCCTTTGCCAACCTCTAATTGATTATTTTTGTTTTTTTTTAGCTATAAGAGTTCTATATATATTCTAGATACTAGACAAAATTTTAACATAGATATGATTTGAAAATATTTCTTCCATTCTGTAAGTTTTCTTTTTACTTTCTTGAAAAGTTTTCAATTTTCATGGATTCCAATTTACCTATTTTTTTTTCTTTTGTTGCTAATCCTTTTGGTATTGTCCAACAATCTGTTGCCAAATGCAAGCTCATGAAGATTTCCTCCTCTGTTTAAGACTTTTGTAGATTTAACCTTTTTTTTTTTGAGATACTTAGGATTAAACTCAGAAGCACTCTACCACAGAGCTACATCCCCAACCCTTTTTGTTAGGTGTTTTGAGACAGGGTCTAAGTAAGTTGCCCAGGTTGACCTCAAACTTACTATCTTCCTGACTTAGCCTTCTGAGTAACTGGGATTATAGATGTACACCACTGTGCCTGGCTATAGATTTAACTTTTAAATCTAATTGAAATATATATATATATATATATATATATATATATATATATAGTGAGGTAGGGAT
>NW_026000272.1:13494723-13506501 GCF_001458135.2 Marmota marmota marmota
TTTTTTTTTTTTTTTTTTTTTTTTTTGGTACCAGGGATTTGAACATAGAGGTGCTAAACTACTAAGCCACATCCCTCGCCATTTTTGTTCTTTGTTTTCAGACAGGGTCTCACTGAGTTGCTTAGGGCCTCGATAAGTTGCTGAGGCTGGCTTTGAACTTGTAACCCTCCTGCCTCAGCCTCCTAAGTTGCTGAGATTACAGCTGTGTGCCACCATGCCCAGCATCTAACTTTCTTTTCATTAGTGTTAACATGATATCTCTTTCTCTATTCCTTTTCATTTATATGTTTTATGTTTCAATTGTATTTCTTGTAAATAGCATGTTTGGGCCTTGGTTTTTTATCCCTTCTGAAAATATCTGTCTCTTAACTAGAATATTTAACCAATTGGCACTTAAAATAGGCATTAATATGGTTGAATACCTATCATATTTGTTGCTGTTTTCTATTTGTTGCCCTTGTTTTTTTTTGTTTTGTTTTTTTGTACTAGGGATTGTACTAGAGGCATTTAACCACTGAGTCACATCCCTGACCTTTTTTTTTAAAAAAAATATTTATTTATTTTTTATTTGTGGGTGGACACAATACCTTTGTTTTATTTATTTATTTTTATGTGGTGCTGAGGATCAAACCCAGGACCTTGCACATGCAAGGTGAACACTCTACCACTGAACCATAACCCCAGCCCACATCCCCAGCCTTTAAAATTTTTTTTTGAAACAGTTTCACTAAGTTGCTTAGGGCCTCACTAAGTTGCTGAGGCCAGCTTTGAACTTGAGATCCTCCTGTCTCAGCCTCCTGAGCCACTGAGATTACAGGTGTGAGCCACCATGTCTAGCTTCTTGCCCTTGTTCTTGTTCTGTTTATATCTTCTACATTTTTCTGTTTTTTTTATTGTTTTAATTTAGCATTTTATAGGATTCCATTTTCTCAGCATAATAATAATAATGTTTAAAACTGTTTTTTAGTGATTGCCCTGGAGTTTAAAATATACATTAACATCGAATCCCAGTTTATTTTCAAATAATACCATACAAGATATGCACTATATCCACATTTATTACAAATGCCTTATAATAACAAGTTTGTCCTAATCACTTCTTTATTTCATCATTAATGTTATTCATTTCACTTATATATAAGCATACCTAAGTGTATACATATACACAAATAATCAAATACATCATTGCTATTTTGAATAGTTTATTTTCTCTTAGGTAAGTTAAGAATGAGAAAAAAATGAAAATTTTTATTTTGTCTTCACTTATTCCTTTTCTATTCTTTTCTTGTTTATGTACCTTCAAGTTTCTGATTTATATCATTTTCCTTTTCTCTGAGGAACTTTTTTTTTTAACATTTATTGGAAATCAGGCTTACTGTTGACAGTTTTTGTTTGTCTAAGGAAGTCTTAGTTTTCCTTCACTTTTGAATAACAGTTTCACAAGGTACAGAATTTAAGATTGGTGTTTTTTTCCTCAACATTTTAAATAGTTTACTGCACTCTTTTCTTGCTTGCATGTTTTCTGAGAAGTCAAATGTAACTTTTACCTGATCTCCTGAATAGATAAGCTTTTTGGTTCTTCTATCTTCTTCCAAGATTTTATTTTATTTGTCTTTTTTTTTAATTTTCTGGTGTCTGAATATTATATGCCTAGATTATTTTGCATTTATTCTCCTTGTTGTTCCCTCAGATTCCTGGATCTGTGTTTGGTGTCTGACATGAATTTTGGTGAAATTCTCAGCCATTATTGTTTTTAATATGCCTTCTATTCATTTCTTTTTTTCAATTAAATTTATTTTATTTTATTTTTTACACAAATGAAGCACAGCTTTTCATTTCTCCAGTTGTACATGATGTAGTCACACCATTCGTGTAATCATACCCATACATGGGGTAATATTGTCCATCTTATTCCACCACCTTCCCTCCTACACATCCCTTCCCCTCCCCACCCTCACCTCTGCTCAATCCAAAGTTCCTCCATTCTTTCCTTGCTCTCCCCATTATGGATCAGCATCCACTTATTAGAGAGAACATCTGGCCTTTGGTTTTGGGGGATTGGCTTACGTTGCTAAGCATGATATTCCTCAACTCCATCCACGTACCTGCAAATGCCATAATTTTATTCTCTTTTAATGCTGAGTAATATTCCATTGAGTATATATACCACAGTTTCTTTATCCATTCATCTATTGAAGGACATCTAGGCTGTTTCCACAGTTTAGCTATTGTGAATTGAGCTGCTATGAACATTGTTGCGGCTATATCACTGTAGTATGCTGGGATTACAGGTGTGAGTGGGATAGCTGGGTCAAATGGTGGTTCCATTCCAAGTTTTCTAAGGAATCTGCATACCGCTTTCTAAAGTGGTTGTATCATTTTGCAATTCCACCAGCAATGTATGAGTGTGCCTTTCCTCCCACATCCTCACCAGCAATTATTGTTGTTTATATTCTTGAAAACGACTATTCTGACTGGAGTGAGATGAAATCTTAGAGTAGTTTTGATTTGCACTTCTCTAATTGCTAGAGATGTTGCTTGCTTTCCTTTATTTCTGGTATTCCTATTACATATATTTGCTTCTCAGTTCCCACTCAGGTGGGACAGGATGGCTAGAGGGGAATGGAGTTGGGTGTTTTCCCTTCCTCCACACTGAAGGGTAGAAGATGGTTGGTGTTGAGCATTTCTCTTCTCCATGTCGGTTTAGCTCTCATGAAATTCTAATAACTTGTGTGCTGGTAGTTTCTCCTGAGGGCAGGACATTTTAAGAACAGACTGTTCTGGTGTTATTCAACATGGCTACTTTCCCCCTCCTCCTGTATAAAGCATGAGGATATTTCCTCTGTTCTTCACTGGGACAACTTGTAGGGCTTCTGGAGATAAAACTCAAAGAAGTGTGGCTGTATTCCCTTAATACTGACCCCGCCCCGGAGTTCTCAATTCTCAGGTATATCCATAGTGAGCCCCTACCAATCTTGTCAATTAATGCTTCAGGTTTCCCTGCCTGGTCCTGATTCCTGTAGAGGCTTCTAATTGTGGGTCTTTCCTCTGATAAATTGTAATTCTTCTTATCAGCTGTCACTCAACTTTTTGGAGTAGCAGTGCTCTTATGGCCTCACTTTTCTAACAGATCTAAGAAAAAATCTGTTTGCTATTTTTTCATTTTGTTTAGCTATTTACTTCTTGTAAGATGAAGTAACAACATCCAAGTTCGTTGTATGCTGGACTGGAAATCAGAAATCATCTTTATTCTTTTTAATATAGTTGTTTACAATAAGAACTACTTTAACTGTATTCCCTAAGGTTTTATATGCTGTGTATCATTTTAATTCATTCAAAAATTTCTCATTAGAAAATTTGTGTTTGTGCTTGGATTATCTATAGGGGTCAATGTTTCTTTTCCATCACTGGATTAACTTCAGAGAATATCAATGCTTTCAGAACCCTGTATTTATATTTTTAGAGAATAGTTTCTGAGGAATAAAGGAACTGAAAGTAGATAAAAGTGGCTGGGAGTGGGGGTTACAATTTAACCCCTAGCTTTTAAAGTTACCCTGTGGCCTGTAACCTTCTAAGTTAGTGATTCTTAACCAGCAGCAGTATTTCCCTTTAGATGATACTTGGAAATATCTGGACACATGTTTGGTTGCTATAATTGGGCTATGAGGTAGGACACACCTTACATCTAGTGGGTAGAGGCCAGGGATGTTGCTAAACATCCCATGATGCACAGTGCATCCGCTCATATCACAGGGATCATCTGATCTGAAATGTCAGTAATGCTGCTGTTGAAAAACACCCTTTAAACCTCTTAAATTAATCAGACTATTTCTCACTCACCCAGCACTTGCCTGTATAATAGCTCACTACTTGTTCACAATGGTCCCTGAGGTAGCTGAAATGTCACAATCTGAGATGAGGTGAGTTAAGCATTAAAACTTAAGTAACCTGTCAGTCAGTAGCAGAGTCAGGATTACCATCCTCCAGTCCAGTTGTTTCCTAGATAGTCCACAGCTAGCTACCTGTGCCTCCACTTGCTTGGTCCATTCCACCTTTTAAAAGCAGACCATCATGCATTGCCTTGTGAGTACAGCCACTCTTTAGTATCTTTGGGTAATTGGTTCCACGACCCCCTACCCAATAACAAAATCTGTGAATGCTGTGTTCCTTATATAAAAGGGCACACATAGTATTTGCATATAATAGTGTACATCCTCCTGTATACTTTAAATAGTTTCTAACTACTTATAATACGTAATAAAATGTGAATGCTATGTAAATAGTTGTCATACTATATTATTTACTGAAAAGAAAAAAAGTTTATATATGTTCAGTACAGATGATATTACTAAAAATATTTTCAATAAAAAATACTTTCAAGCCAGGTGCCATGACACATGTCAGTAATTCCAGTGGCTTGGGAGGCTGAGGCAGCAGGATTGCAAGTTTAAAGCCAGCGATTTAGGCCCTAAGCAACTCAGTAAGACCCTGAATCTAAATAGAATACAAAATAGGGCTGGGGATGTCGATGTAGCTCAGTGGTTAAGTGTCCCTGGGTTTAAACTCTGGTACCAAAAAAAAAAAAGGTGACTTTTTTTAGGTGTGTGTGTGGGGGGGGTGCTGAGGATGGATTCCAGGGCACCACATATGCAAGGCAGGTGCTCTGCCACTGAACTATATACCCTTTCCAATATTTTGTGATGCTTGACATACAGTTATCCTTAAATTATCTTGGCATTGAATCTCTACATCTTAAGGTAGTCGGTCTCAATTTTCTCATCCATAAAATGGGGATAATAATCCTTTGTTAACTAACTGAGCCCTTTCCTGAGAATCAAATTATTCAACACACATGAAAGTATTTTGAACTTGTAAATGGAAAAGCTCCTCCAGATATGGGTGACTCTGAAAAATTGTGTTTGTATGAGTTATGCAATGTAACCAGTTGTCAATTATTAGAATACCTTGCTAGATCAAAATAAAGTGCATTCAGATTCTGTGCTCCTTACTTATAGTGCCAACCTAAATAAATAAGGCCTTTATTTTGCTAGTAATTTGGTTAAAATATCTAAAGCTATATTAGACCTTGGACTCTCTTGACAATTATAATACCTTAACCTTTTTTTTTCCATAGGTGTTACAGAACATCTTGGACACTGAAAGAGAATATGCTAAAGAACTTCAGTCTCTTCTTGTTACTTACTTGAGACCCTTGCAATCCAATAACAAGTAAGTTTTTCCTTTGAAACTCCTTGCTAAATAAAGAAAGATAATGTCAGCATATGGAGTCATTACTCTTATGTCACTGAATAATTGATTTTGCCCTTTAGAAGAATTTCCACAGATCACAGGTTGCCAAGAACATGGTCAGGGCAACAGAAATTATGCAAGATGTTGCTCTGCGAGAGCTTGGCTTGCTTTCTGTGGAAGGAAGGAGTAGATATGAATTTCTCCTGTTACAATTTTTTATTTTGTACATTTTTGTGTCTTTCCTTATTTAAGTTTTTTTCAAAACGTAATCAAGAAATACTAATTGCACATATTTATGTGATACAGTATAAAGTTTTTAAAAAAATTTTTAGTTATAGATGGACACAATATCTTTATTTTTTATTTTTATGTGGTGCTGAGGATTGAACTCAGTGCCTCACATGTGGTAGGCAACTGCTCTACCACTGAGCTACAGCCCCAGCCCAGTATGAAGTTTTAATACATATGTGTAATGATCAGATACAGCAGATTGGTGTATCCAGCACCCTAAATATGTTTTCTTTGTGTTGGGAATCTTCAAAAGCCTCTCTACTAATTATTTTTAAATATACAATTAATTGGTATCAACCATGTTACCCTATGGTGCTATAGAATATTAGAAGTCATTCCTCTTATCTAGTTGCACCTGTTAAACATCCTCTTCCCTTCCTCCTTCCTCACACCCTTCCCAGGTTCTGGTAACCATTATTTCACTCTCTGCATCTATTAGATGAACTTTTTAAAAAAATCTTCCATGTATCTAGTACATTTTAAAAGTGGCATGTCTTATTTACCATTACTAAGGACTTGCTGGTGCTTTTATTGAGAAAGCACATAAACTGGAAATTCTCGTGCACATTTGGTATTTCCTTGCCAGGACAGAACTTCTTTGCCATGCTGTGAGAGTGGAATGCATGTAGCATTTTATAGATATTCATAACAACAATTCAAGACAGTCTTTCGCTGAGCAAATGTGAATGATAATGAGATATCAAAATGTTTATTTTTTTATTTTTTATTACTTTCTCATGACAATACAATGATCTTGACATATCATACATTTGAGTCAAATGGGGTATAGTTTCTCATTTTTCTGAGTGTACAGATTGCAGAATCACATTGGTTATACAGACATGTG
Source organism: Marmota marmota marmota (assembly GCF_001458135.2). NCBI lineage: Eukaryota > Metazoa > Chordata > Mammalia > Rodentia > Sciuridae > Marmota > Marmota marmota. The sequence goes on from NW_026000272.1 coordinate 13,501,112, forward strand.
TATACATACAGCAATACTAGTGTCTATTTTATTCTGCTGCCCTTGTTCTTTAAAACAAAAATGTTTGAACCTTATTTTGGTGTTAGAAATTTAAAGTGATTGTCAAAGGCCTGAAATGAAAACTTAGTTTTTACAAAAGAAAACTCTTGTCCATTTAATTTTTTATGCTTGTAGGCATAGCATATTTAACATATAGGGGCTAACTGCTTTACTTGTATTATTTTAATTGATTATATATCACTAGAGATCGTGATACATAAATAAAATAGAAAATTTAGCAATCAATCCAAGGAATGAAGGACAAAAGTCTCCCCTTTAATCTCCATAGGAACTGACTTTTATTTATTTATTTATTTTTGTACTGGGGATTGAACCCAGGGCTGCTCCTTTATGTTTTTTTTTTTTTATTTTGAGGCAGGATCTTGCTAAGTTTCCTTGCCTAGACCTTGAACTTGCTTACTTTTGCTAGACAGTGGCCTACTATCAACTTAAATGAGTTTTTCGCTATTTGTCTTCCTTTTTAAAAATTATGTTTGTTCAGGTTTGTCTTGCTGAATTTCTGGCTTATTCTCATGGCATTATAGGAATCTTTCTTCAGTATGAAAGGATTGTGTATTCTCTTGTGGGAAGAGTTTGAACATGATCAGCAACATTGTTCTGGGCTGTTATTGCTATTCGAACTATGAAGTTTGATATGAATCATAGTTCTTAGAGTTAGATGGCACCTCAGGGTCCAGTGCCCTGGGAGAAAATTACTATCTCCATTGCACAGACTTAAAAAGAGAGACTGAAGCTCAGAGAGGTTTCCTGCCTTGTCTGTACGCAGACAGTAAGAGACCCGACTGGATCCACCATGTCTCTTGACACCAGGTGAAATATGCTCTTTGTTTTCTGGAGGTGACAAGCAGAGGACAGAGGAATTTAAGTGGTAAACCTGGGAGGGGAGGGGGTAGTATTTCAAATGAGGAAGAGACTGATTAGCAATCAAGACACAGTGAGAGGAAAAGATAGGCCAAGAGCCAGGGCAGGGGAGGTGAGAGACCTGAGTCAGACCTGCATTGTTCCTAAATATATTTGGTATGTAGTTGTAGTCAGTTTCCATTAGTTCTGTCTATCTGGTCGATCCCAGAGTGATCTCAGAAAATTAGAGTGTTTATTGTCTGATCCTGAAGGTGCCAGAGAAGCCCCCTGTCAGGCTTAAGTAAGCTCCTGATTCGGGCCTTTGCTGCTACAAAGAGCAGCAAGCAGAGAAGCTGGCCGCTAGCAGTTTCGCTTTTATCACCCATCACTGGGGTTTTCCAGCTTGTTGTTCAAGAGGGCATTATAGCAGAAGAACTGGAAGCTTTTACACTCTAGGGGTTACTGGAGATGTTTGTCTGGGTCTTCCCATTTTTTATTAGCAAAAATATTCTCTTGGAAATACTTTCCAAGGATCATTTTATTCTTAAGGAGAAAGAACAAGCGGCAAACACTAATCTGTTGAGTAAATCTTTGGAAAATTTTCTCTTTAGAAGTGGTTGGGAGCATGGAATCTGGAGATAGGATGTTTTGTTTCAACTTCTGTCTTTGCAATTCATTGGCTTTGTGACTTTGGTTGGTGTGCTTAACCTCTCTGGGTCTGGGTTGTCTAACCTGTAAAATAGATACAGCAGTAGTACCTACCCCATACAGTTATTATAAGGTTGTTAAAATGAGTTCTTATTTGTTAAAAGCTTCCAAACAGTAAGGGAAAACTGGACAAGAACATTCTTCATAGAGAGGCCCTAGGTAAAATTATTCAATTTGCTTTTATTTGATTCTACTCCATTACAAAAATGAAGAAATAAACATCAGTACTATTCTCTTCCTCTTACTTTCTTTCATAAAGATTTCTTTTAGTTGATTTATGAGCATTTTAGTTCAGGAGAAAGATGATTTTTCTGTTTTTTTTTCTTCTGTGCATTATTTGAGCATATGTCTTTCAATTGCTTTTCTGGTTTTCCCAGGAGAAGGTACACAAAAGTTTTTACACTTATTCCTAGCCCTGATGTATATTTTATCTATTTAGATTACTTAGGTTTTTATACACTTGTTATTGATTTTCCTCATGTGTTTATAAACTACCGAAATGCCACCGTATTACCACTCATTTTGTTTAGAATTGTTAACATAGGAAAGGGAGACCAAAGAAAGAAACTTAAAAAGTTGCCCAAGACCAAGAGTTGGTGTAAATTAAGAAGCAACAGTTAAAATACAGGGATTGCTACCTTCATATTTGCCAGACATTAGCAATCCCTCTGCTAACTAGACTATAGATAATGTAACAGCATCCTTCAATTCTGTTAACTGAAACTCCGTGCATTATTTTTTTTTTTCAGTCTGAGTTCTGTGGAGTTTACATCTTTACTAGGAAACTTCGAGGAAGTATGTACATTTCAACAAACACTCTGTCAAGCCTTGGAAGAATGTTCAAAGTAAGTGTGGCATATTTGTTAGGATGGCCAGCAACATTGAGTTGTTCTTGTCTTATCTGTTGCCTTACATAAGGATGCTTTATATTTATCCATTTGCTTTAGTTTTGATACATTGTCCCAGAACAAAATAACAATACAGAGAAGATGCACTAGGTGGTGTTGTTTGCAGTGTCAAAGCACTAGATGTATATCAGGGCTGTACATTTGGTAAATTATTTCTGACTTTAATTTAAAATCATATCAATTTACTACTTCTGGTCACTTTAAGAGATACATAAGTTCTTTAATTGACCATGGATGACACCTTTGACTCTGATTAAATATTTTCTTTGGTACATTGCAAATTACATGGAAATGGCATTCAGATTATTCTATTTCACATGTTTGTTTTCTCTCATGGGAATTGAACCCAGGGTCTTGTGCATGCTAAACATGCTCTCTACTACTGAGCTACACCTCCAGACCATTTTCTTCTCTTTTACTCATTCCTAGAATTGTGTCTATTATATTAGGTGTTCAAACACATAAAAGTGAGGGAAGGAAAAGTATATCTTTATATGAACTACAAAATAATTTGATGGCTGGTTGCTGAGGCATTCAACTTTGTACTACAAAGTTAACAGTCCTAGTCATTGTGCAATGTATTTCTGTTGCAAGATTAATTTTCTAAATAGCGTATCTTGGAGATATGGGTAACTTTCATCTCTATAAAGAAAATGGGGGTAGTTGCCTGTTTCTTTGGTTTTATGGGACCCGGAGGGCTGTCCAGGGAGAAAGATGGAAAGATCTTAAACTACAGAGACCTGAGGAGCCACTTCAAATGCCAGTAGAGATCTAGATATTTGATATGGAAAGATGTTTACTGAGAAGGGCAGTTTTGCAAACTAGATTCATGATCTTTGTTTGCTGTTCTATGGAGAAACACGTAGAAATAAAAGTCCATGGAATATGCCAAAATTATTATAGTAGATATAATTGAAGGGTGTGATTTTGAGTAAGTTTTTCTTTCTCGTGCTCCTCTGAGTTTTCTACAAACAAAAGGGATGACTTTTAATTTTTAAAATTAAAAAAATCTTGAGGCCACCCTGCCTAGCAACCACCAGGCCAAAAGGACTATATCATATTCTTTTGTGGTGTGTAGCTTTTGGATTTGATTAGTTTTGTCTGTACTTCATATAAACCAGTCAAGAGTATTTTTAATGTGTCAAGCTAAATTTGACAAATGTATGAAAGATGATATATCATGAGCTTTGTAATGTTTTGAACAACCAATAAAAAAATAAAAAAATAAAAAAAGCTAAATTTGAATATAAGCATCTTAGAAATAAACAAACAACCCTACCTACTAATTCTAGGTAAGCATCTGACATATGTGTTATAGCTGTATTTGGTGGTTAGAGTTTAAAGCAGTGCTCAAAAAAGCCTATATTTCATGGATAAAATGGTTTTAATACAGTTTCATTTTTATCCATGGCAAAACAGTCAAAAGGTTTACATGCTGCCAAGTTTAACTGGAACCATCTTTCACCTTCTGTTTCCTATTTTACATTCTGCATTTCACCTGTTTCTCTTACAGATTTCCAGAAAATCAACACAAAGTAGGAGGTTGTCTGCTGAATCTCATGCCTCATTTTAAATCTATGTATCTGGCTTATTGTGCAAATCATCCTTCAGCTGTAAACGTGCTTACCCAGCACAGGTAAATTGCTAATATTTTCCCAACTATGTTGTTTTGTAATAAGATCCTTTCTTAGGACTGCCTCATTTGGAAATCCAAGGCCTCAGTTGAACTCTTGGTTATCCATGTTCTTGATTCCAGGAATTACTTCATTGTTACATGAGTTGGTCATTAATCCAACACATACTTTATTGAGCACCTACTATGTGTAAGGCCTTGTACTATCTGATGGGAATTTAGTAGTGAACAAAGAATAGAAGAACCCTTCCCTTGTGGAACATAGATTCTTGAGGGAAATACAGGTATTAAATAAAACATTGTGAACACATAGTATTCCAAAAGCGTAATTAAAAGGATCTGGGAGAGTTTGGTAATGTGGCATGAACTTAGCCTTCCCCGCTCGATGAATGTTTTATTGGAGTATTATTATATTATTATTCAATGTTTATTGAATATTTTGTGGGTAGAGGAAGTCACTTCTCGAAACAGGTATTGGTAAGGAATGGTGAAAGAAGACCAACACTTGTGCGAGCTGTGTGCCACGACCTTTAACAAAGGGTTCCAATGATAATTTACACAAATATAAATTGTTTCAGGTTCATGAAGAACAATAAAATAGTGTCTCCTTTAAGAATAAGGGTCTTGGGGCTGGGATTGTGGCTCAGCAGTAGAGTGCTCGCCTAGCATGGGTGGGGCCCGGGTTCGATCCTCAGCACCACATAAAAATAAAGGTATTGTGTTGTGTCCATCTACACCTAAAAAATAAATATTAAAAAAAAGAATAAGGGTTTTGGGGGCTGGGGTTGTGGTTCAGTGGTGGAGCACTTGCCTGGTACATGTGAGGTACTGGGTTCAATTCTCAGCACCACATAAAAATAAATAAAATAAAGGTATTGTATCCATCTACAACTAAAAAATATTTGAAAAAAAATAGAATAAGGGTCTTGGGCTGGGGATATAGCTCAGTTGGTAGAATGCTTGCCTCGCATGCAGAAGGCCTGGGTTCAATCCCCAGCACCACATTAAAAAAATAAAGAAGAATAAAAGTCTTTCGAAGCGACCAGGATGAATGCCACAACTCTCCTACCTTTCCTTAGCTTCAGACTACACATCCCTGACACATTCGCTGACACATTCATCTGGACCAGAAAACTGTATGAGAGGCTCAAAGGTGCAGCTTGCCTTTTGATGTCGTATGTTAGAAATCCAAGTGGGACAATAGCAAGACCCACACTCAGGGGCTTTTTTTTTTTTTTTTT
>NW_026000272.1:13506507-13572379 GCF_001458135.2 Marmota marmota marmota
TTACTTCTTTTTTTTTAAAGAGAGAGAGAGAGAGAGGAGAGGAGAGGAGAGGAGAGAGAATTTTTCAATATTTATTTTTTAGTTTTCGGCGGACACAACATCTTTGTTTGTATGTGGTGCTGAGGATCGAATCCGGGCCGCACGCATGCCAGGCAAGCGTGCTACCACTTGAGCCACATCCCCAGCCCTAAAAATGCTTTTTAAAAAGATGTTATCTACAAAGAATAATCTAAAATCAAATTTAGAGAATTAAAATGAGCACCAGGTTCCTACTACCAGTTCATTGAAAACTAATTCACAAATCTTACACTTCAAAATGGAGGAACTGTGATTGGGCAAAGGGGAGGGAGAAGTGGGGAGGGGGACAGGGGCAGGAAAGTTGGTGGAATGAGATTGACATCATCCCTTTCAAGTGTACAGTGAGTTGATTTTTAGTATATTCATAGACATGTGTAACTATCCCCAGAATCAGTTTTAGAATATTTTTTGTTTGGTTCACTTCCTAAGGAAACCTATACCATTAACAGTCCCTTCCCATTTTCCCCAACCCTACCAGCCCAAGGTAGCCACATTAAAATACTTTATGTCATTATGGATTTCCTTATGTTGGACATTTATGTAGAATCATAAAAAGTATGGACTGTTATGTCTGTCTTCTTTCACTTAGCATGTTTCCAAGGTTCATTCACATTGTAGTATGAATCAGTACTTCAGTTTTAAATCAATAAATACTATTCTATTGTGTGGCTACCATATTCTTCCATCCACTAGTAAATAATGCTGGATTGTGAATAGTGCAGTTTTGAACCTTCATGTATAAGTGTTTGTGTGGGCATGTTTTTGTTTCTCTTGGATAAATACCTAGGAGTTAAACTGGTGGATCATGTAGAAACTCTGTTTCACCTTCAGAGAAACTATCAGACTGTTTTATTTTTTGTTTGTTTCTGATCTGCTTCTTTTTACCCATGAAATGGTATACTGTGAACATGTTTCCAAAGCAGTGATTACATGGGCATCACATGTATACATCAATTCACAATTATTTTCTTTTTAATATTTTAGACAATAAGGTTCTCATATTTAAAACACTATAGTTTTTATATGTAAAACAAATGTACTTAAATTCATTAAATTACAGTGTAGAAGCAAATTTATGGACTAACAGACTGTTTCTAAAGGGGCTATATCAATTTGGTTTCCCACCAGCAGTATATGAGCGTTCCACTTTTCTCCATGCCCTCACCAACATTTGCTATTCTCAGTCTTTCTGATTATCACTCTTATTAGTGACAGTGAAGTAGGTTTCTCATTGTGGCATTGATTTGAATTTTTCTAATGACTAATTGAGAGTTTTTCATGTATTTATTAAGAATTTGTACATATTTTTTGCAAAATGTCTATTCAGAGCCTTTACCTATTTTTATCTTATATTTTATTTTTATCTTTTCATACATATTAATGGGTATCATATGAAGTTTTAATAAATGTATGTATCATCTAATGTTTAAATCAAGTTATACATATTTATTTAGTCAAACAGTTATCTCTCTCTCTCTTTCTCTCTCTCTCTCTCTCTCTCTCTCTCTCTCTCTCGGTACTGGGATTGAACCCAGGGTGCTTTACCACTGAGCTACATCCCCAACATTTTTAATTTGAGACAGGTTCTCACTAAGTTGCTGAGGCTGGCCTTGAACTTGCAATCCTTCTGCCTCAGCCTCCTGAGTCACTGAGATTACAGGTATGCAACACCATGCCTGGCTACAGTTATCATTTCTTTATGATGAAAGCCCATCAAAATCCTCTAGCTTTTTAAAATGTGTTGTTGTTGTTGTTATTATTATTATTATTATTATTATTGTCGTTATCTATAGTCCCCTACTGTGCAATAGCACACCAGAACTTCTTGCTCCTATCTATAATTTTGTACCCATTGATCAGTGTTTTTCTGTCCTTCCCTTCCCTGTACTCTCTCCAGCCTCAAGTAACCACCATTCTAAGCTTCTGTGAATTCAACTGTTTAGATTCCACATATGAGTGAGATCATGTAGTACTTGTCTTTCTGTGCCTAGCTTCTTTCACTTAATATAATTAACTCAAGTTCCATCCACATGGACACAAATGACATTATTTTGTTGTTTTTTAATGGTTGAATAGTGCCGCAGTCTGGCTGGGCACAATTCAGGAGCCAGTTGTCAAAAGAAACGAACTTTATTTTTAGAACACACACACCACACCACACAGCTCCTCAGGAAAAACCCTCAGAGCCCAACTGCCACCACCAGCTTCCCACAAGCCTCTCAACCTCCCCCACTCCTCCTGCTCTTGAGGCCAATTGGCTGGGTCGCGTGGGAGGAGCCAAAAAAGTCCCCCAATGAGCATCACCGCAGAGGAGCCAATCAGTTGGCAGCTAGAAGTTTGCTGGGGCCGCTCTGAGCCAATCATCAGCTGGCAGCTGGAAGTTTGCTGGCAGCTGGAAGTTTGCCGAGCCCCCTTTTGGCTGTGGCTCTCAACAGAATAGTATTCCATTATGTATACCATACCACATTTTTTTTAACCATTCATTGGTTGATGGACCATTAGATTGCTTCTATGTCTTGGACATTAATGAACAATGCTGCAACAAATATGGAAGTGCAGATGTTTCTTTGACATATTGATTTAATATCATTTGGATAAATATCCAGTATCAGGTTTGTAGGATCATATGGTAATTCTATTTCTAATTTTTTGAGGAACCTCCATACTGTTTTCTTTAATGATTGTACGAATTTCTTTTCCCTCCAATGGTGTATTAGGGTTCCCTTTTCTATATATCCTTGCCAAAAATTGTTATTTTCTGTCATTTTGATAAGAACCATTCTTATGTGATAATTCATTGACTTTTTTTTTTTTTTTTTTACAGGCATTGATTGCTAAAAGTTCCCTCTAAGTACTACCTTTGCTGTATCTAATAGGTTTTGTTATATTGTGTCACCATTTTCATTTGTTTCAAGAAACTTTTTAATTTACTTCTTAAATTTTTTTCTTAATACATTGGTTGTTCCAGTAAGTTGCTTAATTTCCAATTTTTTATTGTTATTGATTTGTAGTTTTATTCCATGTTCAGTATGATACCAGTTCTTTCAAATTTGTTGAGAATTGTTTTGTGTCCTATCATATCTATCCTGGAGAATGTTCCATGTGCTAATGAGAAGAGGTGTATTCTACAGCTGTTGGATGGGATGTTCTGTAGATGTATGCTAAGTCCATTTGGTCTAGGCTGAAATGTGGCTCTCTTGTGTTTTTGTTTTTTTTTTTTTTTTGATCTGTCCCTTTAGTTTTATTAATATTTGCTTCATGTATTTGAGTGCTATGATACTGGGGTCATAAGTATTTAGAATTATCATTTCTTCTTGATGAATTATCCCTTTATAATTATTTTCCTTATCTCTTTACTGCTTTTGATTTGAAATCTGTTTTATTTGACATAAGCATGGCTACTTCTGCTTTCTTCCATTTGCATGGAATATATTATTCCGTACCTTCATTTTGAGTTTGTGTCTCCTTACCAATGAAGTAAGTTCCTCATAAGTGACATAGAATTGATTCTCATTTTTTAAAATCCATTCAGTTTCTTTGTGTCTTTTAATTGGAGAATTTGATTTATTTACATTTATGGTGATTCTTGACAGGTAAGGTCTTCCTACAGTGGTTTTGTAACATGTTTTCTATTTTTATTGTAGTTTCTCTTATACTTTTTGTGGTTATATGATTTACTCTAGTGGTGTGATTCAGTTCCTTGATTGTTGTTTTTGTTTGTCTCTTTTAGATTTTTCTTTGTGGTTACCACAAAAGTTACAAAAACATCTTTTGATGGTAACAAGATATTTTAAAATGATAGTAACTCAAAAAGATAAGAACAGAAACACCAATAAAAAAGAAAGAGAAAAAATATACTATTAAAACTCTACACTTGTATCCCATTCCTTTCTACATTTTGAATTTTAGATGTTTCACTTTGCATCTTTCTGTGTTGCCTATCTCTTAACATATTTTTTATATCTTTATTTATTTATTTTTATGTGGTACTGAGGATCGAACCCAGTACCTCACAAGTGCGAGGCAAGTGCTCTACCACTGAGCCACAACCCCAGCCCCCTCTTAACATATTCAATGTATTATTATTTTTATTTGTTTTGATTTTTGGTCTTCATACTAAAGATATGAATGGGTTATGCACCATGTTAACAATATTAGAGAATTCTGAATTTGTCTACATAGTTACTCTTACTAATGAGTTTTATGTTTTCCAATTCTTTCTTTTTGTTCAATAACATCTGTTTCAGTTTCAAGAACTTCCTTTAGCATTTCTTGTAGAACAGATATGGAAGAGGTATAATATAATTTTGCTATGTGCAATTGCTTTTATATCAGTTAAGAGAAGGTGAATAAGCATGTATTTATACTATCATTTATAATTGCATAATTCCATTTACTGGTACTTTGTTTTTATATGTGGATTTAAATTTACATTTGGATTTTTTTGTTTTTAGTTTGAAGAATTTCTTTCAATATTTCTTATAAGGTGCATTTTCTAGCAAAGGATTAACTCAGTTTTTGTTTGTCTGAGAATGCTTTCATTTCACCTTCAATTTAAAAAAAAATAGTTTGAGTGGATACGGAATTCTTGGTTGGGAGTTTTGTTTCTTTCAGTACTTTGAGTATGTCAGCCCACTGCCCTTTGGTCTCCATGATTTTGATGAGAAATCAACTGTTAATATTATTCAGGTTCCTTGATGAGTTTATCTCTAGCTGCTTTTGAGATTTTTGTCTTCGTCTTTGTCTTTAAGCAGGTTCACTATGATTTGTCTGAGTGTGGATCTCTTGTTTTTACCCCATTTGGAATTCGTTCAGCTTCTTAGATGTATACATAAATATTTTCCTCAAATTTGAGAAATTTTCCATCATTATTTCTTTGAAAATTTTTTGGCTCCAATTTCTCTCTTCTTTCCTTTTGGTACTCCCATGCTTAAAGATGTCCCATATTTCATCTGGGTGTGGTGGCATACCACCTGTAATCCAGTGACTCAGAAGGCTGAGGCAGGAGGATTCCAAGTTTGAGGGCAGCCTTGGCAACTTAGGAAGGCCCTCAGCAATTTAGTGAGACACTGTCTCAAAGTTAAATAAAATAAAAATTAAAAGTCCAGGAATGTAGCTCAGTGGTAAAGTGCCCTGGAACTCAATCGGCAATAACTACCCCTCTCCAAAAAATAGATGTTTCGTATTTCTTTCAGGCTTTGTCCATTTTTCTTTATTCTCTCTTTTCCAGATTGCATAGTCTCTATCAATTTGTCATTAATTCATTGACTTTCTTCTGCCAATTCACAGATCTTCTGTTGAGTCCCTCTAATGAAATTTTGAATTTCAGTTATTGTCCTTTTTAACTCCCAAATTTCCATTTGGTTCTTTTTCATAATTTAATTTTACTTATATTTATTTTTTGTGGTGCTGGGGATTGAACCCAGGGCCTTGGGCATGTGAGGCAAGCACTGTACCAACTGAGGTATATCCCCAGCCCTTACTTGTATTCTTTATTTGATGACACATTGCCCTCATATATCTTTAAACATGGTTTTCTTTAGTTCTTTGAACATATTTATAATGGCTACTTGAAGTCATTGTTAAATCTGATATTCAGTTGCTCTTATTTTTCCCTCAGTGTATGGGTCACACATTCCTGTTTTTTTTTCTTTTTTTGCATACCACATTTTTTTGGGTTGAAAAATAAACATTTTAGGTAATTTTAGGTTTTACAGCTCCAGATCCTGATTCCACTACCCCTTCTTTGGGGCTTTGGTTGTTGTTGGTTGTTTATTTGTTTGTTTAGTAACTTGACTGAACTATTTTAGTGAAGTCCATTTCCCCACAGTGTACAGCCTCTGGTGTCACTCCTCAGAGGGCACAGGCATGCTGTTTCTTGGAATGACAGGAGTATGAAAAGGACTCTCTTTGACCACCTCTGTCCCTAATGTCTCTGTTAAAACCAATTTAGTATCATGCCCACTGTTAAACTCCACTGATTGGTTCTAATATTTTTGACAATTCTCTGGGGCATAAATTGCCCCACTATTTAATCTAATTAAATTCAAGGAGGAGTAGTTTTTTTTTTTTCTTTTGAGCAATTCCTATTTTCTTTCCCTAGTTCTTTCTGGTGACCTAGCTGGCCTACAAGTACAGGTTATTGCTCTTCAGTTAAAGGAATCACCAGATTTCTTTTATTTTCTTATTACCAAAATCTCCATTGTTTTTGCAAGAGCCCTTAGGCTTAAATCTCCTCAGACCCTTTCAAATCAAACCAATTCCTTGGGAAGACCTTCAGAGCGCTCTGTTCCTATAGATGACCTTTTTCTCTGAGTCACTACTCTGGACACTTGGCAGGTGATGTCTCCTGGTGTTCTCAGCTTTCCTCATCTGCCATGGAACCTCCTTCAAGTGAGCTGGGGTGAGGGCGATTTGGCCCCACTATTTTCAACCTGCCAGGGTACAGCTTCAACCCTATGTGTGGGAGCTTAGATGAAGGGAGTTTCCTACCTCTCAGCCACACTGTCCATAAATTTAGTCTATTTTACCCAAAGTTATAGTGGATGAGATGTGCTGGTGGTCTGCCCCGCTTGGTGAAATACGCCTATTGATTGAGAACTGAGGAAGGAGAGGGCTTGTTTTCTTGGCCACATTTGCCTGAAATGGAGCGTCTGTCAAGATGAGTTGGGAAGAAGCAGGTTGTGATTCAAATGCCACACTTTCCTGTTGTTCATGAGTTTTAGTACATTTTTTAAATGAATGTTTCTTCATCTGTCATATGCCATTAGAATAATTTTTAGACAATTTAAATGGTTGTTTTTTATTGTTTCCACTTATGCCAGTTTCACTGGAGAGTGGGTCTAATGAGCAGCTCATGCCACCATCCTAAAAGGGGATTTCTTCCCCATTTCCTTTGAAGTCTTCATGTGCCCCTACCTGATCTTAGCCTAAAAGTTTTACTGCTTTTGTATTGTCTCAAAATTGTATGTTCAAAATTCAACCACTTAAAAGTTGTTTTACTGAAGGCATTTCACTTAACTTCTACATTTTGGTTTCCTCAACTATAAAATGAGGATAAATCCTCACATCAACCTTGCAGGATTGATGTGAGGATTAAATGAAGTGATATATACAAAGTATGTAGTACACAATATGAGGTAGTTGACACCACACACAATATGACTTTATTCATCTTCTACCTGCTGCTACCAGTGGCTTTCAAGAAATATTTCAAGACACAAATAATAGACAATATAATGTACATGCCCACCATTTAACATTAGAAACAAATTACAAATGCAATTCAAGTCCTATATTTACTCTCTAATATATTCTGCTCCTCCTCTCTCACCAGAGGGAACCATAGTCTGAACTTGGTTTTTTCATTTCCAGGAATGTTTTCATACTTTACTTCATATATACAATAAGGAAAAAGTCATTCAGAGGCATTTCTCCCTTTGATGAAGATATAAATATCCTGTTTGTGTAAGGGAAAATTGTTTAACCAATAAAATATGAGATCCCTGGCATGTTAGTTATTTATATGAGTGCATGTTCTTTTTCTTTTGATATGAGAACAGCTCTGGATAAATACCAGAAAGAAATGGTTTCCTTTAAAGACTAGACTCTCTGTGGTGTTTCAGAGAAGTTTCTGTTGTAGCCCTGTGTGCTAAATAATATTTTCTGCATTTACCTATGTTAATAATTTAATTTTTTAACTAAAGATGCCTTCAACTTTAATAATTTAAAATTTGTTACCCAATGGATTTAAAGATTTCTCAATTATTTTGAGAATCACAATACTGTTTGCTTGATTTTAATTAGTGTTGTTTTTTTAAAAAAATATTTAATTTAGTTTTAGGTGGACACAATATCTTTTCCACTGAGCCACAACCCCAGCCCCTAATTAGTGTTGTTTTTTGAGAATTTTATTATACACCCTGAAAATGATGGAAGACTCACTGAAGTCTTCATAGAGCTAAATGCTTACATTCTGATTCATTTACATACAAGGGATGAAATTTGAACTTAAATACTTGGGATTTTCCTTAGATATGCTTCTAATGTAATCGCTGGTATTTTTGATGAGTCTCTTGTAAATATATGAAGACGTATTAGAGGCAAAACATAGTTGGATGAAATTCACAGAAAATTCAGATTAAAATTTTATTTTTGATGAATATTTTGGCTGAAATAGGGACATCTGTGGATTTGAGTTCCTCCTTCTGCTGAATCTTTGATGCTCAGGTAACTTCTTTCTTTTGGTCTGTAGGTGGCAATCTCAAACCAGAAATGTTCACAACAGTCAACGATGACAAGACATCCAACCCTAAAATTATTTGATTGCATGCAGATGCTGGGATAAAAATGCAGTAACATGTTGCCCAAATTTGGACATGTAATTGACCCCAACCTGGTGTATCCCCATATTTACATATATTCGTATGGTTGCCCCAGCTTTTTGTTATCCCCTGGGTGAGGTCTTTGGGGATTTCCCCTATCTCTCCCCTGCTGACTTACTTAGGTAGCTTCTGTCCCTTCCTGGGAATAACTTCTCCCTTACAAAAATACCCACTTCTTTCCTGTGCTTCAGTGTAGTGGTGTAATATCCATTCTTTCCATGAGGGAGAAGGTTCCAAGAGAGCCAGGAGAGGACAAGAGTTGGCATTAAGACAGATGTGGATCTCACTTCCGTCTGTGTTGTAGCAAGCAACTACCACAAACACCCTGTGTACTTTTCCTCTTGTTAGTTTTATTCACCTTCTGTTTACCATTGTTGCCAGCAATGACGACTTTCAGAAAACCCCCCAAAAGTTCTGTATTTGCTTTGGGGGGTAAGGAGCATAGGAAAAATTCTGAGCCTCAATTCTGTTTTGCTACTGTCTTTGAGGAACCAGGAAAAAAGAGAATGGTTGCAAACAAAATGAGTTGGGACAAGAAAGAAGCAGACAGCTTACTCTTGGGTCTGGATAAATGAAAAAGGGAAAATAGGGATCCACCCAGTCCAGTGTGAGTAGCAAACCTGGGATTTTCCACTGGCCAGAAGTTGGGCCTTCCAACTCCTCTTGCTTCACCTAATCTGTCCAGGCTACAGAAATTCCCATGACAGGCTTGTGGGAAAGGAATGCGATGGGAAACAGGAATCTTTAACCCTCTTTTAGGGAGAGTCATGACCTTTCAAATTGAAAATCTACACAGAGATTCCACAGAAACACTGTTGTATGAGATGGTTAAGCTCTGTAGTGTTATGAGGTAGAATAGTTTTCTCCTGCCTTCCTATCCAACCAGGAACATAAAAGAGCCCCATCTGCTCTGTATTCTATTAGATAAATGCATGTTGAGTTTTAAACATCATTTGTACATTGAGAACTTCTTTTATTTTATCACAGCACATATACAGAACATGTTAAGCTTGAAAACTAAATCTTAACCCACTGTTGTTTCAAACAGATCATTTAAAATTATAAACTGCATTTTAAAGACAGATTGTTCTTAGTATAATGATACATATTTGCATATAATGATATTAATTTGTGTACTAAGCTTATTTGGCTAAGTAAAATGTGCTTTTTAGGATCTGCTTATAATAGGCAGTGGCCATATAAAAATAGTTTTGTTCTTTTTTGCAGTAGCAACATTTTCATGTCTGTCCATTAGCCTCTGTTTTAATCTGAGATATTGAGCTCATATTATACTGAAAACTTTAAAAATTAGTTAAGCTAGGTGTGGTGGCACGTACCCGTAATCCCAGTGCCAGATGCTGAGGCAGGAGGATCACAAGTTCAAGGCCAGCCCCAGCAATTTAGCAAAGCCCTAAGAAACTTAGCAAGACTGTGTCTTAAAAAATAAAAAGGGCTGGGCCCTAGCTCACTGGTAGAACACTTGTCTCGCACATATGAGGCACTGGATTCCATCCTCAGCACCACATTAAAAAAATAAATAAAGATATTGTGTTCTTCTACAAGTAAAAAATTTATTTTAAAAAATAAATAAATAAAAAGGGCTGGGGTTGTGGCTCAGTAGTAAAACGCCCCTGGGTTCAATCCCTGGTACCAAAAAAATATATTGTTTAATAACATTTAGTAAGCCCAGAAATTAGTATGTTGAATGGAAAGTAATAATAAAACACCTATAAGCATTTTCTTTTAATTGCTATAACTCTTTCATCAATTAGAGTAGACTGTTGAAGATATAGCAGTCATTTAGTCATGGAAAGAAAACACAGGACTTGTTAACTCAAAAGAAGTTAGGATAGTGATTTTCTTCAAATTACATTTCTACTCAAATGCACTCTCCAAATCTGTTATTTTCCTAATTATATTTTACATGTGATGAATTTTTAAACCTCTATGTGATTTATGCTCTTGGTTGGAAATTAAATATCAATTGAATTTTAATTTGGGAATCATGGGTACTAGTAATTTTTAAAGATCAGATTCTGGCAAGGTGTCTTGGAATAAAGATAATAATACATCTATTGACTAGAGTTTAAACAATCCTTTTCTGCAGTCAGGCAGGGTGGTAACATGGAATGACCTGAAGCTTTAGCTTCAGACCTGGTTATGACCCCATCATAGCTATTACTCACCCTTCCTGATTCTCAGGTTTCTCATCTGTAAAATGGAGATAATGCCTATGTTGAAATACTGTTGTGAATGTTAAACAAGAATGAATTCATGTAAAGATCCTAGCATCAAATTGTAGCCTTAACAAACCGCACCGATTTAATCAGCACAATTTTATTAGGAAGTAGGTTTTACAAATGAGTCATTTGAGGCTCAGGCAACTCACCCAGGGTCACCAAATCTGTTTTCTGATTCTAAGCCCAGGGCACTTCCTACTTCTCAGCTGCTTCTGGGACAAAACTGTGAAATAAAATACTTAGTAGCCATGGTTTGATGGGACCACCCAAATGTGATCTAGTGTTCAGTAAGACGCCCATTCCTGCCTTTCTTCTCTCTTCTTTTTAAATTGATTTTTATGGTGTTGGGGATCAAACTACATCATTTTTTTCTTTAAAAACATTTTTATATCTTTATTTTATTTATTATTTTTAACGTGGTGCTGAAGATCGAACCCAGTGCCTCACACATGCTAAGCAAGTGCTCTGCCATTGAGCTACAACCCCAACCCCTCTTTCTTCTCCCTGACATATGTGTGCTAATGCATGACTCCAAGCTACTGATGTGTTAGTTGCTTACAGATGCCCAAGGAGGAAGAGTGTTTATTATTAGTAGAGATCAACTGTGATCCACTCTATTCCCAATCCCCCATACTTGAATACCAATAACAAGTCTCTTTAAACACATTTTGCAACCTGTGGCAACATACTACAGTTGGAACCACAGCACAAGATGTGCTCTAGGAAGAATAAGTAGGTCACTTCTCAGTAGGGGGGTTCCTGTTGGGGAGTGGTGAGAAAGGTTGCTGCAATCAGTAAGAGTCTAAAAAGTTAATACTTGACCTTGTAGGCACTCAACTCACTGAGTTGCTTAGGGCCTTGGTAAGTTGCTGAGGCTGGCTTTGAACTCATGATCCTCCCGCCTCAAGGCTTCAGAGCTGCTGGGATTACAGGCATGTACCACCACACCCAACTCAGAGGTTTTTGAGTAGGAAAGTAGTGGGACTTAAGTCGTGGTCTGCAGGATGATTTGCAGGTGAAAGAGTCTGGAAGCTAGGAGATCAGTTGGCCTATTGAAGCAAGCCAGATTTGGATGCAACGAAACCGATGTGATTCTGCAATCTGTATTTGGGGTAAAAATGGGAGTTCATAACTTGAATCTAATGTATGAAATATGATATGTCAAGAGCTTTGTAATGTTTTGAACAACCAATAATAAAAAAAAAGAAGGCTTGGATTTAGGCTGTAGCAGAGGGAATGGATCCAAGGAGAACTGGGACTGGTTGGATATGAATGGGCAACCAAGAAAGTCAAGGAGTCAAGGGAGAAAACAAAAATTTCAAAATATGTTGTCAGTCAGGCAGAAGATTATTAAAATGGCCAAGTGGTCCCAGGACTCAACACCCCTATGAGTGGGAAGGAGACGATTTGGAAGCATGCTAAAGGGCTGAGAGTTAAACATTTACAGGACATAGTTCACAAGCTATTATTACTCTTTTCACCATATTGCTGCCTTATGGAAGTGTTCAGGTATTCTGCAACACTGGATTCAGATCCTAGGCTAAGTGACTTTTTGGTGAGTCTTACAACATATTGTTACCTGAATGTAGGACTTTATTCTAGAACATTGCAAATGGGTGACAGGGAGTACTTAGTGAGTTGCTAATCTTAGTATTTGACCAGCAAATACCTAGAATATTTGAAGTGACTAAAAAAATATTATTTTTTTAAACTTAAGTTGAGGTCATCTGATGGTCTGTATGCCCCATCCCCCTGGGTGCAAGCTCCTGAAGGGTGCGGATTTTTGCTTTATTCATTGCTATATCCCCGTCGGAGAACAGAGCATACCACTTAGTAGATGCTTAGTCAGTAAGTGCTGACTGAGTCAAGGACATCAGAGATCATGACTGTTTGGTCACCACTTGAGTCCCCTTGCTGGGCACAGGGCCAATGGCAAAGGAAGAACTGAATAAATGTTGGTTGAATTGAGTTGAAATAAATTGAACAGCATTTTGGACCAGTTAAATAAATTTTTATTTGGTTTTATATTGTGGGAAATACAGTAAAATAATGTTTGATTGACAACTGTTTACTTGGGATAGTCAGCAGTAACAAAGCTATATTCATTTTTTGCTAGTGATGATCTGGAACAATTTATGGAAAATCAAGGTGCATCCAGCCCAGGTATCCTCATTTTAACCACAAGCCTCAGCAAGCCATTTATGCGACTGGAAAAGTATGTTACTCTTTTACAAGAGCTGGAACGACATATGGAGGTAAGGCAAGGCAAGCTTTTCTAAGCTTCTGTACCTGTATGACCCTCTGCTCTGGGAAGCAGTCAGTTTGCCTCCAAACTAGCCCTGATGAGGATCCAGAAAATGTCTATTTCAAAATTTACTCACTCCCATCTTCCTTCTTCCAAGGCTTCTACTTTACTTATTTATGCAACCAAGTAAGGTCTATTTTCTTTTGTACTAAATGTTCATGATCATTAATCCCCCTCTCTTCTTCCCAAGTCTTGGTCCTGTTTCTTGCTTCAAATCTATATTTACTTAGGTTTTCTTTTGCCTTCTCATCTGTAGATGGTGGTGCAGTCAAAATCAGACCTAGAAATCTCTGTTCTGGTCTATTAACCAAATGTATTGTGGGAGATAAAGCAAACCAACATCAGAAAATACAAACAACACATTCATTGTAGACAGGAATATTTAATCTCCAGAACACTGCAATCATTCAGCTTTCTGACTCTGGATTACAGTGGAAGATTCTGGTATTCCTTCAAGATTAATCAATGCATCCAATATTAATGCATTTCTCTGTTCACCAGTACATCTACATCAAAGTCCCATCACATTTTGGCTCATAAACTTACAGTTTACATGACACAGTGTATAATCTTTTGTAAATATTAAGATTTGTGATGAAGACTGATCATTGAATCATTTTTCATCAAGAGCCCAAATCCTGTTGTGATTAAAAACCAGTCAACAGGGATAGCTCTTTAAGCTGTTCTTTGGTGATTATGCATGGGGTGTGGAGGTGTGGGTGGGAGAGGAGGGCCCCCTGGGGGAGGCTGCATTTACCCTAGTTGCTCTTCCTGTGTCTGGGGGAAGGTTTTGAGGTTTTAAAAGGGCTGATTATCTTTAAAGCAAAAGGTTGCATGCTGTCAGGCTTGTCAGCATTTGTCAGGATTGAAATCATGTACTCTGAGGGAAACCACATTCTCAGGGTGTTTGACCTGCCTGAAAGCTGGAGGCAGTGGGGAGCAGGTGAATAAAGCCTGCCGGAATGAAATTTCAG
Organism: Marmota marmota marmota; assembly: GCF_001458135.2. Taxonomy (NCBI): domain Eukaryota; kingdom Metazoa; phylum Chordata; class Mammalia; order Rodentia; family Sciuridae; genus Marmota; species Marmota marmota. The sequence continues at coordinate 13,520,489 of NW_026000272.1, forward strand.
TTAGGGCTTTGAAAGGTGTTGGCCTCTGGAGGTCTTTCCATAATCAAACTGGTTGGCTGAACCGTTTGAGGTTTGCCCCTCCTTGCTTATCACAAAAATCCAGAAACCAATGGCCTAAGTTTCTGTTACTTAGTACTGAAGTACAAATACACATTTAATTGGGGAGAAAATAAAATCTCAAGCAGTAAGAAGATGCTCCCACAGCTCAGATTCTCTATTTTGCCTTTCTTGTAGTGGAGCCTGTTTCTACCCCTGCCTTGTCTTTGGCTTGCTTCCCATTGCCCACCATCCTATAAGACACCTCCTTCCTGCTAGTTCACCAGTGCTGAGACACTATCCATATTTCTGATTGCTGGGCATGATCGCTGGCTAGCAGTAGAATGGAACCTGAAATTCTCAGTTGTCAACTGGTTTGGGTGACTACAAATTTTGTTATAAAGGAATACAAACCTACTTTCCATGAGCAATATTATTCTTGGCTTGAGTCAGACTCTGATAATGTTCAAGTTCAGCTCTGTATTTTCTCACCCAAAACCGGTGAGCAGATTGTATCTTCCTACTGTGCCAGCTGAGTTCCAGGGGTTAGGTTTACATACATTTAACATACACCCTTCAGGTGAGGTATAACTCCATATAACCCCTCAATGTTAGGTATATGCTATGACTTAACATGGTCCCTCAGGTAATTATTTACTTACCATATTCATTGCTAAATATTTATTATCTAAAGCACAACAGCAAAAAAGAGAAATGGGAACTCTTGCTTCAATAATTATATCTACTGTGCTGTTACTAAATATATGCTGTGATACCTGCTGTTTTAAAAGTCCATTATACTCTATGCTAGTTTAAGGATTAAAACACAGACTGACATTTGGAATCTCAATTATTAGATAATTAAATTTTCTTTTGGTTCACTGTTCTTTGACTTTAACACAGGTATAGACTTGTGTTATCATCACTACAGTTGGGATGATTCTGTCACCCTCCAAAATTCTTGCTTACTATCATTTGGGGCTACACTTTCCTCCCACCTGGAACCCCTGGCTACTGATGACCCGTTCTCTGCTAATGTTGTTTTCAATATTTACTTTGATAGGATACTCATCCAGATCATCAGGATATTCTGAAAGCAATCGTAGCATTCAAAACACTCATGGTAGGTCATGTTTTAAGTGGAGAATGGTCACTCTTCGTTTTCTGTATTTTGTTCCTGAAAGAATGATTTGTGTGTAATATTTTCTTTATTATGTAAAGGTCTTCAGACCTTTCATGACAGTATTGCAGTGATTGTTTCATGTCATTTTGTCCTCCAAAAATCATGCTTTTCTATGAAAGGTTGCCAGGCTAAAGATATAAAGCAATCACATTTGAAGTCTTGGCCACATTAAGCATTGGTGTGTAGGTGGGGGGTTTCCTTTTGTCTTTGTCTTTACCCCCTTTCCTCACCCTATGTCTGTATAACTCGTCATTCACTGATTGGCATCAGTACTGGAATCAACTATGTCAAAGGGTTTGAGTTTGTTCTTTGCATATGAAAAAGAAATCCTTTATAAAAGGAAAAAAAAACTCTATCATCTACTAAATACAATTGCTTTATATAGATTGCTACCAAAGGTACTGAAATCTTGTATCTTGAACATCATGATTAATGTGTGTTCTTGAACCCACTGATGTAAAACAACTTGGTGCCATTTTAAAAGCAAAGAAAATTTTATTTTTGGTGATGGATTAAGTTTAGCTACATTTTTGACATTTCTGTAGCATACTGTTATTTGGATCAATGTTCAGTTATTTTCCTTGCTGTAAGTTTGTGATGCAATGTTTACCATCACCTCATTTATATTGCTGTTAAAAGATCAGTAACTGGCATATCCATGGTTAAACAGCGAGTTGAAGACCAGAGTAAGGTATTAAGTTAACATTGCTGCTGTTGTGCCTTAAAAACAATCAAATCCTGGCAGTTTCACATGGCTCCACCTAATTGAACAGCCCACTGAAACCCATGGCATTTGTTGTAATTTGTTTCTTATTTTTCCTGTGTAAATGGAATATAAAATGCCTCTTTGAAAAAAAAAACCTGCTTTTATTTTTGATCATGTAAAACCTGCTTTGGTGGTTGTAGTCTGTTTATTTTTGGTATAGATGCAGGAAGGTATCTTTATAATAAATTTATTTCTTCAAGTCTCCATTTAGCTGAATGAGGCAACAGAGATTTTATGGAAAAATCACTTCCAAAAAGCTATTACATTACAGTCATTTGGAAACAGTAATATAACTAACCATATACTTATTTTTGTATTCAATTTGGAATGAGGGCTGTTAAATTACTCTAAGATAGCCTCACACTTTCTAAAGCAGGGATATATATATATATATATTTCACACTCCACAATTTACTGTTTGCCAGTGTGAACATAAACAGTAAGTTGTTTCTTGGTTTGAATTTTCAGTTTGTCATCATGAAATTCCGTTGTCCTCCTTTTCCTAATCCTTTTGGAAAAGAAAATTAATTTAGTATTTTTTATAGCAATCTAGTATTGCTCCCTCTGCACAGAGCAGAGTGGTGCATATGTTTCATTATAAGCTCAGTTTGGTTCCCTGTGCCATAAAAATGAATTTACATTTTTCTTGCCAGTCTCTTTTCTATAAGTCTTGTAGCTTTTGTTTGTTTGTTTGTTTTTGTTATTATGAGGATGTTACCTTGATGGAAAGTGAAGATATGCTAGAAAAATAAAATTACTTTGTAATAACTAAAGCCCTATTTATACCAAGATAGACAAGATGGCAAGGATCTAGAGCAGGGTACCAATCTACAGATCTAAATCTGTCAGCTGTTTTCCTGCCTCTGCTTTATCTGATTCCACTACTTGTCCTTCTAGACTCTTACAAGGAGGGACAAACAAACCCTTTCTACCCTTCGATCTTTTTTTTTGGTGTGTGTGTGGAGCTGGATTGAACCCAGGGCCTTTTGCATGCAAGGCAAGGACTCTACCAACTGAGCTGTATCCCCAGCCCTCTACCCTTCTATTTTGATGCTTTGGTGAAATGAAAAGTAGTTCATCCTCATATAACTTTTAGGAGCTCAAAGCTTGAGACTGAAGATAGTGGATCTTCTGTCTGTCAGGAATGGGTCTGTTCATGGAATTCAAGGTGAAGAATAGTGGGATTCAGTGAATGTGAGAGGCAAATGTCGCACCTTACGTTGATCTTCTGTTGGGTTTGATAACTTTCACTGATCTGTTTCATAAGAATTCCTGTTTTGCAAAAATGTGCTCTGTTTTGGTTCTTTAGGGACAGTGCCAAGATCTGAGAAAGAGAAAACAGCTGGAGTTACAGATACTTTCGGAACCTATTCAGGCATGGGAAGGGGAAGATATTAAAACCTTGGGAAATGTGATTTTTATGTCACAAGTAATGGTGCAGTATGGAACATGTGAGGTAAAGTGCTTTAAATATTAACATTTTCTTCTATGTTTCATATTTTTCTTCCTTTATTTGTCCTTCTATCAAGGACAAATGCTTGAGTATTCAAATCAGAAACTGAACACCCCTTCTTTGCCCAACAGTCTGCTAGGTGCTATGGGAAATAGAGAGAATGAACAAGCTTTGCTTTCAAATAACATACTAAAATAGATTCAAATGCAAATTGCAACTAGAAAACAAACAGCAGTAGGGTCCATAGAAATTCAGAGAAGGGAGCAACCAAAAAGACCTTATAGAGACAGGACTCAAGGAGTAAGATGCTAAAAAGAAAAAGGGAGGATAAAGTAGAGGTCATTTTTATTTCAAGCGAGAACAGGAATGTGACTTTTTTCTGTAGGGCAGTAAGAAAACTAGACTTCGGGCATCAGAGGAAGCATTTTAGACATAGTGAATGAAAGAAAAGGTTAATTGAATCAGGTTTTGAAGAACACTGGACATTGGGCTAGAGCAGTTTAGATTGATGCAGCAGGCAATAGGAAGTAATGAAAGATACTGAGTAGCAGAAAAACATAATGAAAGGGCTGTTTGACACTTAATCTGGTGAACACATATATCAGATGAGGATGGGACTAGAAACAGAAAGGGCAACCTGAATGGGAAGTGAGAAGTACCCCCAGCCAAGGTGGTGGTAGAGGTAATAGAGCATAAGAGGCAACTCTGAAACATGCTTAAATGGGAAAGTCAATGGGAATGGGTGACCCATGGGCTAGAGGAGATGATGAATGTAATTTTAGACCTGTTAACTTTCAAGAGACTATAGCTATCCATGTGAAGATGTCTTGGAGGCAGCTGTTGAAATAGTATGGAAATGTGGGTGATAGGTCAGAGTTACAGGCAGAGATTTAGATGTCCCTGACAGATGTGCCTTCCTAGGAGGTAAATATTCAAAGAGAAGCACAGGGGCTGAAGATAGATTATTTCTTTTAAGAAGGGGGTAGGGTAAGGGAGAAAGGTTGATTATGTCACCTGCTATGATTTATCGGGTGTTAGAATTGTCTTCCCTCTCCCAAAACATCTTCCTATATTCCCAGATGTGCCTCTGGCAGAGATTCATTACTTTGGGTTAATAAGCAATCTCATTGAAAATGCAGATACCCTGGGGAAGGTTAATGCAGTGAGTCTAACTATTAGTCATTTCACATCTTTGGGATAAATCCCCTGGGTGAAAGGAGGAGGAACAAATGCCAGAAAAAAGAAAGACAAATAGGAGGGTAGAAAAGAATTGGGGGTTTGTGGTATCATGGAAATTCCTGGAGGAGCACTCGAAAGTTGTCAGCAAGCTGAGTGCTCCAGAAGGTTCAAAGGTCAAGGAATGTGAGAACCAAGAAGAAGCCATTGGATTTTGCTAGAAGGCAGTTATTGATGGCTTTGAGAAAGCAGTAGGGGTGCAGTTAGGGAGGGATCAATGGGAAGAAAATGAAGGCAGCAAGTAATTTGGCAATAAAATGTCAAGAAATGAGATATTATGTATAAGGAGTCACATGGGAAGAGCAAAGCCTTTTAGGACAGCAGATCCACATATGTTAAAGGCAAAAGGGGAAAAGCTTAGTAAAGCATGGGAGGCTGCAGGAGGAAGGAGGAGAGGAGATATATGCAGAAGAAAACTAGATGAGAGAAAGGTTGGTGAGAATGTAGAGCACTTGTTAGAATAGTTAGCCTCTAAGTGTTAACTCTTCTCAAATAGGAGGAGGTGAATACAGACAGGCATGCAGACAATTGTGGCTAAAATGGCTGGGCATGAAAGTCAAATGGAAATTTTGCATTTACCAACTGCATGTCTGTTTAAGGGATTCCAAGAACCCTCATATATGAAGATTCTTCTAATGCTATAAAAATATAGTTAACATTAATGCATTATATGTATCTCAAAAGAGCTGGGAGTGAGGATTTTGAATGTGCTCACTGTAAAGAAATGAGAAAAGTTTAAGATGGTGGATATACGAATTATACTGATTTAATCATTACACAATGTATACATGAAATATAACATTGTACCATATAAATATGTACAATTATTATGTGTAAATAAAAAACCCCACAAAATTGGGCTGAGGAGTGCAGCTCAGTGCTAGAGTGTGTGTTTAGTATGCGTGAGGCCCTGGGTTTGACCCCCAGCACTATTCATATACAAAACCACAATTTTTAAAAGTGTGTTTACTTCTGTGTTTTATGTGGATATAATTAATTATCCTATTTTTGATGATTAAAAATAATTTTGTGAATAAAAAATTCACATGCATTAGAGCATAACTCAAAAGCCACTTCATGGGCTGGGGGTGTAGCTCAGTGGTAGGGCCTCTGCTAGTATGTGTAAATCCTTGGGTTCAATCTCTAGTATCACAAAAAAAAAAAAAAAAAAAGAAAGAAAGAAAAAAAAGTAAGAAACCAATTCTTTTGCCACTTTTCAAAGTAAAATTGTATTTTTGTTTTGTGAATTTAGAGACTTATTTGTGCCCAGGCCTAGCTCATTGCACTGGCTACATAAACTGTTGACCTTTCAGGCTTATGTATTTGGGAAACAAGCGTGGTTATTTGTATTTAACTTTATGTTTAAGAAGGAGAGAGAAATTGTGTGTTTATGTCCATGTGAAAGTATAATTAAACTAGTTTTGTGCTTTGAGGCTGAGTATGTTTTTTTTTAAATCTAAAATTCTTAATAAAAATGACCAATTTCTATTCTCCATTTAATATTTTCATTCCACCACAGGAAAAAGAGGAGCGATACCTTATGTTATTTTCAAATGTCTTGCTAATGTTATCTGCAAGTCCTCGGATGAGTGGCTTTATCTATCAGGTTAGTAGATTTCATATAAAACAAATGGCAGGACCCACATGAAATAGGCTTCCATTCAGACATAATGTCTCCACTATGGCATTAAAAGCTTAAGCCAGCAAAGGCAGGCAGAATGTTCTGATCCTTCATTGTAATTAAACAGCTTATCAGAACAGATGTTCATTAGATCAAAGACCTTTGTGTTAGTAATGAGTTTGTCCTGAATATCTATTGGTCTGCTTCTGAACTGGGTTTTGAATGTATAAATAGAAATCTAAGTCTACAGTTGGATAAATTAGCAGCAATGTTTTATAGGTCCATATCATTATTGGTGAGAAAATACAGAGCTGGCACCTGCTCCTGTGATTGTCTTATTACAGTCACATCACATAATTTGGGTATCTAAGATGCAAGTCATTAAACTCCTTAGGAAATTAAACTTCCCTCAGTGTGCTCCCAAGATACAGAGTGTTATAAGTTATTAATGCCTGTTATATCCTGGCCCGACCATGGCAAATTTTCATAAAATTGAGCCTTTTCTTTGTTTACTACTTCATGTGAAAACGTGTTCAAAAAGTAAATCTTTTTGTAAATCCTGATCTTATTGTTTAGGGTGTGTTAGGCAAACACAACCCTTGTTTCCTCTTTGCTTCCTTGTCTGATTAAAATTTTAAACAAGGAAACATTATCTATCAACAGGCTAGAGAAATATATCTACCTGTAATTCAGCAGTGATTTCAGAGAGGACCAAAGAATCTAAGAGAGATATATAAAATCATAGAATTAATGGGAATCTACTTTTTTTTCTGGTAGGGAAAAATATCAATACCAGGAATGGTGGTGACTAGATTAGATGAAATTGAAGGGAATGACTGCACATTTGAAATCACAGGTAGGTAATTTTCACTTTTTCATGCAGCTACTTCAAATCTTTTTGGGGATGAAGTGGAGTTTAAATAAATAAATGCAATTATTTTCTGTTATACAGTCCATGAGAAAATTTTATGTGGACATGGCACAGTATATTCCATTTCTTGGAATAACTAGGATACAGTGATAGAACAGAGAAGTCACCTGGTCATTTAAAAGCCTTGGCTTTGCCATTAGTTTCAATCTTCCCTTGCATAAGAGCTACTGGTGAGAGCTAAAGAATAACAAAATGGACTGATGTAAATGTAATTTTCTCTCTCTCTCTCTCTGTCATCTATTCCCTAGTGGCAGAGGATCCAAAGATGTAGACTTTTACCAGCAATCTTAATATCCCCCTATGAATTAGCAAGATCTGGTTATGTTTCAAAAAAGTGCTAAAAAGCCATGAAACTTTCTTCACAATTTGAGCAAAATGCCAGATCTTGATAATGCTCTCTGACATTTTGGGCTGTTATTCCTTTTGCCAGGCCTGTGTGATTTACATGTAATGACTGCACTTTTTGCACTGATGTGGTTCAGCAGCTAAGACTGGGATAATGACCCCTGACCTTACCAGTACTCTTCTTTCCCAATAGAAAGCATATAATTTGGTATTTGCCCAAATCTTATTCTGACTTTAATATTGGGGGATCCAGTACAAGAGCCTCACTTTAGACTATGAACTAGATGCACATTCTGCTTAAATTTTTGGATTGCTATTTTGTTCATAGTGAGGTTTTACACTACTTCTAAGAATCTGTAAGTGGAAGAAATCAAGTACAGTTTTATAAAGCAGACATGAATATTTATTTACTTTCTTATCATAGCTTATCTATTCCTAATATAGAAGTTTGAAAGGGTTATCCATGAATATGAAGACCTCAGAAAATAGACACCCAAGTCTTAGTTGCATGAGGTATATTTATGAATGAGACAAACTCAAGGTTTTCCTTGCCTTTTCTTTTCAAATGTTCACAATCGGATGATGCAGGTAACATAGTAGAGAGAGTTGTGGTCCATTGCAACAATAGCCAGGACTTCCAGGAATGGCTGGAGCAGCTGTCCAGACTGACTAAAGGACCTGCCTCTGGTGGTTCATTATCCAAAACATCATCATCGTCATGTAGTGCTCATTCCGTAAGTAGTCCATTTTTTTCTGCCCAGGAATGCTTACTTCAGATCTTGCCTGCTGAACACTTAATACGAAGCAGTGAGCACAACCTTCGTCTTTGGTTAGTCTTTCATTCATAGATTTCGAAGTACAGTTAAACCTCACTAATTCTGATTTCTCATTGTGAGGCTCATCCAAATTAATAAAAAGTTTCATTTAGAGGTGTGCAGTTTTGTTTGACAGTATTCAGATTCTCCAAATAACTACTAGCCAAGTGTTTTCAACCGAAAGTCCTGCTAAGATGTTTTCATGATCAACAAAACTTACTTTGTTTAGCAACTGTTATTTTCATATTAATAATATGCTGAGTCAAACAAATAGCTTATTTTCCTAAGAACTTAAACATTTCCATGTAACCTCACTCATGCTATCACATTTGCTCAATAACCTTCTTCAAAGATAAACTTTCAGTGTTGTCTTCCTCTGAGTTCCTGCATTTAGAATTCATGAAAATTGAATTGATGAGATTTTACTGTACTTGTTGAGTGAAATGGAAGATATGCTGTGTTGTCTGTTAACACTCAAACCCGTGATGCTAAAATTCCTATTTTGAGCACTGTGCATTGTGGTGGTAGAACATGGGCTTTGGCCTCAGATCTGTGTTCAAATCTTGACTTTGCCAACTACTAGCTAGATTTCAATTGCTGAGTCTGTGCTGTATGTTGTTCTGATAAAATAACCTATTTAAACACCTGTTTGAGTTCTAAACACATCACTGAACTCAAATGTTGCCTGGTACACAACTTTCCTCTCTTCTAGAGGGGAGAACCTTCTGACTTCAATGAAATTGCAGAAGAGAGAGAGAAAGGACAGGATCATGGGATGTTGAGTCAATTTGTGCTATTCTTTAGAGACCCCATAATCTTGAGTGGAAAGTGCCAGTTCTCAAACTGGAGACTTTTGTTTCCCCATCATTTCCTTTCTATGGCTGGCTTTGCTGACCCAATGAAGTGATTGTGGTTGTCTTACTGTGTGACCCAAGGTCGGGTTCAGATGGCAGATTGCCAACATCTCATAAGACGTTTTCCCAGTCTTTTAGCTCTACTGGACAGCCCCGAGGACCCTTGGAGCCTCCTCAAATTATAAAACCGTGGAGTTTAAGTTGTCTACGACCTGCACCTCCACTTAGACCATCAGCAGCCCTAGGTTATAAAGAGGTAATTTTGATACATATGGTATAAAATGCTTCTGACAAGCTAATCTTGTAGCTTATTCCAAACAGTTCTGTGAGAATGTGCTAAAATGTACGATAGGTGATATATGTCAGTTAATCTTGAATTACCAGGCTCGGTGATTTTTTTTGTTTCTTAATTTTCTATTTCCCTTTTGTCCATCTACAAAAGTTTATCAGATACCTACATGGTTAATGTGCACTGCCTGAATTTTTCCAACCTCCTCCTGAAGTGCCTCTGGTTTACCTTTATGTGATTGTGAGAATTCTTTAAGATAGTTAACCATGTACACACATCTCAAATGAGAGCCACTTTATTTGGAGTTGAATTTTCAACAAAACAGACCCAATTCTGTATTTTGGAGCATTTTGACCTATTAAGCCAAATCAGGAAAGTGTTATAGGAGCAGGCCATGAGTTCAAACTATGAAAATAATATTTACTGCAGTGGGAATGGGAAAAGAATTCAATGGAAGAAATGTCTTTTTAAAGAGAGGTTTCTTGTCAACAACCTTAAGGGTCATTGGACATCTGAGTAGGTGGGATTTCAAGGTGGTGGTGTTTTTTTTTTCTCTCATAGTTGCAGTTAGGTCAGTCACTAGCTTCTATAACTGTGTGGAGTGTTAGTTTTTCCATATAGTGGGATTTTTTTCTCCCTCTAACCAATTTCTTATAGTTTTAGCTTTCAGAATAAGTGCTTGTTTATTAATATCTGTTTTTAAAATAGGTCTCATTGAGGGAAGAATAAGTTTGTGACAGTTATGATATAAGCTTTAGAATTATACTGCAAAGGCAGCATATCAAATGTGTGTTTCAGTGGATGATGCAGACTTAGCTCAATTTTGAGTATGTTTTGATTTTAACCACCATGCTTCTGCTTTGATTAATTGTTGCCTCCAACTCTTAGTGCAGTAAAAATAGAACAATGTATGAACATTGGAGGAGATTTTTTTGGACACTTTTGACCCAACACAATAGGAGAGAAAATGCTTGAGTTGAATCTGAATTGTTCACCTCTATTCAGAATTTGGCCAGAAAACTGTCCCATAGATTTGCTTTGGAAGTTAACCTGAAATTCCTGCAATCATCTACTTTTCTTCTTTGATTACCTAAAGCAGGAGTGCCACTTCCTAGTTATGTAGGTCCCCTTTTCAATGCTGGATAATTTATAGTTGTCAGTTATTAAATTCAGTGCAGGGGTGAGCTTTGAAGTGTACAGTTGACTTAATCCTTCACATAACTAATCTATTAAAACTAAGGCATGATCACTTTGTTTCTGCTGGAGAAAGAGATTTATTAATATACTCTTACTATGCAGTGTGTATTTCAGTTATTTTCAGTTTTCGTTATTCTTCACAGTACTGTATTCTTTGGACTTCTGCATGATGAAATTGCACCTGAAACTAATGTGGGAAATGTGATGATATTCTTTCTGTGTAATTTATGATAACACTAACATTTCAAATGTTGTTTTAGAATTATTGATAAATGGATTTGGTCATTATAACCATCGACCTCTCACGCTCATCTTCTCTTTCTTTACATATTCATTTTAGAGGATGTCTTATATCTTAAAGGTAAGGGTAGAACAATATCTTTGGCTTACAGTGACATATGTTGTGCTGTAACCTTTAATGAATGAAGCTTTGCTTTATGCTTGTTTTGTCCCTTGTTATAATTGGTGGCTCAAATATGAAGATGCGATTCTGACATGTAAGTACTTTCTTCAAAAAGCAGGCTTGTGAGAGATACATAAAAAAGTATCATCTTCTATGTAATGCTTAAAAGGTCCATTTCCTGTTTTTTTAAATACTGTTTTTTCCTCTTATTTTTGTCACATGTGAGTTTTTCATGTCTGTCTGTTTTTAAGCCTAAGTGGATCACTGTGGCTAAGCAAAAGGAATGAAATTCTTTGTTTAATATATTTTCTTTCTTTCTTTTTTCTAATTTGTTATATATGACAGCATTATACATTTCAATTCATAGTACACATATAGAGCATAATTTTTCATGTCTCTAGTTGTATACAAAGTAGAGTCACACCATTCAGGTCTTCATATATGTACTTATTTCAGGTCTTCATACATGTACTTAGGGTAATGATGTCCATCTCATTCCACCATCTTTCCTACCCCCATACCCCCTCCCTTCTCCTCCCTTCCCTCTGCCCTATCTAGAGTTCCTCCATTCCTCCCATGCTCCAACCCCCATCCCCTTTATGGATCATCCTCATATCAGAGAAAACATTTGGCATTGTTTAATATATTTTAAAATACTAATGATCATCTATGTATCACATATGTACATTGCATGGAAGATTGGGATAAGGTAATCATGACAGTTTTTCCCTAATGTAAGATTTAATCCATTTGCTTGGATATTGACAATGAGCACTCTTTTTCAATTTTCTCTTCATTCTTAAAGCAAAAGCAAATTTAGTCATTCCCTTCTCCACTGTCTACTAATTTAAAGTATGGCTTTATACATATATAGGTCAGCTTGTCTGTCGGTATATTACTCCTAACCCAATCACTTATTGGAAAATCCTTCACTTGGCTCTTCTCTCTGAGTTTGGAAAAATTACTTAATCTCTCTGTCTTAATATTTCCCATTTGACAAATGAACATTATATTTTTTGTGGTGCTGTTGCTAAAAATACTCTTAAAAGTAGTTTTGAAGCTCTTTGAAAAGTGATAAATTCTATATTATTAGCCACAATTATTATTTAATTCCCTTCAAATGGTATCAGTGGGGAACATAAACCAACTTAAAAATATTATTATTTTTTTCTAGGGTTGGTACCCATTACTTTCTCTGCAGATGGTACCCTAAAGGCATTTGGCCTCATCTTTAGTAGACTGTCTCCATTCTTATTCTCATTGTTATGGCACTTGAGAGGATAATATCATCACCTGTATTTTATCTAACCTTGTAGAGTTTATTTGAGTAATTTTTATTATGTGAAGTATTAAATTTTGATGCACTCCTAACTATCCAAATAAGAGAAAGGTATTCTATTGTGTTTAATTTGCTCTATTTTAATTTGAATTTGGGAGAGAATTTTAATTCATTAAGAGAACTTTATCCTTACAGGAGTCCAGTAAAAGCCCCAAAACAATGAAGAAGTTTCTTCATAAAAGAAAGACTGAGAGAAAACCATCAGAGGAGGAATATGTAATTAGAAAAAGTATGTGTTTTGTATTTTCTGAAAGTTATTTATGGATGAACTAACATGAGAATTTTTTCAAAGCACATGATCAGAGCAATTTGTTCTTGGCATCATCAGTTATATAAATGCATAGGTTTGGTCATCTCTAAGACTTTTAAATAAGTACTTCTTGTCATCTTAGGCAGACATCATCTATTTTTATGACACCGAACATTTTGCCCCACCTGGTTTAGAACTGCTAGCGGGACCCATTTGCTAAGGATACAATATTTCTTCCTCTTAGTTTCTGATGGCTGAAATGTTTTCCTGTACAGTGTAGACTAAATAGATCTGAATACTGAAGCCTTTCAGGAAGTCTAAAGCTCAGTGATGTTTTCCGTCAAGGAATTGGCCTGCTGACATCTAGAAAGAGGGCTTTATTTAGAGGCAAGCTGCAAAGCCAGTTAGCCAATCATACATACCTATTTGGCTATAATACTGTGGACAAGGTACTTTGAGACTCATGTAAAAAAAGCAAGTCTCAAACAGGTGGTAGTACTATGTGCATTAGTAAAAATTATAGTTTTGATGAATTCTTGCTGGATTCTAACTTCTGCATGCCTCATCCCCCACATACACCTTGAGTATTTTCATCAACTTATTAACAGGGTGCCTTCCAGTCATTTTAAGAATGAGTTGGGGAGATGGGTGAGAAGAGGGAGAGTCAATGAATATGCCAGCTGGTTGGAAATATGGATGGGGGTTAATGTGGAAAGTTTTCTAGAGAAGTTGAGCCTTGAAATTTGAAGGAGAGGAAGGCTGTGGTATATTGGATGAGAGCTGAAGCCAGTATCAAGTCCACACTGTGATTTTGGCCTCCAAGAGATGGCAAACAGGACTCTCCAATTTAGAGTTCTGGGCTGCAGGAGCAGGCCTCTCTCAGTGCAGAGCTCTGTGGGGTTGCTATCACTCTTCTCTAGCATGAGGATCTAATAGTTGTTTCTACTGCCTTTTAGAAACATTACTCATCAGAGAGGTTGGTCCTTGGTGGTGAAGTGTGCTGCATCATTTTGAGGGTTCAGAGGCATTGATCTATGAAGTCCTTTTTAATTCAATTTGACAGGTACAGCTGCTCTGGAAGAAGATGCTCAGATTCTTAAGGTGATCGAAGCCTACTGCACCAGCGCCAATTTTCAACAAGGTAATGCCTCAACTAGATTCTTTCAAACTACTTTCTCTAATGACTGGTGTTTCTTCCTTTACTGCCTACTGTCTCTTAGAAGAGAGTGGGGGGGAGGNGGGGGGGGGGGGGGGGGGGGGGGGGGGAGGGGCAATGCACATGGGGTTGCAGGGTGTGGAAAGCAGGTGACTGAGTGCAGAGGAACGGTGCAGGACTGCATCTTTCAGATAAGGCGGTTTTAGCTACTGAGCGGTTTGTTTACCACTGTTGCTTTTCACCCAGAGAGAAAGAGATGCAAGAGGGAAAAAGTTGGAGGTGATCGAAATGAGAACAATTTGAAAAAGCCATTCATTCTCCTTTGAAGTACACAGATACCTGCACCAGCACTAGTTAGGAATTAAAGAGCCCAGAGACTCAGTTCCTGTGTCTGTGAACTGATGCTAATCTCATGTTAGAGGCAGATTTGGAAAGGAAGTCAAAATACTATCTTTGATCAGCTGCATTTTAAATAAACAATGCTTCACCAGAATCAAGTTTCAAAGTTTCTCTGAAAATCTGGATATGTAGCAGTGTAGCAGTGTAGCAGTGTAGCAGTGTAGCAGGGCTGTTCAAAATGTATGAGATTGATCAGGGAGCTCTGAGGTGAGGTTATTTCCCTACACAACTTGCAGGCTACAAAATGAAAGCTGGATTATGTTTTCTGATGCTTTATAAAAGCCAGGTCACATGGATAATGTCTTTTGTCTGCCATTATCATAGACATTCAAGATACTGATTGTGAGGTTTTCATATTTGCATAAGAAACAAATGTCCCACAATGCTCCATTTGAACAGCCACTTATCAATCACTTGGTGTGGGAGGGGACTTTTTAGGCAGACTGCTTTCACATATTCTTTCAAAGTATCTGAGTCTGTCAAGAGGAAAGCATTCCACATGGAAGTCAACCATTTGACCATGAAGGGACACTTTCTGCTTCACAGACAAAACCTGGCTGTGACTTCAGGCATGCCCAGTTTTGAAAACAAGTTTGGAGGATGCAGAAGAAAAAAGTCAGAGCAGTTTTTATTGTGAAAGTTAGGAGTACAAGGGAGACAAGCAGACACCAGAAGGAGCATATTCCTATAGAATCTGACCTCATCTCTGTCCCCCACCACTTCTTTTCACTTCCATAGTGTTCACCCATCTACTCACAGGCGAAGGTATAAGCAGGTGTCCTAGCCTGAATATAGCCACGTTTATGCCCCTTCTCCTTAGCTTCTCTTTTGCATATTTGACAGATGCCAAGCCCAGTCAGATGTCCTGTTTCCCGGGAACTGACTGCTCTTTGTTTTTGCTGCATTTATTTATCAGTCAGCCAGTCTTCTGTACACTTATTATGTATCTACAAAGTGCTATTCCCTGGAGAATGTAGAGACACATCTCACCTCATGAAAGCAGGGAATGATCAAGTGAAGGCAGTGAGTTTACACAACTCTGAAGGAACTTGGCCAGCATCTCAGAGAGACCAAGGATTAAGCACTTGAGCTCATAGAGGAAGGATCCAGAAAGAGGAGGAAGTTGAAGATTCAGGAGAGCTGTTTGGTCAGGCCTCCATGTCTGTTTTGTCACCTTTACTGTGCCATTGCCTGGAGACAGTCTGAGCAGAGAGAAGTGTGGACACTTGAAGCTTTTCTGCTGGCATGATGATCTCATTCTACCCTGGATCAAAATAGTCTTAAGTGGCTGGGCATGGTGGCACATGCCTGTAATCCCAGTGGCTCTGGAGGCTGAAGCAAGAGGACTGCAAATTCAAAGCCAGTCTCAGCAACAGTGAGGCGTTAAGCAACTCAGTGAGACCCTGTCTCTAATAAAATACAAAAAGGGGCTGGGGATGCAGCTTAGTGGTTAAGTTCCCCTAAGTTCAACTCCCTGTACCCCCCAAAAAACAGTTTAAGTGACCCACCATTCCCCTTTAGGACCACAAAGAGAAGAAATGAGCAGGAATGCTGCTTCTGGAACCCCTCAAGAGCATTGTGTCTAATGCAGTGCTGCTTTCAACCTGAACTTTATTAAAATTATAGAATAGCATAGCATAGGATGTGGTGTGAATGTCCTAGAGAACTGCAGGCATGGAGCAATTGCTAGTTAGCTCTTTGCTGTAGCGGGCAAAACGGGAAACTCTAGGAGTCTTGATTGAGAACGGCTATTACAGTGATCATTTCATGTTATTTTTCCTGAATGCAAAATGCCCCCTCCAAATTAAGTAATATATTTTAGCATTTAGAATTTCTTGTGCCAGGAAAAATAGTCAGCAAATATTCATCTCTGAATACAAGGTAGCAGGATGCTATGAACAAAGACCCAACCGTAATGATAGTGGAAAAGAACTAATTCTTACAAGTAATCTTTGCTAGTCACTTATCCCTCTTGCAACCCTCATTTGTAGGTGCTCGCAAAGATTCTGTTCCACAAGTCTTACTCCCCGAGGAAGAGAAACTCATCATTGAAGAAACCAGAAGCAATGGCCAGACCATAATTGAAGAAAAGTGAGTAGAGCAGGTGACATCTTTCCTGTTTTGTCCAGGGGCTGGAAAGAAAGTCAAGTCCTCTGCTGAGCATGCAGTTGGGGGCCTTGGGAGGGATATCTCCCTTACAAAGGGAAGGAAACATGGGGAAGGAATGGTGGAGGGACCAAAATCCTCCAGACCAATTCCATTTGCAGCCAGCTCCCCCAGAAAGTAATGTACTTCAGAGTACCCAAGAGTTCAGTGCTCTGGAAGGTATATAGGAATGCCATAGCTGTGATTTCCCTGCCTACAGGGGTGCCTCTCACATTTTTTGAGTCAGGGCTAGTCTTTCACATTGTTGACCTCAAAGTCCTACAGTAATCCAGTGAGACAAACATGATTCTCACCACTTTTCCAGATGAGGAAGCTGAGATTCAGGGAAATTAAGTCTCTGATCTACCTTTCACAGAAGTAAGTATGACTTGGAGGATAGATACCTTATGGCTCATAAAATAAATACAAAGTAGTTAAAATTAATTTGTTTAATCTTGAGTCATTTCTGAAGTCAGACCTGAATTTGCACAAGATAGCATATTTCAAAGTGCTTCACATCATTATGTATTCTTACATCTGGTGTATAAAGTGATATGGCAGAAATGGTAAAGCACTTGGACTGGGGTTGTGGCTCAGTGGTGGAGTGCTCACCTTGCATGTGTGAGGCACTGGGTTCCATCACCAGCACCACATCAAAATAAATAAATAAAATAAAGATATTGTGTCCATCTACAATTAAAAGAGAGAGAGAGAGAGAGAGAGAGAGCGCACGCGCGCGAGAGAGCGAGAACGTGCATGCACGCCCAGGCCTGGTTCAACTCTTGATTCTGCTACTCATTAGTTGTATGACCTGGGGCTACTTCCTTCACCTCTCTGGACTTGTTTCCTCATATGTACAATATGAATGATAGCAATGCTTTTAAAGTTGTTATATGAACAATTATAGTTAAGTATAAAAGCTAGTACTCAGTACATAAATATAATAATAATAAATTTTATTATATCTATATTAGTCTTCACAATTTTCCTAGGGTTTCAGGGAATGTGGTTTTTATCCCCATTTTATATGCAAAGAAACTAAGGCCAAGAGAAGATGAGAAGGAAGCTGGTTACCCAAAGTTAAAAGACTAGTAAGTGGCAGGATCTGAACTGGAATGTAGATCTCTAAACTCCTTGTTCAGGGATAGAGCCTGAGAAGAAAGACTGCTTCACAGCTTATCCAGGGTACTTCCTCATTTTTTGTAACATATGAAATAGTCCAGAAATAATGCCCTGATTTTGTGTCATGTGAGGTCAGTTATGGTCAGGTAAGTGAAAAAGGCAATGGTTTAGCAGAGCTACTGTAGTATGGACAGGGCCTTCTGACACTTCTCATTATACATTAAGTGATATTCATTCCTGCCTTAAAGCCACAGAAATCCAAACCTTATGATGGGAATCTAAAAAGTTAAACTCATAGAAGCAGAGGAATGGTTGCTGGAAGCTGTCATGGTGTAGAGGAAATGGGAACTTGTTGGTCAAAGGGTATGAAGTTTTGGTTAGGCAGGATCAGTACATTTTAGTAGACTTCATGTACAGCATGGGGTCTAAATTAACAATACAGTACTATATATTTGGAGTGTTCTAAGAGAGTAGATTATAAGTGTTCTCACCAGACACCTTAAATAATACAATTTTTATTTGTTAATTATATTTCAAGGTGGGAAAAACTTTATGATAGTCTAAGTCTCTTGTTTTCTGGTTATACAAGCTGGGAGTAGCCAAGGAGGAGGGAATTACAGAGAAGGTGCATTACATGGCTCTGGAATGCAGCAGTTGTTCTTCCATGAAAAGAAAGCAAGTACTAGTCAGGGCAGTCCCATTCCCCACTGGCTAGAGAAATACTGCTTCCCAGGATCCGTATGTTTATGGAGTTCAGTATTACTTAATTGTATGTTGGTGCCAGTCGTTCATCTGTGAATTTTCTCTTTATGTTCTAGAAGCCTCGTTGATACTGTTTATGCCTTGAAGGATGAAGTCAAAGAACTGAAGCAGGTAATAAAATTAAAAGTCATTTTCTCTGATAACAGAACCTCTCCATCTTCCTTGCTCCCCACTGGGAGATGCTGTCAGGAAAGGCCCAGGAGCAAGGTGGTAAGGGGCAATTTTTATTTTCCTTGTGTCATCAAGGTGGGTTTTATTGATTTTGCCATGTGGCCTGGAGTTTAGATTTCTGAGGCTTAGTTATATTCCTACTTATCAGTTTGAAATAGGGTTCCAAACTTAGTTATGATTATTTTGATTTGACATCTGTAAACAGAGCTTCAGAAAAGGCATATCAATCAATTGTGTGTGTGTGTGTGTGTGTGTGTGTGTGTTAGTCAGCTTTTCATTGCTGTGACCAAAATACCTGACAAGAACAACTTAGGGGAAGTTTATTTTGGGCTCATGGTTTTGGAGGTCTCAGTCTATGGTCTACTAACTCCACTGCTTTGGGCCTGAGTGAAGCTGAATATCATAGTGGAAGAGCCTACTGGAGGAAAGCTGTTCAGCTCATAGCAGCCGAGAGGCAGAGAGAAAGAGACTGAGGAGCCAAAATATAAACCCCAAAGACACATCCCCAGTGACCTCTCTCCTCTAGCCTTATGCTACCTGCCTATAGTTACTACCTAGTTAGTCCATTCAAATTATTAATCTATAAAATGGATGGATTAATCCATGAGTTAGGTTTCAGATCTCCTAATCTATTTCATCTCTGAACATTCCTGCATTAACCCAGGTACTTTCAGGGGACAACTCTTATCCAAATCACAGCAGTATATAAATGTAAAGAGAACCATCAATCATGGTTTGTGGATCCCTAGTGAGTTTGATGTGATTGGAACCTCTTAGGTAGAAATACCAAGCTGGTATTTGGGGTTGTGGACATTGTGCTCAGGAGATGGGGTCACTACCAGAGTTGTTGTTGTTACTATTATTATTATTATTTTACTTTTTAACTGCTTTATTAACTTTAAATTTTTCCATGCAAATGGGTAAAACTCTACTGCTAGCAGAAACTTAGGCTGGGTGCAAAGGCAATCTTCATCAGAAGCTGGCAATGTAAGACCCACTTGACACATGGAAATAACAAGGTTCACAGCAAACAGGAAAAGGACAATACAAGGAAAAGGAAAACAGGGGGAATCACAGTATTAATCTCATGGAAAATTGCAGAAGTCAAGGCATAAGGCAAAATTCATTATGATGGTCATGGTGATTAGAGAGCTCCCCCTTAAGAATACCAAGACAATTTCTCAACTACAGTTCCCTAAGTTTTCTCCTGATTTCTCTCATCTCCTTCATGAACATTTCCATAGCATCTCCATCTCCTCCCATCCCATCATTGATCTGCCTATTGGGTATGGCCCATCGAAAATTAGGGGCAAGTTGGCAGGCCTGTCCCCATCTATTGTTTCCTGCAGGCTGGTAGCCTTTACCTCCTCCCAAAGGGTGGTCTTCCTCTCCATTCTGCACAGGCTGCTCCATTTCTTTGTTTTCCTGGGCCTATCCTTGCCTTCTCCCCCTCCTCTGGATTCTCACCGCCAGGTGCGCTGCTGCGACACTGGGCCCCACAGACCTGCTCTGCTTTCCCTGGGCCCGATGCCAGCCCACCATGCACAGGGCAGCAGGGAGCTGGTAGCTAGACATGAGTGACCACTACCAGAGTTATTTGGGAGGTCCCTTAGTAGACACTTGGGTTGAAAGAGAAGACACTAAGTGACAGGAGTGTTAAATGAAAAGAGGGCCAGGGTAGGTCAGACCTTGGAGAATGCTTGTATTTCAGTAAAGAGGAATGGAAAGGGTTGGGCAAAGGTAGGTGAGAAAATTGCTTTGTCTTAGAAGCTGCAGGAACAGAGTTTGAGAAAGAAAAAGTATAATCACGGGTAAAAGGTGCCAAGAAGATTAGCAGGAAGAGCCTGGGAAAGGCTCGCTCTGTTCAGTAATTGACAGGTCTTTTTCCATTGTAGGAGAATAAAAGAATGAAGCAGTGCCTGGAAGAAGAATTGAAGTCAAGAAGGGATCTAGAAAAACTGGTCCGGAGGCTGTTGAAGCAAACAGATGAGTGCATTCGAGCTGAATCCAGTAGCAAGACCCCGATTCTTCCATAACCATCACTGTGCGGCTGGGCATTGTGCTTTTGGTGTATCTTCAAATGTCTGGCTGAATGATTTGACTCATTTTGCTCACTTCTATGGCTTCTGTTTTGTGTTTGAGTCTCTGTGTGTATATGTGTGAGTGTGCTCAGGTATATGTGTGTGTGAGTCTGTGTGTTTGGGTGTTTGCTGTTGATCGATTATTGGTTGATTGGTTTTTGTTTTCAATGAAAAAAAGCAGAAGGTGGTGGTAGAAGTGGCCCCAGCATCTTCTTCTTTCAATAAGAAGAGAAAAGCTAATGTAGGCAAATGGCTTCAGTGTTCTTCAGATGGCCTTCATTTCGCAGTGCCTCTGCAATAGCCATTGCCCTCTGGTCATGCTTGTTGGGTTGACTGTTTTCATAAAGTAGCTGGCCATGGAGTAATAATTATGAACCCAGGTTTCCCTCTTCACTTCCTGTGCTCAGCTGCTCCTCAGTACTTGATTTACTGAAGGCAATCTTCCTGAGCTATGAATAGAGTAGGGATCTACCCGACTATTCCTAGACTGTCATATGCCACCCTTCAATCACACTATTTAAAACTATTGCCCTATGTTGTCTACAAGACCAAGAAAACTATAGTACCCTGATATTTTTTGTGCTGGTGTACATTTTAACTAGGTGGAGCAGAAGCTCTGGTCATTCATGCCAACACCAAATCAAGCAGCAAATTACATTAGGCAATCCTCCTTCAGCTGCAGAGTTGACCAGCTCTTCCTAGTGCATGATGGGGTTCCCTCCTCCAAGCCTTCTGCCTAGTGTGTAAGTTCTATATTTCTTCTGTGCTTTTAGCCAACCATATTGAGTGCTGTGTAAACTAGTATGTATGTGCTTTGCTTACTTTTTAAAAAAATGAACTTAGAATGTGAGTGGTTATTTGACATTGCATATTCAAACTGCAACCTCTCATTCTTTGAAAGAATCTACATTGAGAATGTATTGTGCCATAATAGACATGACACTCACTTTATTGCTTTCCCCTTTACACCATGAGAAGTTGTAATAATCATTAGCCTCTTTTGAGTAGGACTGTAAGCATTATTTGCAGAAATGTGAAGTTGGTCCAGTTTGTATATCCAGAATGAAAGGCTCCTCTAGTAGCTCTGTTGGTTCCTAGTGATGCTGATTATTTGAAACTGATTTACTCAAGTTACTTATTGAATCAGACCATTGATTTTGTAAGTATCCCAGAAATTAGAATTGTGAGAAACCAGGTTTAGAAGAGAGTCACAAAAGAACAGTGCACATCCAAATTCAGCTCAATTCAATGTCTATCCAAGACTATAGGACAGAGTAATGCAGCCCACTCCTCCTTCCCACCTAGACAGGGGACATTTGGACAGATGGGGAAGGTTACTGGAAAGAAAGGCAAACGGTCAATAGGTTGATAAAAGTTGTCCTGCACAGATACATTTGATGCATTCCTAATAAATGTGCGATTTGCAAATGTTTAAAAATCAAACTTGGAACTTGAATCCCTCAGCTTGCTGAGGAGCCCTTTTGCTTTCTGGCACTGAGAGTCTCAGGGTTCCATAGCTTTATGGTACAGGGCTTCTGTGTGTCTGCTGCATGGCAGAAATTACAGCATCCACAATCCAACATCAGCCAATCACACACAGACATCTTCGGAAGGTGAATAGTGAATATTTCTAAGAATGGTTATTGTTCGGTTTTTAAGCACAGAAGTTTAGATATGACATCTTTCACCTCAAAATTAAAACAATAACAACACAGATCTTCACATCAGCCCTGTCTGCGTTAGTTAGCAGCTTGCAATAAATGTGCAAAGTATATCCATAGGAAACGTTTTTGTGACTATAAAATATTTTAGTTGATTGCTTAAGATATTGAAAGATCTTTATTTTAAAGTGATATGTACATATGCATGTTTTGGGGACTTGGCCCTTCTGATGAGAGGCCCTTGGTACTCTGGGTAATGAAGCTTGTGCAGAGAGCTGTCCGTGCTCATACACTAAACAATAATATAAAGGAAATGAAGCCATGTTAACCTGAGAGAAGTGTCTTCATAGCTGTGTTGTTTACAATACTCTATAAATGGGTTCTTGTTCCTCTGTAACTAAACTGCTGCCTTTAGAGGCCTCTCAGTTTCTTCTCTGTCATGTCCCTTCTTACACAAGCGCAAATTTTCTAACTTGTTTTTAGTTTAAAAACTTTTAAAATTGACATTTTCCATAAAGAAGAATAAACAGTGCTTTATAACATAAGTGACTTGTTTCTATTTTTTCTAGGTGGAATGAAGAAAGATTTCTTTTTTTTTCACTTTTAATTGTTTAAAGTTTCATTTTATTTTTAATTGAAAAATAATTGTATGTACTTATGGGTATAGTATGGTGTTTCTATATATATACATACATACATACATACATACATTGTGGTAGATCATATCAGCTAACAAACATGTCTCTTGTCTCAAATAGTCATCATAGCTTTGTGGTGAGAACATTTATAAATTCTCTCTTAACTATTTTGAAATACATCATAAATTATCATTAGCTATAGTCAGCGTGTTTTACAATGGTCTCATATACTCATTCCTCCTAACTAAAACTTTGTACACTTTGATGAGCATTTCCTCATCTCTCCACCCCCACCCCAGCCTCTGGAAACCACCATTCTATTCTCTACTTCTGAGAGTTTCACTTGAAATTTTTATTGGTGTACATTAATTGTACAGAGTAATGGATTCCATTGCAGCATATTCATACATGCAAATAATCTGATCAATTTCACTCCTTAATACCTCTCCTTGCCTTCCCTCTTCCCTCCCCTGATCCTCTTCCTCTGTCCATGATTTCCTTCTACTTTTCACAAGAGATTTCTTTTTTACCCTCTAGCTTCCATATATGAGAGAAAATATATGACCCTTGTTTTTCTGAGTCTGGCTTATATCACTTAACATAATTCTCTCCAGTTCCATCTGTTTTCTTGCAAATGACATAATTTTGTTCTATTTTATAAAACTCCTTTAGTTCCTTTGGATAAACACTGAGAAGTGGTATGGCTATGGTTGTTCCATGTTTAGTTTTTTGAGGAACCTCTGTACTATTTCCATGGTAGCTGGACTGATTTATAGTATCACCTTCCTCCCACACATGCTTGCCAGCATGCATATATATATATATATATATATATACATACACACACACACACACACATACATACATACATATTGGGGGAGGGTATCAGGAATTGAATCCAGGGGCATTTTACCACTGAGCCACATCCCCAGCCTCTTTTATATTTTATTTAGAGACAGGGTCTCACTAAGTTGCTTAGTGTCTCGCTAAGTTGCTTAGTGTCTCGCTAAGTTGCTGAGGCTGGCTTTGAACTTGTGATCCTCCTGCCTACCTGGTGTCTACCAAGCCACTGGGATTATAGGCATGTGTCACCACACCTAGCTTTGTTATTTGTATTTTTTTTACTTTATTTATTTTCTATTTTTTTCTAATTAGTTATACATGACAGCAGAATGTATTTCGTTTCATTGTATACAAATGGAACACAACTTTTCATTTCTCTGGTTGTAAGCGATGCGGAGTCGCACCATTTGTGCAATCATACATATATTTAGGATAATAATTTCTATCTCATTCCACCATCTTACCTACCCCCATGCTCCCTCCCCTCCCCTCTCTCCTTTGCCCCATCTCAGTTCCTTCATTCTTCCCATACCCCCTCCCCCCCATTATGGATCAGCATCCACTTATCAGAAAGAACATTTGGTCTTTTTTTTTAGGGGATTGGCTTACTATGCTTAGCATGATATTCTCTAACTCCATCCATTTACTTGAAAATGCCATAATTTTATTCTATTTTAATGCTAAGTAATATTCCATTGAGTATATATACCACAGTTTCTTTATCCATTCATCTACTGAAGGGCATCTAGATTGGTTCTATAATTTAGCTATTGTGAATTGAGCTGCTATAAACATTGATGTGGCTGCATTACTATAGTATGCTGATTTTAAATCCTTTGGGTATAGACCATGGAATGGGATAGCTGTCTTGAATGGTGGTTCCATTCCAAGTTTTCTAAGGAATCTCCATACTGCTTTCCAGATTGGTTGCATCAATTTGTAGTCCCACCAGCAATGTGTGAGTGTGCCTTTTTTTAAAAAAAATTCTT
Source organism: Marmota marmota marmota (assembly GCF_001458135.2). Lineage (NCBI taxonomy): Eukaryota > Metazoa > Chordata > Mammalia > Rodentia > Sciuridae > Marmota > Marmota marmota. The sequence continues at coordinate 13,545,174 of NW_026000272.1, forward strand.
GTTTAGTTGTAGGTGAACACAATGCCTTTATTTTATTTATTGTTATTTTTTTTAATGTGGTGCTGAGGATCGAACCCAGTGCCTCACATGTACAAGGCAAGTGTTCTACCACTGAACTACAACCACAGCCCTATATGAGTGTACCTTTCCCCCCACATTGCCACCAACACTTATTGTTGCCTGTATTCATGATAATTGCCATTCTGACTGGACTGAGATGAAATCTTAGAGTATTTTTGATTTTCATTTCTCTAATTGCTACAGATGTTGAACATTTTTTTCATATACTTGTTGATCGATTGTATATCTTCTGAGAAGTGTCTGTTGAGTTTCTTAGTCCATTTATTGATTGGGTTATTTATTTATTTATTTATTTATTTTTGGTGTTAAGTTTTTTGAGTTCTTTATATATCCTAGGGATTAGTGCTCTATCTGGTGTGCATGTAGTAAAGAAGTTCTCCCACTCTGTGGGCTCTCTCTTCACGCTATTGATCATTTCCTTTGTTGAGAAGAAGCTTTTTAGTTAGAATCCATCCTATTTATTGATTCTTACACTTGATCTTAGCCAAAAGGCCGAGAAGCGATTGATTCTTGATTTTTTTTTTTCTTGTGTTTTAGGAGTCTGGTGAAGGAAGTCAGGACCTAATCCGACATGATGAAGATTTGGGCCTACTTTTTGTTCTATTAGGCACTGTTATTTTTATTCTTGATGGCTGCTATTCTTAGTGGAATGAGATGGAATCTCAGTATAATGTTGATTTGCATTTCCCTGATAAGCTGAACATTTTTTTCATATAATTGTTAGCCAAATGTACCTCTTCTTTTTTTTAAAGCAAGAGACAGAACCATCTTTATTTACTTCTCCTTTTTTATTAGTGCATTATAGTTTTACAAAATAGTGGGTTCATTGGATACATTTGTATAAATACATAATTTGGTAAATTTAATTGCTCAGTACCTCCTCTTTCCCTTCCTTCTTCCCTCCCTCTTAATTCCCATCCTCTACTCTGCTGATCTCCATTCTATTCTTGTGAAAATCACCCTTTTGTCCTTTATTTATCTCTAGTTTATATATATATATATATATATATATCACAGTTTCTTTATCCATTCATCTACTGAAGGGCATATGACAGAAAATATATGAACCTTGATTTTCTGAGTCTGGCTTATTTCACTTAATATGATGTTCATATTGATGCCACCCCATTTATTGATTCTCATAGTTTGATTCTTTTATATTGCATATAAAGTGAGTTCATGCCACATCTGTCTTTCTGTGCCTGGCTTATTTTACATAGCATAATGTCCTCCAGGTTCATCCATGTTGTCATAAATAACAGCATTTCTTTCTTTTTAAGTATGAATAGTATTCCATTGTGTGTATGTGTATCATATTATCCTTTCATCTGTTGATGGAAACCTACGTTGGTTTCACAACTTGGCTACTATGTATAGTGCTGCAATAAATACAGGAGTGCAAATAGCTCTTTGACATTCTAATTTCATTTCCTTTGGAAATGGTGAGAAGGAATGTAGATGGTTTTTAGTTTGGGGGTAGAATTATTTGCTAGTCCAGTCTCATTGGGACCCCCTAGCCAATCTCTATCTTTTCTACTCAGGGAAGTTTCTCTTTCATGGCATGTATTATCTCTGTAAAGTAGGGAGCAAATATCATCTGCCCATGAATTTGAACTTTTCTTAACTTCCCTACCTCTATTATTTTGGCCCCAAATTATAAACTATTTGTACCTCTTCTCATCATTTCCCTTTTAATACTAAAAAAGGATACATTTATTTTCCTGTTCAAGCTTATCCCTTGATCTTTAGTCTTGTCCTTGTCTATCTTTATATTTTATATGACTTTTTTGATCAGTGAGATCCTTTATTTTGTCCACAGTCAAAGGCTAGTGTCATCTGTCAGGAAGAAAACATTTGTTCTACCTAAAGGTAGATGAGCTGTGTAGGATCCCTTGCTATCCACCATCCATTCCTATCCCTTTTTTATTTATCCTCCTGGAAACAAAGGCCAAAAAGTACATTTCTGAGAATTCCTTGCAGCTATATTTCTGGATAAAATGAGGATTCTGATGCATTTTAAGTTCTGCCAATGAGATTTGGAGTACTTAAATTAGGCAGGAGCTCTCTTCTTGGAGCATGGTGGCCTGTAGGCAGTTCTAAATACATGTTTGTGGCTTCTGTATTCCACATTCCGATATGTCTACTAAACCTTTGTGGGTGAAAGGCTATGTGACAGCATTCATGGGCAGTAGTAGCAGCAGTAGCTTCATGACATTTGGATTCCAACTGCAGTGGGATGAACTTGAAGCCGTTAGATCACTGGAAGTCCCTTGACTCCTACTTCTATAGCCCTAGGTTTTGGTAGACACCTAATAGCCTTTCTGTCTGATACACCTTCAGTGGTTAACCTTTCCTATTCTGAACCAATAGATATAGAATTGTACCTCTCATGTGCTAGGCACTGTACTGTGTTTTATATTAAGTTCATGTAAGCCTCCCAACAACCATATGATGTTATCTACCATTATCTCCATCTTACAAATGAACAGAGGCACAGAGATGTTGAACAATATGCTAGTACGTGGTGGAGCTGGGATTTAATTTCCTGAGCTATCTGCCTCTTGGACTCCATCTATCTCTTTCTACCACATTTCCTCCTCTGCACTTGACACCTGTTAAGGCTTCTATCTTAGCTATCTACCCTTGTAAGGTCAATGATGAGCCTTATTTATTATTGACTCTTTTTAGTTATATGTGATGATAGGATTCATTTTGACATAATTATAAAAGCATGGAATATAACAATGAGCTCTTAATTGACAAATTCAGATGATTGCCTGCTAATACCTATCTTGACCTCTCTAGAGTATTCAACCCTGCTTTCTCAATAGAGCTCTTTTTCCTTTGTTTTTGTCATCCTTCACTTCCTTGTCCTTCATTCAATCTTTCTGGTCACTCCTCTATCTTCTTTGCTGTACCCATATCCTTTGCCTGTCCCCTGAATATTGCTGATCCTTAACATTCTTTTTCACTCTCTAGCCTCTTCCTGAAGTAGTCCTATTATTTCATTTATAAAAATGCAATGATTTCCACATCCATACATTTTTTTTCATTCTGACATTTCTCTTGAGCTCTGGACCCATGGATGCAGCTACCATTTCAGGTTGTACGTCTGTATCACCTCAAAGCTAAAATGTGCAAAACTTTCAGATGAGGAGACAAGGGATGAGAGGAGGCAAAAAAGACTTGCATATGGTTATAACGTTGGTAAATAGCAGAACCTCAGTTAAGGCTATATCTGCTAGGCTCCAGAATTAATCTCCACACTACAATGAATATTTCTTTTTTTTTTAAATGGGCATGTGGTTCACAAAAAAGAGCATAACTAAAATTATAATTAGTTCCATGTTTCTGTGTCTCAAAGGGCCTTAGGTTGCTTGAGAGACCTAAGATAGCACAGGTCCCAACACAGTGGTATCAGACTCTGTAGAAATAGTCAAATATGGTTCAAAATGGGTTCTCTCCTGAAGCCCAAGTGTTTATGTGTTGTTTCCTGTAAGTGGGGTGCCCTGTACTGACAGCTTGCTACACACCCTATTTGCATTTTGTAGTCATTTGTTTCCCATCAAACAACAAACATTGTAATATTTTTACTTTGTTAATTTTTTGTTTATCTAGAAATAAAAATTTTTAGAAATTTCAACCATTCCTTCTTCATCTTAAGATGGAATACGTAAGTAACATGTTTATAAAACTGGAACTAAATTAGATAACTTACTACAGGTAGGTCAGAAATGTACTCAAATTCTTGTCATTTATTAGAACAACTACTAAAGTGTTCAAGTGAAGTTTGGAGCAAGCATCATGTACTTTTTTCAGACTACAATGAAATTATAACAAAGATAAATTATCTATTTTTATACACAGTTTAGTTCTAATTTGTCTTCTACTCCAGGGACACATTTTTATTATTTAGATATTTTTGATATAATGAGTATTTTGTAAATTTTGCTTCAACTAACACACAGAACTATTTCCTGGACTCTTGGGTTATAAGCAGCTGCATTTATTCACTCATTTATGCCTTCATGCAACAAAAAAGGGGCCAATTCTATGCTGAACATTGTGGTAGACAATGATGTTACCATGGCGAAGAGGACAAGGTCTTGGTCCTCAAGAATCTCACAGCACAGTAGGGAAAATCCCAACCACATTAAGTGCCATGAGGCACTTGTTAACTGCAGCATGCATTTGGGGAATGAAATGGGTCTTACATCTGGAGACTTAGAGGTGATGGTAGAAGATATGATAAGTTAATTATTTTTGTCTTCATGCTTAGGTCAATAAGAATCAGGAGAGTGGTAAAATCATAACTGTGTTTAACAGCACTCTGGCTGTGTACGGAGAATGGATGAGAAGGGTCAAGAAGTCTCAGAGGCTACTTTACTATTCCAGAAGAGAAATAATGATAATTTAGGCTGGACTAGTGACAGAAGAAATAGAAGTAAAAAGTAAGGAGATAGGGGTGTAGTTTGGTGGTAGTTGGCTGTGCCTAGAATATCTCCATCCCCAGGAGAAAAAAAGAACTAAGAAATAGGGTTGATGAGTATAAGCAGTCAGAATTGCACATGGGGAATGAGGACATTGAGAGATAGTTAAGCCAGGTTTCTGGATTAGACAGAGTAGAGGAAGATGCCACTCACTGGAGTGAGCAACTGTGAAAGTGGATCCTATCAAGTGGAGGGCAAGATCAAGAGTTCCATTTGGATGCATTAGGTTTAAGGGCTTGGGCCTACCATTTGGAGATGGAGGCAAATTCAAGAGGATAGGTAAAAACTAAAAGTACTACATTAGAAGCATGAAAGTGGTAATTAAAACCATGAACCCAGGGAGATGGCTCATGGTAAGTATATAGGACATAAAGAAAAGAAGGTGATGGATGGGGTCAAGATGTCCTCCTGATGAAATAGTTTGAGAGGCTGAAGGCAGTTATCTATATGAGACTGAAGCTTAGGGAAAAGGTCTGGGTTGGTACTACAGGAGATAACATTTAGAGGGCAGTAGAAACCATGGGAGAAAATGAGCCTAGAAAATGTAGTGTTTTGTATCAATAACATTACTTTTGATAATAGATATTGTTAGGAACTTGGTTACTACAGGTAGAAATAATCTTGAAGTTAATGATTCCCAAGGAAGAAGAAAACAGGGTGAAATGCAGGGGTGATGTTTAAATGAAAAGAGGTCATGATTGTAAAGTATAAAAAAAAAAAGTCTGCCTATGTGGACATGAATTCCCTTCTGATGAACCTATTGGTATGGTTTGGATATGAAGTGTTTCCCCAAAAGCTCATGAGTTAGAAACATATATGATATCCCATGTAACCATGTTCAGAGGTTAAATGGTTAGATTATGAGAGCTGAAACCTCATTGGTGGATTATTCAATTCAGTGGATTAACAATTTGAACTATTGGGTGGTAAGTGGGGTGGGAGTGGCTGGAGGAAATAGGTCATGTGGAATGTGGTTATTTTATAGCCTTTTAAAATTTGTTCTAATTAATAATACATGACAGTAGAATGCATTTTGGCAATTCTACAGTGGGCACTCACCTACTGTAAGGGAGAGAGAGCTGGGACCTGTGTATTGTGTCCTTCTCTTTTAACTGGGTCAGGTCCTTCCCTCAGGTAGTCTTGGAATCCTGGCCTTCCTAAGGAAGGCCCATACCTGTAAGGTTATCATAGTCAGGGTCTCCTCAGCTGCCCCACTTCCTTCAGTCCTCTCATGCAAAGGTTAACAGGGTAGAAAGATCTTTGCTTCTGGAGGATAAGAAAGCACTGTGGACCCATACACAGTGAGCTCCCGAATCAACATCACCCTTGTTCATATCAAAGTTCTCCCGTTGGAGAAAGTATACAAGCCACGTACATTGGTCTGGCATATCAGCCTTGTTTTGGGTACTCATACTGCAAGCTCTTCAGAGTCACCCTGTCCAGACAGGACTGTGCTAGCCACAGGGCTGAAGAGCAGGGGTGGTGGCCAAGAGTGGATGCCATACTTCTGCTTCTTCCTCTTTCTTATTTCTACAGTAATAGTTTTTTAGATGGACAGATGATGTTTGTCTTAAAAAGCACTCTATCAGTAAAGATGAAGATGCCACTCTCTTTTTCTTACATGAACAATTCCCTGATTAGAGGCAACTAGAAATGACTTTATTGGACTCAGTGGAAGACTATGGGGCCAATAAACCCACAGGGTATCCTGTTTCCATTTCCTCTTGTCTAAGATGGAACAACCTAGACAGCTGTTAAAATGATAGGCTACTGCTTCTCATTTAAGGCCCTCCCTCCAGTTTTGCTTATCTGTGATTAAGTTTTTTAAATGTCAATCTCCTTTAACCTTTTCATGCAAGCTGGAGATAAAGACCCAGATTGCTTTTCACCGAATAGGCCTCTTTGTCATCCATTGAAGAATTGAAGGTAATGACAAACTTTGGAGAGTATGTTGTCACCAAGACATTTTGTTGTGTTCCAAGCTTGAGAACTAAGTTTATGAGAGTAGTACAAAGGTTGGCAAAATCCCCTTCAAATATTTCCTTCCTCTTCCCCCAACCTGGCTGTGAGTTTTAGGTACTAAACAATAACAATAATGTTAAGGGATCTTTATTATTCAAAAAATAAATAACAAGATAATGACAAATTCACTCTGGAAACAAAGGATACCATAGGGAGACAAAATAGATTTTCTTTAAATACAGTCATTTCATGATGAGAAGAGGGCAGGCTTGGAGCTGATTTCTCTGTTGCCGCCTCTCATCTCAGTGCTGCAGATAGGGACAGGGTAGAAATAAGGCAGCTGATTACTAACAGCCTGACTGTGTGTGTGTGTGTGTGTGTGTGTGTGTGTGTGTGTGGTGAAGTGAGAAAGACAGGGAGGGATGGAGATTGAGAAAGAATGAATGAGTGTTAGGGTAGTAGTGGGGTAGGGTTTCTCAGTTCTCCACAATGGTAGACTTTCTAGAACCTGGCCTCCTCCATCAGAGCCTCAGGGACCCAGAGTCAACCACACATGAGTGTGAGCTGAGGCTCCTCATTTCCCTTCCGCATCTTCGCTAGTAAATCAAATACATTATCCACTGAAAGACACGCACATAAATAAACAAAACTGAACTTGGCTAATAATCTGCTGTTTACTCAGATTTCTATCTGTGCATAATGACCTCGTCTTTTCATGGGAGTCTCTGGGTGTCTGCATCAGTGGGGTTGCTGCTTCAGAATATAAGCTCTTATGGAGCAGGGTCTGTTAGGGTGTTGCCCATCCTGTAATTCGCTTGTTACAGACCTATATGCCTTGGGGTGCATAATAAATATTTCTCCATGAGGAGGATCCTAGGGTTATAAATAGGCAGTTCAACAGGGGGTGGTCTCAACTGCTTTGCTGTGTTATGAAGACTGCCACTGTCAGCTTGACCACAGCCTAGGAGGTTGCACTGTTCAGAGTTTGAGTAAGCCAAAAGACGTGAAGCCGGTCCCATGGCTCACTTGGCTTGGATCAGTCACGTTGACAAACAGTGAAGCACCTGATTGCAATTCAAATACTCCTCCCAAATGAGTGGACTGTTGGCCACAAGGTTTGGAGGAACTGTGGCTGGTTGCCGCCCTCAGTAAGATTCTCTCGGATTCACTTGAGGACTTCAGACAGAGGCTGACTATAAATGGAGCTTGACTCAAAGCTTCCCGGTTGGAACAGAAGGTAACTTGGGTGTAGACATAATAGAGTCCTTCTCTTTTAACAGTCAGCTGTTTCCCATTTTCAAGGGTTACCAAGTTGTTGCTCATGGTGTAATATCCTTTTTTGGCCCACTGTAGCACTGAAAAAAGAGGAGAAAATTCTGGTTAAGGGGAAGCAAGAGCATGGTTCACATTCTAACTGGAAATAGCTTTGTGTAGGAATGGATTCTCAAGGCTCCTTCCAGCCCTCAGAGTTATGGAGGAATTGTGGATAACAAATTAGCATGGGCTTTAGAGTCAGAGCTGGATTTCAGTGCTAGCTTTTTTCAACCTTTGACAAGTCACTTAATCTCCCTGAGCCTCAGTTCCTCACTGGCAATATGGAGCTGATATTAAAACAAACACATTTCAGAAACTTGTGGAGATTAAATAAAGTAACAGTTCACAGTGAGTTACCTTGTCTTTTTAGTTCTTAAAAGCCAATTTTCCCTTGGATTTAAGAAAGTGCAAGTGATTTCAAAATTCACATCATGAATTATGCATACCAAATTATTCAGACAAAATCATTGCTAATATTAACATGGATACCTTGCTTGCCTTGAATTTCATAAAGTCAAAGAGCTGTTACCCTACCTAGCTCTGCCTTAGCTCAGAGAAAAGCCCCTGTTTCTTCCTAGCTGATCATGTAGCAAAACCGACCTGCCTCCCACAGCAAGGACTAAAATTAGGCAAGGAAGTATGAAAATAAACTGTGTGTTCATTTCACTATGTGCATTTTGATCTCCCATTGTAGTGGGCGCCACCAACTTGAAAGTGCCTGTATTCTTGTGGCTAAGCCAGAGTACCCACCAACCATGTGCCATTTTCTCTGCTGAGATGTTGAGTGGGTTCAAAGTAGTATATGTGCCCAACTTCAAATCTCAGCTCCCACAGAGAGCTAGATTGGCTAACAGGAGGTGGGGGTTGAGGAGAAGAGAAAGTATTGATGCATTTGCTTTCTTGAGCATTTTTTTAAAAGTCCTATTCAGTGGTCTTAGGTCTATCAGGACACTAGACTCTATCTTTAAGACTCATCCTTAGGGGCTGAGGCTCAGTGGTAGAGCACTTGCCTAGCATGTATGAGGCACTGGGTTCAATCCTCAGCACCACATATAAACATATAAAATAAAGATCCATTGACAACTAAACAATATTAAAAAAAAGACTCATCCTCAGGTAAGAGAGAGGTATACTGAAATGCCTGACATTTTTAGGTCCCCCCCCCCAACAAAAAAACTTTGGCAATTATGCTTCCCATATGATGTTTTCACTTTGGGACCATTCAGAAAAAGGGACAGGTTCTCTATCTTTTATTCCATTTTGTTCACTTTGTTAATTCTTTATTTTAGTTCTTGCTGTAAGATGTAAGTCAAGTCTACAGCAGCGTGACTGGGTAGGAATGAGAAATTGGAGACTGGGATGGAGAGGGATGTTATTGTCTTCCCATTTGACCCCCTGCAGAACTACTTTATACAGACTTTAAGATATTGTAGGACTGATATCAGTCATGAGCCTTTGGGGAGAGTCTGAATTCCATGAAATATATCCAAGAGCAAAAATTTAGGTACAGGTGGACAAAGACTAGTAGGAGATGATTTTAAGAGGTTTCTCTGTTGCTGTCATGTAATCCAAAAGAGAAGGTGTCATGTGAATGGCTTCCATGGGCATAACAATGTAGTTACAATGTAGTTGTGATGTTCTCCATTAAGTGTATTTTCTGAGAAAGGGACATCTGATAGAATTATTAACTATTATAGGAATAACTGATATTAATTAGGGACTTTATGTCACTCTTTTGACATCTAAATCACAATGAGGTAAGCTAAGTAATGGCACCTTTCAGTGGTATAGCATAATTTGACAGCATAACTTTCTCCCACATTAGCTGATTTGATACTCAAAGTCACCCTGTCAAGTAGGTAAGGCAGGAAACTGCTGCATAGTTAAAGGAACTTGCCTGATGCCACTCACCACTAAGTGGTGGTCATGGTTCTTGAATCCCATTGTTCAAAAGCTCTCTATCAGGTGCTTTTATTTCCATACCATGATCCATGATAACCATGTATGTGTTACGTCCACTGAGAAGCCCAGGCTGCCTCAGCAATAAGACAGTGTCTTCCTCTCTTTCTTTCAGTCTCTGTTTCTGTCACATGCGTGCTCACACGTGTGAGTGCTCTCTCTCTCTCTCTTTAGAACTCCATTCCAGAGCAATCTGCTGAAATTTTCAAAGACTGCTCTGATGCTTTTGCTTTTATGTAGATGGGGGATTTTATGCTAGCGTACGTGTTTCCATCATTTATCAGATGCGACACATTCTCTAACAGCAGCTTTTGCAAGGTACAGATTTGGGAAAAAATCTAAGGGCTAGAATGATGGCAGAACATATATGGAAATAAAATCATTCAGAGTTGAAAAGATCACAGTATGTCGTCTGTTGTTACTTCATTGGAAAATCTAACGTCTTGGCACCTATTGATCTTTACAGAATGATTTTACCTTTAATTTCCCTGAGGTTGGCCCCAGTGAGGCTGGGGTTAATCATATAGGGATTGACAGAAGACAGAAAAGACCCCCTGAGGCCCATTTACACATAGTGAAGAGGGGTTAGGAGGAGGGATGCTCCCAGGCAGGAGGTCACTACATGCCATCTCTTCTATGCTGTCAGAATAATGGTCCCTCCACCCAGTAATTCATCACTTAGAATCAGCCATTGAGCAAGAACATAATGAGAACATGGGGACTGCTTCCCATCTCCCTTTGTCCCTCTAAGTCCCATCTGTGCATTTGAGCTCACTTTGAAGACAAAGGACAGCATTTGAGGTGTATGGGTAGGTTTGTAAATTGGGCCCCAGAGGAAGAGGGGAGCCTCATCATTAGGCTGCATTGCTTCTATATCCCAGCTTTCCCCCTTGAGTGGCTGGTGCTCAGATGCTATGGGACTTACCAGATGCTGTTTTACTGGCCTCACTTACAACATGTACAGCAATTTGTGGATTCTGATCACCTGAAATGAAACCAAAAGCAAACTGTCAGGCCAAGAAAATATGAAACTGCTCATAGGACTATATGGTGCAGTTTCTACAAGTGTGTCACAGAGACTATGCTAAAATAGGTTATAAAAAAGAATGATTATGTGGTCTGAAATTCTTCCCACTGAAGGAAAAGTTGGTTTCTAATATCAATAATTAAACTAGAAATTTTTCACTGATCCCATTCTCCTAATAGTTGTTCAATACTCAATTCCAATTGACACAGACTTAAAGAGGCTAAAATACTTTCTTCATTAAGCCTAATTTGAATCTTGCTTTTAGGAACAACTCTCACACATTGGGGGTTTCAGTGGGTCCCAAAGTTGTGTCTGCAGACTTTGCTAGTAAGATGCTTATTGAGTCTGATTTGGTCAAGAAACTGGCTAAACTATTGGATTTTTCTCTGTTTCTCATGTAGAAAGGCTTGCTCCTTAATTAGATGTGCTGGTCTCGAAAGTACAAAGGCTGTCTGGAAGTTTTTTTTTTTTTTCCAGTTATATGTGTGGTGCTAGGCACTTTGAAGGTACCCTGTAAATGATGACATCAAACTGCATGACCTGAAAGGCCAGTTTGGTTAAGTTTATGATTTTCCTGAAGACTACAAGGCAGCATCCACATGAACTGTTTTCTCAAATTTCACTGTAATTAACATACAACATGGTACCACTCAACCTATCTTGTAGTCATTCTGAGGATGAAACTTCCATGGGAATCAGATGACTCTTTAGCATACCAACCAATGGTTAAGGCTCTGAGTACTCTTTTTGTGTCAGAAAATAGTATCTATATCTCTATTTATATGCATTTCTTCATGTGTTTTAGATTTGCACAAGCTATAGCATTTTAGTCACCAACTTTGTGATATACTAGTCTCTCTGACAATACTCTCTCCTGCTTCAGTTGCTCAAGTCATGTCAGGTATTATTGTGCTGCTTTTGGGGTGCTATAGTCTAAAAGGAACATGTAAAAGTGGGTGTTTCCAGAAAAGGAGGTAACTAGGAGAGGAAAAAGCCTAGAAACTGTTGTCAGAGGAATACTAGAAGACACAGAGTATTTTAAACCAGAAAATAAAAAAACACAATCAAAGTACAGGGGCCATATTTGTTGTCTTCCATATCTAGATAGTTGGTTAGTTTAGCCCCAAAGAGCAGAACTGGGTTCAGTGAGTGGAAACTACTGGAAAAAAATTCAACTCAAGAGGATGAAAGACTTCTGTTGAGTAGTATATTAAACTTACCACAATTATTAGAGCTGTTCAGAGGTAGACCAGGCCATCTTATGAGGTAGAAGTTACCTCATACCTAGGCATGTTTGAACAGGGACCTGATAGTGTCCCCCTTTATTTTTTACTAAAAGAGATTTATATTCTGGGGATTGTGCTAGATTTGAGAACCATCATGGTCCTTTCCTAACCCTAGATGTTCAGGATACTCTGAGTTAAAGCATAGGACAAAAATTAGAATGCTGTCACACTATCATTTTTGGATCCTAGAAGCTCTACTGGCTACTGTCCCCGATGAAAAAATTGTTATCATTGGGTGATCGATGCCGCCTTTACCAATTGATGGCTTTCTTGTCATCTCATCCTCTGAAGTAGGTACCAGGCTGTATGGTTTTTGAATTAAGAAATTGAATATAATGGGATTTTTCATATTTAGTAGTCATGATTAAAGGAACATACACACCAAGCCTTTCCAAATCAGAGGGACCAGAGAAAGTACCCATTTGTAAATGGTATTTCTGTTTTATTTCCAGGGCTAAAACTTTCCTGATTCATCACTGGGTTGTTCAATATGATCAGCCTCAAACTTCCTTTTACTTTTCAAGTGTTCATCAAAATTGGTAAAAAGCAGCTTACCTTTTTGCATTTCAACACTTTCTTTCTTCTTTTCCTCTTTGTTTAACATTATATCCTAAAAGAAGAATCATTGCAAAAGGTTATTTTGACAGGAACTTTGCTACAGGATTTTAGAAATATCATTGATTTGGTATCCGTCATTACTTTGTAGTCTGTTTCTGGTGAGGATTATCATATAGACAAAGATGCTGTCATTAATTCTATCATACCAATTGGGAGCCCATGGCTCTGACAGATGGGTTGACAAGGCCAGAAATCCCAGGGGAGAATCTGGAAACAAAATCCAGGCCTTATTATCTCCATTCCAGTGCTCTCTCTATACCAGAGGCTGTGGTTCTGAGCCTCCCTATGACCCCGACCTCCCTGGCTTTGACAGATATTGACAAATAATGCTGAATGGAGAGCTGATTCTACCCTGGGAACTTGTATATGGTATATTTTTTAACATAAAGCATAGTGTATATCTATTAGGATAAAATTGGCCTGAAATCTCATAGGAAAAGATAATAAATTTAACCTTAAGACAAAAATTCCAGAATATGAAAAGACCTTCAGACATTTTAAATTTTGTTATTCTTGTCAATGGGCTTAAGAGATTCTCTCGGTGGTCATCCTATATGGAGTGTATTTATTTTGAATTTATTTGAATTTGTATTTATTAGGAAAACAGGTCATCTCCTAATGCTGCTTTGTTCAAAGGCAGATAAAACACTTAACAGATTTATTTTCACCACAAACTGAAGGGATATTAGAGGTTCTTAAGAAGCTAAAAACAACTGCCGTTGACACTGGTTGAAAGATGATCAAGGCCATTTCTGCCATTTTAAAGAGACTGAACAAAAGGCCTGGGGGGCTTAACTGGCTGATTGGAGGTCACCCAAAGAGTCCAAGGCTTAAACCAAGAGTAGAAACACATTCGCAGGCCTGGCTTGATTTGTTCCATTATTCTATATTAGGAACACAAGTGGGAAGATAATAGTATTTTCCCATCTTCTGATAGTCAAAGTCTTGTGCTTCCTCCCATCCCTGAAATCAATTGCATACAGAGCCCTCCCTTTGCATCCCTCCCTGAGAAGGAATTTGTGTTGCTCCTGTTGACTGTTTAGCTGTGGGCTCAGCTCAGTTGCCAGATGTGAGGGCTAAGTCACAGAGCCCCAAGGAGAACCTGAGTCTCAAAACTCTCACAGGGGCCGCAGGCCTTCAACTTTCCATTTGAGCTGAAGTGGGGCCTGGTGAAAATGCGGCAACAGGAAAATATTTGCGAGATAACAAGTAAACAAATGACTATTTAGTGTCTTTTAAAAAACTAGAGTGTGATGATCAAGGTTGAGATACTTTTAGGCTAGATGTTTGCATTGGTGTCAGGACTTGGCCAAGATGAAAATGTGAAGTCAGCAAAGTTTGTCTTTTATGCACCCGGCCTTGCCTTTTCGTGAACTTTCCCCAGCCACACTCCCCAGAGCCTCTCTCTCTCTCTCTCTCTCTCTCTCTCTCTCTCGCTCTCGCTCTCGCTCTCTCTCTCGCTCTCGCTCTCTTTTTGCTTCTCTCACCATTTGAACAGAAAGACTTTTTAAAGTTGATTTTCAGAAAATCTAGGAATAGTTATTTCTCTCTTAATTAGAACTCTATGTGGCACATATGGACAGATTGCCCTTTAACTTGAAAACAAAATGATTTGACTCTTTCAAAGGCATCTCAGGGATTATGTGAAGATAATCATTGAATAGAACATTCTAGCAGGGAGCGAGACAGGTAGTTTTTATGTGAAATTTCTCTTTTCGAAATGATGCCTTCATTTAGCCCTGAGCCCTGAATCCCATTTTCCTCCCAAAGTGACAGCATGGTTACCTGCCTCAGGTGATAATGAGTTCCTTGTCAGTAGGTATGTTAAAATAAAGATGGGGTGATCACTTGGTAGGGGTAGTAGAGAAAGACTGATTTTTTCCTTCCCCTTTTTGCAGTGCTACAGATTGAACCCAGGGCCTTGTACATGCTAGGCAAGTGCTCTACCAGTGAGCTACATCCCCACCCCTTTAAAAATTATTTTATTATTTTTTAGTTTTAAGACAAGGTCTTTGCTAAGTTGCTGAGACTGGCCTGGAACTTGTGATCCTCCCACATCAGCCCTCTAAATTTCTGGGATTATGGCCCAGTGGATCTGATAATTTCTAAGACTCTGTTAAGCCCTATGACTCAAAGCCCTAAAATTTAAGCTTGTTGCTCTGGACAAGCCAGATTATAGCCTGGAAAGAAAGCCTGCTACCATTAGATGAGAAAACACAAATCCTATCTGAGGTTATTCTGTAGTTGGACTGTTGGATTAAAAAGAGTCCAAAATATTTTTGGGGTGAGAAATTTGGGGGAATTGGTATTTGAAAAGAGGTCAGGCATTGGAGGAGGATTGGGCAGTTGAAGGACTTTGTCAGATGGCTTTGATCAGGGTTCCATACCTGCTACATTTCAGACAAGGGACCTCCTGGGTCACAAAAAGGAGGAGGTCACTGGTTGACTTGCCTGAAAAGGTCTATCTTTTTAAAATACAAAACTTGGAGCTGTTACTTTTTTTCATATATGCATAAACAGAGAGATCAAACCAACTGTTTTCCTTACACCTATCCGGAGGTTGATTTTGGAAGTTTTACAATTCTGATCTGAAATAAGGACACGAGGAATTGGCAGTTCATCTGTAAAACTCTCCATAAGAGAGAGAAGGAAAAACCAACAAGCTGTTCTCACTGCCATTGGAAGGGACTGAGGGCTAATCATATTATTACAGACTGTCAGAGCTGGTAGTGCCCTTGCAGATAATCTGAGCCTTCTCATGTTATACATCAGAAAACAGAGGCCCAGAGAGGTGAAGTCATTAGCTCAAGGCACATAGCCTTGGATTATGCTATTTGGACAATTAATCATTTTTTAAATGTGGTTTTATTTACATTTAAATTTGCAATACTTCCCAATACTCTTTGCTAGAAACCTCCAAGAACTGGACAAACCCCAAATTTCCCAATCTGGTTAGTCTTACAGATAAAGGGTTGGAAGTTTCATTTAAAACCTAGTGTAGCTCACTGGTACAGCAGTTGCGTAGCACATGTGAGGCACCAGGTTCCATCCTCAGTACCACATAAAAAATAAATAAATAAATAAAATAAAGGTATTGTGTCCATCTATAGCTATTTTTTTTTAATTTCCATAAAACCTAGTGTAAAGAACCTGAAACTCAGCTACAGATTTGAGCCACATTTTGATCCCCGTAGGTGACTCAGGAATAAGCTCTTCGAGTTTTCACCACTGGGTTAAATTATACATTGGTGACAGTACAGGAGGACAAGAATAAATTCTGAAGTCCCTTACTCCCTTATTCAATTACACATTATCTGCATGTGAGAACAAATTCCTGTTGGTTTATTCAGGTATCCACTCAATCTGACACAGGGCTGTCCTCAATGTGGTGTGCTGCCTCCTGGACATGACCCCTAAGTGAGCTGAAGGCCAAGGGCACTTGACTCAGTGTTCAGAGAGGGAAATGGGCAGAGAGAATTCCTGATGGTCTGTTTCAGGAAAAAGAGCCATTTGATATCATGTCTGTGATGACCAAAGTAATATAAAAATTCTAGAAGTTCTTATTTTAGGTACCCATTATTGGGCATATCACTAGTGGGTGGCTAATAGCCTTTTGTGTTAAAAGGCTTCAAACCTTCTCTGCCTCTGGCCATGATTGGCTCTACTGGACTGACTTTGTGAGCAAGTGGTATGTTATGAAGTCTGGTTTGATTGGCATGGAAATATGTTTGCTAGGTAGGTAGATATGTTTGTTAGTACCTGGAAGTCCTTCATGGGATAAGTACTAGAGACTGCATCTGTCAGGAATCCCTACTACTCCTGGTGTAAGCAACATATTCACTTGTGACCTGCCAACATGGCAGCTGCCAATGGTTATTGCTTTCCTGGAAAATGGGGAACAGACTATGGTGCCCCAGTGGGAAAACATCAAGGTTTGGGTGGGGAGATACAGAAATGCAAAAAATAGAACTTGGCGTACTTCTTCATCATTTTTTCTCAGTGGCATCAACATGTGTGAGTTACTGAGGATGCATGAATGTGCCCACAAGTATATTTTCCCCAGAGAGAGCCTTTTTGTTTTTATCAAGCAAGAATGTACCCATTTCCACCTTTTTTTTTTTTCGGTACTGGGGATTGAATTCAGGGGCACTTGACCACTGAGCCACATCCCCAGCCCTATTTTGTATTTTATTTAGAGATAGGGAGTGTCTCACTGAGTTGCTTAGTGCCTTACTAAAATTGCTGAGGCTGACTTTGAACTTGCAATCCTCCTGCCTCAGCCTCCCAAGCTGCTGGGATTACAGGCATATGCCACTGTGCCTGGCATCCAACTTTCCTTTTTTTTAACTTTTTAAAAATATTTTTTTTAGTTATAGTTGGACACAATACCTTTATTTTATTTATTTATTTTTATGTGGTGCTGAGGATCAAACCCAGTGCCTTACACATGCTAGGTGAGCGCTCTACTGCTGAGCCACAACCCCAGCCCATCCAACTTTCCTTTTTAATGTAGGATTTTGGCTTAATTTTTGCTTTTTTTTCATACACACATTCTTATCCATGCAAGTATGTATATATTTTTACATATGTATGTGTATATGTGCATGTGTAGGTATAACAAATCTTCAAACTTTCACATTGTCAGATTTCAGTTTCCCAACCTAACAAATATAGTAAAACTTTTAAATGACTTTTACCAATAACTGAGTGCATTACCTTGACAAAGCCTTCAAATTGACTTCGGATTTCCTCACAGTTCAGCAAGGATAAAGATCCATCTCCTTTGTTGCATCTCTGTATCGTTTTCATGAATACAAAATCCTCATGAAGATTCCTTTCATCTTCTATCTGTTTTGAAATAACAAGGAGATGAGAAATGTCATTCATTAGAAGAATACAGCTAACAATGCCTGCTTCCACATTCAGTTCCATCATACCAACAAGAGGACGTTGAGAAAGCTTAAGTGGGGAAGATTATAAATTATTATGTCAGATCATTGCCTTTGGTATTTGCCATTTAAAAATCTGCAAAATCCAGCAATTAAGAAAGCATATTATCTGAAACTGTAGGTAGAATCACAGCTATTCTAATGAACTGTCATTACAAAGTGTATATTTTTCAAAGTACCATAGTTATAATATTGTATAATTGTCATATTTCCCATCAGTCTATAAAATAGTTTTCTGCTGGGCTAATTTACCCACTTTATTTTATTGTTCATGAAGAAGTGCTTTCGAAAGAAGTTAATTTGTGATGTGAGTCAATTTTACTTTGATTCTAATTACAATTTTCTTCCTTCATAACTTCAATATTTGCAGAAAATATTTGCATTTTAAAGAAATTGTTTTTAATCCCCAAAGTTAACAAGATATTTTGTTTTCCAATGTTATAGTAATTAAATGTATAGAATTCACTTGTGTCATCAACTAATCCTATAGCATTATCTTGTTTTAGGAGCAGATTTTTAAGATTCAGAACAAGATCGAAAGCTGGGCTTATAATCCCAGCCACTCTGGAGGCTGAAGCAGGAGGATCACAAGTTTGAAGCCAGCCTGGGCAACTTAGAGAGAACCTGTCTCAAAATAAAAATAAAAAGGACGGGGGGGGGGGCAGCTCAGTGGTAAAGTGTCCCTGGGTTCAATCTCCAGCATGAAAACAAACAAACAAATAAAACCCAAGTTAACCAGCAGCTTTGGGGGTCACTAAGAGCACACCTGAATGTTATGGTACATTTAAGTCTACCCAGGTCAGTATTTCTCCTTTAAGAGCTAGGCCTATGTCCAGACATTTGATTGACAGAATCTACCAGACCAAACACAAACAAACGAGCAAGCAGACCTAGAACCCATCTTTTTTTTCAGCAGTGAAATCTACAATTTGAGTTTTGTAGTAGATTGCCTCAGTCCTCACTACCTCACCTTTTACTGATAGAGAAGTCTGTGACCTTAATTCTAGATCTGCATTCCAAGAGAGGACAGTCAAGGATCCCTGAGAAACTGCAGTCACCTAGGTGCTGTCTAGCCACAGTTGCTACCTCCAGACTTTTAGGAACAACCAGATAATTGATTCATTTTCTCCTAGTCACACTATGATTGGTGTTTTATCAATAGAGCCAATAAGTGGACAAATACATGGAAACAGGAAAACTCCTGTTATCTTTTCCTGAGAATGCAAAACTTCGTGCTAATTTTACTCTTTTCTTCTGTTCCTATATGTCCAACTGTTTAAGAAGGTAAAACACCTCAGAGGGAAACTGAGCAGCTTGCAACTACAACTGGCGTTTGAAGCATCGTACAGAGAACACCATTTTTGCTTTAAAAAAAAAAAACCCTGCCAATTTAAGCACTTTTCCATGTCTGTGCTAATCTGCAGCACTTTGACTTTTCAGATCAAATTGATTCTCTCCTCCCCTAGATGGAAGTTTAAAAGAAAAAAGTTGTCTCTATCAGAAAAAAATAATTTACTTTTCAAATAAAACTTTAGCAAATAATTATAGCTATGCCCATGTAGAACTTACTGTGTGCAAGGCAACTGTTCTAAGCTCTTTACAAGGTTGGACTCATTTGATCTATGAGATGGGTACCATTCGCATTTCTATTTCTCAGGCATGGAAACTGAGGCATAGAAATGTAAAGTAATTTATCCATGATCACAGAGCTCGTAGGGACAGAGCCAAGATTGGAAACCAGGCAATCTGGGTCCAGATCCAATATCTTAACCAGAGGTAAGAACATGACACTTGACTGAATAGACAACAAACATGCCACAAGGCCAGTAATCAGCTTGGTTTTCTACCATCGACCATCATTTGGTTAGAACTAAAACCAAGCAACCCACAGATCAATAAGAGTTTGACTTAGTTAATAAAGGCTCATGGTTCATCTTACCTTGTCCAACCTTCTATGAAGATACACAGCAAAAAGTGCCGATCCAATCATCTGGGTGATAAGAAAAACAGTAAGTAAACACATAAAAATTTTCATGCTGACAGGCAGTCCAGTGGCCACAGATCGGGGAGTAGGTTGGCTGTACGTTTCGATCATGCTGGGTTAAAATTGAAATGATATCTTCTGACCAAAAAGGTGGCAGAGGCAGCATGAGAAGACTGTCAAAGTGGCCACCTTACTCAGGATTAGTTAAGAGCGCACAATCGTTGCAACCCACACTTCCTGGAAAAAGTGCTTCGTAGTCTTCTCTCCTAGTTAAAAAGTTACGTAAAGGTTTTTTTTTTTTTTTTTTTTTTTAATTATACCCATATCATTCACTTCCAGGCTTTCCTTTTTGTTAGTAAAGAAGAAACAAATTTCTTCTTCCATACATTCATTCTTGCCTTGAGATGTCATACACTTCTTAACAGACAATGGCAGCATTTTCCTATCGCTATCTAACTTTTTGGGTTCACCAGTTTCAAGGAAAGTGACAAATTCATCCACAAGCAATCGACTCATTTCAATTTCAATCTTACTAATATAAAGTGGGAAACTGGTATAAGAAGACAGAAACAAATTGTCAACAAAAGTCTGGATTGATTTTGTGACTGGTGTGCTACTGGCTGATTTCTTCTCAAGACTATTTCTTTACATTTTCAGCTCAATAAAAATCCCAGAAGCTTTGCAAGTCAAGACTACATGGCATAAAGAAAAAAAAATGAGTTCTAACAATTACTGAATAAGATTTAGGCAAAAAGATGATGCAAGAACAATATCATCTTTGTCCAAAGGCAGAGCTAAGTACGGTCTTTGAGGAAATCAGGCCAAAACTCTGGGATGGAAATTAAAGCAGAAATATTAGCTTGGCTTAGCTGTTGCAGGTCTCAATTGCTAATACTGATACAATGGTTCAGAATAATGAAAATAGGCTGCACTTGAGACACCTGGATTCTATTCCTTGCTCTACCAACAAATTGCTATGGACTTTGTAAATCACAAACTTCTGTAGATCTCAGATTCTTCAGACCCAAAGAGGGCACCTGCTTTGTTTATCCCATAGGCTGTTGTGAAGACAGAAAAAAGATGTACACAAAAGAGATTTGAAACATGTTCAGCAATAGGCAGCTCTCATCCCTATTTTTTTAAACAATTATTTAGCCTAAAACTTGAGCTTTATAAATCATTGCCTACTCTTTACAGTGGTTTTTAAAAAACATATGAACAACAAACATCAAGTGGCTCATGCCTGTAATCCCAGTAGCTTGGGAGGCTAAGGTAGGAGGATTGCAAGTTCAGGGCCAGCCTCAGCAATGTCAAGGCACTAAGCAACTCAGTGAGATCCTGTCTCTAAATAAAATATAAAATAGGGCTGGGGATGTGGTTCAGTGGCCAAGTATCCCTGAGTTCAATCCCCAGTGCTGCCCCCCAAAAAGCACCTAAAGTTGTGACCATAAATTGAATCATTGAGGTGTGTAGGATTATCTATTCCTGACTGGCTACTGTGTGCTATCTTAGAAGTCTTCAAACTAAATGCAGTTGCAGTACCCCCTAGCCCACATCCCAACCTTGTCTAGAAAGTGATAAAATTGCTTTGGTGATTCCTATACAATTGGTTTTGAGAGACAAATATAAAACGTAAAAACTGCTCTGATAGGCATGCTCTCTGTGGAATTAGCACCTGCTTTCTTCCCTCCCACGCCCCAGCATCCTGTCCTGGGCCCTGATCTGTGCAGCTAGCTTTTCACTACGTTTGCCAAGTAGGTAGCTTCAATGCACATGATGAACTTTGATCAGTCAAGTCAGAGGCTTCAGTTCTTAGAGTAGTGACCTTAGTACTGCTGAAGGAAAATTAATATGAGAGCCAAAATGGGCTCAAGGCCTCCTCCAGAGTCAGTTTCATACGATTACAGAATATCAGAGTTGCAAGGGCCCTGTGAAGATCGGTTCAGCCAAGCCCAGAGGAAGAGGATGCTGAAGAGACCACAGAGATGCAATGTCAGGATTTGTTTGTGTGATCAGTTTCAAGAAAGAGTTGTTGTCTAACCTTTCTGGTCTCCTTTGTGATCTCCAACCTTCTTCAGTATGACTTCCGCCCATAAATACCACTGAAACTGCTCCTACTATTATTAGCTCAATAATAGTTTGAGTTGCGTAGTTTTTAGAATTCATTTTTAGTGACCACTTTATTATCCTATTGACCTATTATTCTGTTGCTACTCTTCTGAATACACTCTACCCTTGAAATCTATACCATAATACACTTTTTTCTTGTTTGCTTCCCCAGATTTATTGAAGTGTAATTGAGAAATGCAAATTGTATATATTTAAAGTATACACCATGATGATATATGTATACACTGTAAAATAATTAGTCTTGTTTTTACCAGTATTTTACAGGCTTTCCATGACATGTCCTATTTAGACAGTCCTTCCAATTTAAGGTCCTCCCCTTATGTACATTCAAATATTGTTTTTTACTTCCATATTGAGAATTTGTAAGTCCTGATTAATAATATTTCCATTGCCCAAATAATAGGCCACTTGGAGATCCTAAAGACTGCAGTCTTGAAAGTTTAGCTACCACTAAATATCTCTACTTAGATGTTCCAGATCCACCTTACACTTGAGATGCCCCAGACTTATCTCATTTCCAACGCAGACTACTTCTCCCTTCAAGTTCTCCGTATCTTGATGAATCAGGTTCCACCACGCTTCTAATTGCCCAGGCCAGAGACCTGGGAGTCATTTATAATTCCCTCATCTTTCTTACCCAGATGATTCCCCAATTTCAATGGCTTCTTCCTCCCCAAATCTTCTTGATTACCACTACTTCTCTCCATGTCTCCTTGCAAACATCCTAGTCCAGGCCTATATATCCTTTCTTTTGTAATTTATGAAACTGTATCATCCTGATATATTTATTTCCTGCCTCACCCCATCTATCTTCCATGCCACCAGCAGAATGTTAATTCTAAGTCTTTTAAGTGATCATATTAACTAATCTGATTTGACTTCCTGAGATTCTATCCCAGACCCAAGGAAGCATATTGATATAGTGCCCTGGTGTGTTCAGCATGAATAATAGCTCCAGAATGCACTGCTTGTATTTCAATCCTTGAAGCTTCTTCTTTCTCCCATCCTTCTTCTGCCTAGCCTCCTGGTTTGGTGCCATAATTGGCTACCTGCTTAGTTCCCAAGCTGAAGCTCCATTTTCTGATATCTGCTTCTGTATCAGATGGCCTTTGTGTCAACCCCCCCCCATACCTATCTCTCCCCAACAAAGAGTGGGATGGCCATCGAGTTTTCCCCAGTTAAAAATCTTCAGCTGCCTAACACATTAGAAAAGATTCTCAAACATTGCTTTCACGAAAAGGGGACATCTATGGAGTTCATGAAAGTGCCTGTTGTCAAAATCAAATATTGACCATCTTTTTCTTATTGCACAGAAATAATTAAGTTAATGATACGTATTGTCTCATTTTTCAGTTTTTTTTCCTTTTTAAAAAATGTATTAGTGCATTATGGTTGCACATAATAGTGGGGTTCATTTAAACATAGTCATAGATGCATGGAATATAATATGCTCTACTTCAGTCCCCAGTATTTCCCCCTACCTACCATCCTACCTTTCCGTGTTCCCCTTCCTCTACTCTACTTGTCTTTCTTCCATTTATTTATAGCTTTTTCAAAATGAGTGCTTTCTAATTTTCTTGAATCTTTGTTGTTCTTTTTACTACTGCTTTTCTGGCAGCTAGTAACTAATCTATAGCAAACAAGTAGCAAGGGAAAAATTTTAAATGTATTATAATTTACCAACTTGTTTTGGGTGCAAATATATTTGTGGTTGTGATTTTATATAGATAACATAGAATACAGTCATAGTTTCTGCAAGGAGAATGATTTCCAATATTCGAAAGAGTTAAATATGTCAGTATTTTTTTGTTGTTGTTCTACAAAGGGTTTCACAAAGACTATTTTTCCTGAATATATCTGGAAGATTCTTGCCTAGAGGATAAGGTCTCAATTCTTAGTATGACAGATGAGCTGACCCCTGCCCACATTTCTGTCCTTAACTTGAACATCAAGCATATTGAGCAAGTTTTATTTCTATAAATGTGCATTGTTTGTTGATGCTGTTCCCTGTGCACAGGCTGATTCCCTCCTCTCTTATCCATTAATGTCAAAGTGAAAGGTCCCATTCCAACTGACAGAGTGTCCTCTTCTGTGCTTAATATATCAGGTATTCACCATACCACATCAGCAGGCATAGACTCAAACCCTCAGAGGGAAAGTTTGAACCTCTGCATGCATGCACTAGTGAGTCCCCTGCTTCACCTTCCTTAGAGGGGAAGAGTAGACTCCCCTGAGAGTGAAGTTCACCCATTCCTTTTCAGTGTCTTACAACTTATTACAACTTATTGTCTGACATCTTTACCATCAGCTCCCAGAGGAAAGAGACAAAGTATTTTAAAAAACATTTCAGAGTCCTTGGCTCCTGACACATTGTTAGAGATTAGTAAATATTTGTCAAATTACTAAATTTTCTTTTCAGGGATAGAAGGGGAAGTTGTAAAACATTCTAAGCTGGAAGAAAGATACTTGACAGCCTCTCTGGTGATACAGAACAGAATATATTTGTTTCACATTTTCTTCCATTCTTTGAATTATCTCTTTTTTTCTCTAGGAGTCAATTCTATTTGTTTATTTCAGTCCTTTGCTTTCATGTTAACAGTTTTCCTGAAATGTCTGGTGATCCTTAGTTGTCTGGTCATATTTATGAATGAAAAACTATGTTGGTTAATATGGGTAGATGGCATAGGTTTCCTCTGCAATTGTGTTGATCTGCTTCCCCTTGCAAACCTCTCTCCGGGGGGAGGGCAGACTTGTGGGTTCTGTTTAAGTGGGCAGGGCCTGTAAACAAGTAGGCTGGCTTCCCTTTAGGTTATGTGGGTAGAGAGGCAGGAAGACCAGGGACCCCCACAACTGATAAGGTAAGGAGGGCTTTTCTCTGGGGGTGGAGCCCTTTAAAGGGTTTCACTCCTGACTGCTGCTGGTTTTTCTTTTGCTTTACTGTTCCCTTTGTGGTGGAGGTCTCAGTGTTTCAGCACCCTCCCTGGCAGCACTCCCCAGAAAACTTTGGCCTGCTAGCAATGGCCTACAGGGGAGAGGGAGTGGAGGGGAGAGAGGTCCACCTGTTCCAGCTGCTTCTACTGCAGCTCCTTAATGAGGAACATAATCATTCCTCCCAGCTTACACCTGCTTTTCCCATTTATTGACTCTGAGATGGATGCTTTTTGGGAAAACATACTCTTACCTCTGATTTCTTGAATTGCAATGTTTTCTGTTTTGATTCCTCTGTTAGTCCCAATTCATTGACTTTCTTTTTTTGGTACCAGGAATTGAACTCAGGTGCACTTAATCACTTGGCCACATCCCCAGCCCTTTCTTATGTTTTGTTTAGAGACAGAGTCTCAGTGAGTTGTTTAGGGCCTCGCTAAATTATGGAGGCTGGCTTTGAATTCATGATCTTCCTGCCTCAGCCTCCTGAGTTGCTAGGATTACAGGTGTGCACCACCATACCCAACTCCAATTCATTCACTTTCTTATTTCCTTGTGTCCCTCAATATTCATGTCACATCAATGTTACCTTTTCTTGTTTCCAATGGCTGTGGCTTCTTTTTATTTTTCACATTTATTTTTGACTATTTAATATACTTATATGGTTAAATTTGTAAAGGATATAAAATAGTATGCAATAAAGATATAAAATAATCTTTTCATACCCTATTTTAGGATATAAAAGGATACAAAATAGTCTTCTTCTCCCCTTTTCCTCCCAGTCTTCCATTGTCAACAAATGTTGTCAGTTTCTTATGTGTCTTCCAAGACTGTTTTCAAGCACATTTAAGCAAATACATACTCTTTTTCATCCACTTACATATAGAATACAATACATCCTTCTGCATCTTTGGCTTTTTATTTAACACTATATCTTGGAGAATATTCCATGTCAACAAAATCCTTCTTTTTTTTTCTTTTTTTACAACAACATATTACAGTAGTCTCCCCTTATCCAGGGTTCTACTTTCCATAGTCTCAGTTACCCACAGCCAATCATAGTCTAAAAATATTAAATGGAAAATTACCAAAATAAATATTTATGTTTTAAATAATTTAATTATAGTACATTGTTATAATTGTTCTGTTTTATTGTTAGTTATGGTTGTTTGCCTCTTACTGGGCTTAATTTAATCATTTAAACTTTATCATTAGTATGTATGTATAGTATTTTAGGTTTCTGTGCTCATTTGAGTGTATCCTCCCAAATTCATGTGTGTGAACTTTAATTCCTCAAAGCACAGTGTTGGGAGGTGGGGCCTAGTGAGAGGTGTTTTGATTATGAATGAGGAGCCTTCATGAATGGATTAAGGCCTTTCCTCATGTGGGTGAGTTGTTGCTGCCACAGGACAGTAGTAGTCAAAAGAGTGGGTCGTCATAAAGCAAGGTTACTCATTATGTTCTGTCTCTTCCAAATGTGCCTGCTGCACTTCTCCTCTCTGCCATGAGTTGAACCAGCATGAGTCTGCAGCCATTCCTCTGTGTATAGTGTTTTATGTCACTGTGTGTGACAATATTAAGCATTGTTAAAATGAGTAATTAGAATACAAATGGAAAGTTCAATATACCCTTTGAAATACTCTGTCCTTGAAACAAAAAAAAATGTGAAAAATGCCACAGCAGTGATGAAGACAGAAGCTGTGGACTTGCCACTCTCCAAATTCGTGAGACAAAAGAAACCTTTTATTTTTTATAAATTACATGATCTCAGGTATTCTATTACAGCAACAGGATGTAGATTCAGACAAGTACTATCCACAGTATGAGATATCTACTAGGGGTGCTGAAAACTATCCCCTATGTATAACAGGGGACTACTACCTTCCAGGTATGAATGATAGACTATAATTTATTTAATCCCCTATTGATGAACATTCAGGTTGTTTCTAATCATATGGCAGAAAACAATTTTAAAGTGCTGCAATATATAACCCATACTTAGTCATTTTTTTAAATGTTTCTTTTCAGACATTTTCATGTGGTCTGAAAATCTAAGTGTCACATGTATTTTGGCGTTGACCAACCAATATGTTACCCTAAATATGACACTTAAAGGAAGATGATTTAAGAGTGATTATTTTCCATTACTCAGACCAATGCACAGTAAATGATTAGTGTTATACACCATCTTCAAAGCCAGACATCACATTTTAAAGCTTCCAATGCAAAGTCCTGTCTGGCCTTAAGAATTTCAGTTGTATCATGTGAGAGTCTTCATGTGGATCTGCACCAGAAAGCCAAAGATGTTGTGATATTTGGTAGTTTCATCTACGGTGCTTCATTGGTTGGCTAGATTAGTAAGAAGCAGTTTCAGGAAACATTTCTTTGAATGAGTTTATTTGTTCAAACCAACATTCACCGAATGACTACTGTGGACCAAGTGCTGTGGTGGACCCTAGAAATACAAAAAAAAAAAAAAAA
>NW_026000272.1:13572403-13579359 GCF_001458135.2 Marmota marmota marmota
AAAAAAAAAAAAAAAAAGTCTCTGTCTTGGCAGGAGCTCCCAGTTCAGAGAAGATGACAAACATAAACAATGTGAAAAGTGCCACAGTAGTGGTGAAGTTGTGAGAACAGTAAGAAGGTATACCTACACAGCCAGGAGGGTGGAATAGAAAGGATATTTAGAGAAGAGTTTCTGGAAGAAGAGACACTAGTAGTAATGTTGCATCCTTATTTATAGCATTACACTGACAAATTCCAACATTCTGTGTTCATCTGCTGTCTGTGGCTTTTCTAGCCTGGAATCTTCCACTCTTTTTTCATTCTGCAGAAGGCTCATAGTTGACTATAATCCAAAGGCTCAGAAGGAACAAGGTAGGAGGAAATGGCAATAATCATCTCCAGCATAGATGAGTGCAACTGGGAAGGGGGATGTTTAGACTGTTGGCCTGGTTTCTGTTAAATAGTTTCAATTATGTGATTGCAATCCTCAATTTCCATTTCTACGAACTGCCTACCTCCATTCCAGGCTTCCAAGGTGAACTTTCTTGGTAAATGCCCACTCCTTGTTTCTGACTTGTGAGTACTCTGAATCCACTCTGAATTTGTGTAAGAAATGAAGCTATATTTATCGATGTGCTTAGCTAGACAAGAAATGCAGGTAGCAGTGGCAACTACTGGGAAGTAGAAACAGGGCATGGGGCAAGTTTTACTTTTACCCATGCCTTCTGTATTCTTTGCATTATTTTTACAATGAGCATATTTTACCTTTATAATAAGTTTTTTTGGGGGGTACCAGGAATTGAAACTCAGGGGCACTTGGCCACTGATTCACATCCCCAGCCCTATTTTGTATTTTATTTAGAGACAAGTCTCACTGAGTTGCTTAACACCTCGCTGTTGCTGAGGCTGGCTTTGAACTCACTATCCTCCTGTCTCAGCCTCCCCACCTGCTGGGATTATAGGCATGCACCACCATGCCTGGCCTATAATAAATTATTTTTGACAAACATTTTATTGAAGTAAACTTTTACTTACAGAAAAGTACACAATCATAAACTTCATGAATTTACATAAAGTAGACACATTAATTGTAATCACCCATATTGTCAGCCTTTACTAGTATCTCAGAAGTTCATCATCTTGTCTCTTTCCAATCGCCTCTGCTTTTCCCCAAGAGAACCACTGTTCTGCCTTTATCACCAAAGATTCATTTAAAAAATAATTGGTACATTATAATTATGAATAGTGGAATTCATTGTTACATATTCATACATACACATAACATAATTTGGTCAATTTTCATTCCCCAGTACCTCCACTTTCTCTTCCCTCCTCCCTCCCCCTAACCCCTTTCCTCTACTCTGCTGGTCTCCCTTTAATTTTTATGAACTTTCCCTATTCTGCTTTTCCTTTTTTCTCTCTAGCATCCACATATAAAAGAAAACATGGTCCTTGACTTTCTGAGTCTGGCTTATTTTGCTTAACATTAATGCTCTCAAACTCCATCCATTTTCATGCAAATGACATAATTTTGTTTTTCTTTTTATGGCCGAATCTCCATTGTGTAGATGTACCATATTCTCAAAGATTAATTTTGACTGAGAGTTCCAGTTACTCCTTATGCTACCAGTGCTTATTATCATTGATTTTATTTACCTTAATCATTCTAATAGGTCTGTAGTATTGTCTCACTGTGATTTTCATTTGCATTTACTGGTTGGCTAATGATGTCAACATCTTTGCATATACTCATTTGCTATCCATATATCCTCTTGGTAGTGAGATCTTCCATAAGTATGGAATATAATAATTCTTTTAAAAATTATTTGAAAATAATGGCATCATTAATGTGACTTGGTAACATTCTTTGAGAATAACAATCCTCCCAAGAGGCAGATTGGGATAGTGTAAATAGCCAGAATTTGTTAGTAGACATTTTGGACTACTCTACTTTCTGTGGGATCTTAGACAAATTATTTAACATCATTGTCAAAAATAACTTACTAAAAAGGTAAAATTTTCTCATTTTAAAAATAATACAAAGATCACAGAGTTGGTTTGTCTATAAGACAGGGATGTTAATAGTTTCTGCTTCATAGAGTTGTCTTGAGTATTAGATGAGAAATTTATACAAGGTTCTCTGATCCATTCCTGTCACAGTATATGTTCATTGATGTTCTCTCTGTCCTTCTGGAAATGCCTGGAAGGAAGGTAAGGAAAAGGGATATGTTTGAAGTGGTCAGTGACTTAGTATCTAAGGGAAAATGTGATTCTCTTTTATTTCTCTAAAGAAAAAACTCCTGAGGTGTATCTTAGAGGCAAGATTCTGTCCCCTTACACCCTGCCACACACCACCCCACTAAATACAGCAGGTGAATACTGCTTGAAGGGGAGTTCTAGAAGAAATTTCTAGTCATAACTGGGCCCTTGGAGGCTGTTGTACCTTTGTATGATTTGAACATTGGTTGTGTATTTAGCAGAAAGACACTGCCCCCACGTCATCTGTCTATATAATTCCAAAAGGTTCTCCCATTGATGGTTCCTATTTCAAGACTGCCTGAGAAACCTTGTAGCTGACATCAAATATTCAATTTCCTTTCAAGAAATATTTGCCCAGCACTTAGCAAGCACTAAGCTCTCAGGTCTGGGTATCCAAAGTGAAAAAGAAAGGACTGCTAATTAAGGAGAGAGAACAGCATAGAATTGACCACAGTGTACCAGGTAAGCAACACAGTAGAGACCTGCAGGGGGAATAGAGAACTTGGAGGAGAAACAAGGGTGAGGAAGAGGTGAGAGAGTCAGGGAAGACTTCCTGGAATAAGAAACGTCAGATGGAGTGTGGTGGTACACTCCTGTAATCCCACAGTTTGGGAGGCTGAGTAAGGAAGATTGCAAGTTCAAAGCCAGCCTCAGCAACTTAGTGAGACCCTGTCTCAAAATAAAAACTAAAAAAGGCTGAGGATGAGGCTCGGTGATTAAGCACCCCTGGGTTCAATCCCTGGTACAAACTTTTTAAAAAGAAGTAGAAGAGACTTTTTAGTTTGAGTCCATCCCATTTGTTGATTGTTGGTTTTAATTCTTGTGCTATAGGAGTCTTATTAAGGAAGTTGGGGCCTAATCCCACATGATGGAGATTAGGACCTACTTTTTCTTCTATTAGACACAGTGTCTCTCGTTTAATTCCTAGGTCCTTGATCCACTTTCAGTTCAGTTTTGTGCATGGTGAGAGATAGAGGTTTAATTTCATTTTGTTGCATATGGATTTCCAGTTTTTCCAGCACCATTTGTGGAGGAGGCTATCTTTTCTCCAATGCATGTTTTTGGCACCTTTGTCTAATATAAGATAATTGTAATTTTGTGGGTTAGTCTCTGTGTCCTCTATTCTGTACCATTGATCTACTAGTCTGTTTTGGTGGAGCTATTTTTGATACTATTGCTCTGTAGTGTAGTTTAAGGTCTGCTATAGTGATGCCACCTACTTCACTCTTCCTGCTAAGGATTGCTTTAGCTATTCTGGGTCTCTTATTTTTCCAGATGAATTTCATGACTACTTTTTCTATTTCTGTGAGGAATGTCACTGAGGTGAATAGAGAGCCTACAGAATGGGAGCAAATTTGTAATATTTATAGCAGCACAATTCACAGTAGCTAAACAGTGGAACCAACTTAGATGCCCTTCAGTAGATGAATGAATAAAAATGTGTGGCATGTATACACAATGGAACATTATTCAGCATTAAAAGAGAATAAAATCATGGCATTTGCAGGTAAATGGATGCAGTTAGAGAAGATAATGCTAAGTGAAGTTAGCCGATCCCAAAAAACCAAATGCTAAATGTTTTCTCTGACATAAGGGGGGGTGACTCATAGTGG
Source organism: Marmota marmota marmota (assembly GCF_001458135.2). Classification (NCBI taxonomy): domain Eukaryota; kingdom Metazoa; phylum Chordata; class Mammalia; order Rodentia; family Sciuridae; genus Marmota; species Marmota marmota. The sequence continues at coordinate 13,576,254 of NW_026000272.1, forward strand.
GGTAGGGAGGGGGAGCGTGGGGGGAATAAATGAACTCTAGATAGGGCAGAGGGATGTGAGGGAAAGGAAGGGGACAGGGGTTAGCAATGATGGTAGAATGTGGTGGACATCATTATCTAAAGTGTATGTATGAAGACATGAATTGGTGTGAACATACTTTATACACAACCAGAGATATGAAAAATTGTGCTCTCTATATAATAAGAATTGTAAGACATTTCGTTGTCATTTATTTTTAAAAAATAAATAAAAAAGTACAGAGGGGGAAAAAGTAGAAGAAGAAGCAACTTTAGATCTCTGAAGGAATTTTTTGGGGGAGAAGGGGAGAATGCATACCTGTTGCAAGGAATAACATATGGAAGGAAACAGAGGTTGGGGATCAGGGGCTCTTTTTCCTCTTGGGCTTTTATGCTTGAGACTGAAACCTTGCTCTGGGCTCTGCATAGCACCCCAGGGAGTGCTAAATGTGGAGCATAAAATATAAGGCCTAAGTTTAAAAAAAACAATTCTTTTTGTTCCAGGGTTAAGGGTCTCAGGGATCAAGTGCCCTTTAGGTAAATATATAACTGGCGCACATTTTCCTTTAAAAATCATCATGACATATACCACTCCTCAGAATTTAGCTTAAAAAAATGAAGTTATTGCCGGGCATGGTGGAGCATGCATGTAATCCCAGTAGCACTGGAGGCCAAGGCAGTAGGATAGCAGGTTCAAAGCCAGCCTAAGCAACTCAGTGAGATTCTGTCTTTAAACAAAATATAAAAAAGGGATTGGGATGTTGCTCAATGGTAAAACACCCCTATGTTCCATCCCCAGTACAAAAAAGAAAATTGAAGTCATTAGCTATATGATACATGCATACCCATGTTCATAGTAGCAAAATTCCCAGTAGCTAATTTATGGAACCAGCCCAAGTGTCCATCAATGTATGAATGGATAAAAGAAAAATGAGGTATATAAACACAATCGAGTTTTATTCATCCATAAAGAAGAATGAAATCATGTCACTAGAAACTATTATGTTAAGTGAAATAAATCAGATTCAGAAAGTCAAGGGTCATGTGTTTTCTCTCATATGTGGAAGCTAGAGAGGGAAAAAGGAAAAGAATAGTGGGAGAAGGTTCATTAAAATCAAAGGGAGATCTGTAAAGTAGAAAAAAGGGACCAGGGGAAAGGAAGAGGAAAGGGAATGGGAATGGGGAATAACATTGACCAAATTATATTGTTATATCCTGGGCATGTCTGAATAGGTAACAACAAATCCTATCCTTGTGTATTGTTGTGTATAGTTATAATGCACCAATAAAAATATGGGAATAAAATCATCCATAAAAGCTGGTCACAGTGGCACATATCTGCAATCCTAGCCACTGGGAATCTGTGACAGTTAAGTCTAGTTAAGTTGTGATCCTCCACAAGTTCAAGCCTTGAAAACTTAGTGAGGCCCTGTCTCAAAACTAAAAATTATTCATAAGGGCTGTGGATGTAGGTCAGTGGTAGAGCTACCCTGGGTTTAACCCCCCAGTACCAAAAATTAAAAAAAAATCATCCCGACATGATTGAGAATTGAAGAATAGTCTAGGTGGTTCTAGCCCATTTTGCAATCTCCTTTGCTTTAGTCTCAGCCTGCCTTATAATGCATTTTCTCCAGAGTTCCGGAACTCTAGTAGCCTGGCCTCTAGCTCCTATGCCCAGAAACCCTTTCACGTAGCATTTCCTTGGGGCTTCCCAAATTCAGCACTACCCTAATCCTTTCTCTTGACTTAACTTCTTCAGAGTACCCCCTGTAATTTCTCTCTCTTGCTTGGTCTCTCTTTTTCTCTCCTAATTGCTGCTCTTCTGCAGGTTTCCCTCTTCAGTTCTGACCCTAGGCTTTGGCAGCCCCTCTCTGGTCCCTTTTAATCCCCCTGGAGACAACCTTTGAAATAAGCTGTTTCTGAAGTGACCCCTCTGCACCTAATTTTCCTCTGAGGTATCCTCACAGGAGACTGAACTCCTGGAACCTGCCTCAGGAGACCTGTAGTACTCCCACAGGGTCTCCTGGAGCCAGCCCTATTGTTTCCTATAGGGGGAAATTGGTGCTTAGAGAAAGGGAATGACTTACCAAGGTCTTGCAGCAGATTGGTGGCAGAGCTGAGACTAGCTCTAGCTTCCTGACTTCCAGCCCAGTGCTCTTTTCCAGGAAACAGGCTCCTCTCACAGGGCTTGGGTCTTCAGAGCAGCATGAGCTCACCCACTGACTGCATTGTGCACCCATCTCTCCCAACACTTCCTTCCTAAGCTACTTCATCAAAACCGAAGCTGGCTGGTCCAGGCTTCTGACTCAGCAGCCTAGCAAAGAACATTGAGCCATGTCTGCATATGATGAAGGAAACATCTGAGGCAGGAAGCATTCTTTTTCTCTGTTTGGGTTGGGGGTGGTGGTGCAAAAAAAGGTAGAGAAATTCAATTAAATAATAAGACTTGAGTGGAAGGTAATGTCTCAGCACAAAATGTACCACAGGGACCATGGTTGGTAAGAAGAAGAAGGTCTATATCCAAAGGTGTAAGATTACCAGTGAAATACATTTTGGCATAGAAGTATATTTATTGGGTTCAAAGGACTCCTGTGATACCTACTTAGTACAAATATGGCAAAAAATAAAGATGTCCCCACAGTTCCACTTTTGTAAAAATAAGTAAGTTGAAAGTCTCCCCAAACTGTCCATGAGTGGTAGTTAGCAATTATCTGTATGTTTCCCTCCATTCTCTGCATTCACGTTAATTTTTCCCCACAGGTTGATAGTAGAATAAAAATTACCATAACCTTCCAGAGCTATGGTGGCACAGATTTCCCCTGCAAATAAATGGAGAAGACAACTTTTTTCCTCTACCATATCCCGCAATGAAGTGTGACATCTGGGTGTCAATTTGGAACAGCTTCCACTAGAGCACATCCATATCGATCCCAAGGGCCCTTGATTTTTACCTCAAGGTATCTTCTGGAAGGTGCTGTGGTGCATGTCTGTCATCCCAGCAACATGGGAGGCTGAGGCAGGAGTATGGAAATTTCAAAGCCAGACTGGGCAACTTAATGAGATCCTGTCTCCAAAAAAAAAAAAAAAAA
>NW_026000272.1:13580816-13614586 GCF_001458135.2 Marmota marmota marmota
AAAAAAAAAAAAAAAAGACTGGGGATGAAGCTCAGAAGTAGAAAGAATGCTCCTGGATTTGTTTCCCAGGATTGGAAAGGAAAAAAAAAATCTTCTGGTTGGGAATTGCAGGGAGTCCTGGTGCCCCCTATTGTTACCAGGTCACTGATATGTGGGAATGAACCAGATCCGAAGTATATTTACATAAGCAGCAGACTGACACTCTTACAGGATTGAGTAGTGTCCTCCCCAAATCAAATTCACATGGAACTTGTAAATGTGATTTCATCTGGAAAGAGAGTCTTTCTAAATGTGATTAGTTAAATTAAGATGAAGTCATACTGATACCACTGGTTACTGGTGAAGAGTTCTGCTCCCTCACATGTTGAAGCTTGAACATTAAAGAGGCACACTGAATCAAGCATATAAAGCAGGGTTAATTTAAAAAGGGGTAACATAGACTTCTCCCGGGAGGGAGGAGGAAGCCATAGCTGGTATAGCAAGAAACAAGGGTTTTCTGCCTTTTTATAAGTCCTAGGCTTCCTTTGTTCTCCTGCCCTCTTCCCCTTATCTCTCTCCTTCCTGAGTACATTACTAGGCCCAGGGATGCTTGGTGGACTGGCCAAAAGGTGGAAAGCAGATGGGCTGGAGAGGCAGAGGAGGAAGGGGGTGTAATTAACCACTCTCTGTAGGGACAATCCCTGGGACAGTTTACCTTAGCAACAGGTTGGAGCAGGGGCAGGTTATCTTGATTAAGGTGGAGAAAGGGCTCTGCAGGAATTCACATTTCAATCTCTCTCCAACTTCTCAGACCCAAATTGGCCTCCTTGATATGACCTGACTTGATTTACCTATCTATACCGACTGCCTCTTTTAATTCTGGCTTCAATACTAGAATAATATGGACCTTAATTCAATGACTAGTATCATTGTAAGAAGAGGCAACTTTGGACATACACACTCATGAAAGATAGCCACATGAAGAGATGGAGGCAGAGATGTGAGAGTTGTTGCAACAAGCCAAAGGACATCATGATGGCTGGCAACCACCAGAAACCACTAAGAGGCAAGGAAGGATCCTTCTCTAGAGCCTTCAGAGATAGGACGGCCCCACTGACACCTTGAGTTCAGACTTATGGTTCCCAGAACTGTGAAGTAATGCATTTCTATCATTTTAAACCCCTCAATTTGTGGTATGTCATCCCCTGAATATTAATACAAGATTTCCATGGAGGAAATTTGTTTCATCTTCTGAAATGCATTTCAATAATGATATGAGGAAGCAAAGGGACTGTGTGGCTCTTTTGATTATACTCTGCACTGGTCTCTACATGAGTAGGGAAACAAATTGGTAAGGTATCATAAAACTTGCTTTAGGGAAAAGTTCTGGGATATTTTTGTCCTTTTGTAACAAGGACTTAGACTCTTCACTTGGGCCTGCAAATGTCAGATGGATAGCTAAAATTAGGATTAAAGATTTGGCATCACTGCCTCCATTTTTTATTCCTCTCCTTTTTTCTGAGTCACGTTGGATTCCATGAACAAAGTGTGATGGATAAACATCTTGTGATGAGTCAAGGGTAACCTTCAGATAACATCAATTTTCTTGTCCTCAACAAGGCCCTGCTTGACCATCCTGAGGTAGTGATAAACCAGACCATATCTGATCAATATCACCTGCTTTGCAGCTATGCAAAGCCTCCAGCTCTGGAAACTTCCAACCTTACCCTCATTCTCTTTTCTGTAAAACCTCAAAATCATTGTCAACCCCTTGAAAGCAGGGCTAAGGAACCAAGTTCCCCTTGTCTTCCTGGTGCAGCTACACTGATTGAAGCTCTTTTTTTTTGATTTTCACCATTACTTTTTCCATTTGGTTTTTGGGGCAAGTCGCCAGACCTGATTTGTTGGACCCCTAGAATCAGAACTCTGGCCAAGACTCTAATAACACTTTTGCTTTAACTCACCTATAATTTTGAAGTTTTCCACAATGAATATGCATTGCTTGTGTAAAAATAGACATTTATATCTATATACACGCATCATGTACTTATCCATCCATGTATATCTTTAATCAATCATATTCTCATTCACTTGTAGAACCCTTCTAAGTGAAATAGTTCCAGAGTAACTTCATTTCCTATAGTCCCAAGGCTAGGAATTATTCCTTAAAAGCTGTGGCAGGGATAAGAGTGGATAATAATAATACCATATATTTATATAGCCTTTGATACTCTTCAAAGAACTCACCTCCATATCCATTGATACATTTAACCTGATAATCCTTTGATAGATAAATGACAGTGAGCACACTGAGTGATAGGAACATGAAGCCAAGGGGATAATTTTATGAACTGGACATACATGCTAGACTTCCACATATTTTCCCTGAAGAAGAAATTTACCCCAAAAGCAATTTACCTAAAGCCATTCTGGCACTGCTCTGACTTCAGTCAATAAGATGTTACATTTCTTGACAAACCTGTTATCCTTAGGGCTATTTTCTTAGGGCAGAGGAATTTAAGACTCCACTCTGCCAATAAGAACATAAGTTACCCCCAAGGGATGACTTTCGTGAACTTTACATGGAACAAAGATTCCAAGACTCAGGAAAACGGGATAAAAAGTGAAGCCCATAAATGAATGATGGTGGAATGTGATGATCATTATTATCCAAAGTATATGTATGAAGACATGAAAAAAAAATCTGTTTAAAAAGCAAACAGTTCCAATTAGAACCAGTCAGCATGGGCCAAGGTGATCAAGAGTTACGTTAAGATCTTTAGTGTATCCTTTTTTTTTCTGAGAGAGAGAGAGAGAGAGAGAGAGAGAGAGAGAGAGAATTTTTAAATTTTTAATATTTATTTTTTAGTTTTCGGCAGACACAACATCTTTGTTTTCGTTTGTGGTGCTGAGGATCGAACCCGGGCCACACACATGCCAGGCGAGTGCGCTACCGCTTGAGCCACATCCCCAGCCCTTTAGTGTATCCTTTTAATAGTAACCCCCCATTGGTTTTGCTTGAGTACTTGTGGGTAAGTGCACAGTAGGCACTTAAAAATCTGATGTAATAGCTGGGAGCAGTGGCACATGCCTGTAATCCCAACATCTTGGGAGGCTGAGGCAGGAGGATAGCAAGTTCAAAGCTAGCCTCAGCGAATTAGCAAGGCCCAAAGCAATTGTGAGACCCTGTCTCACAATAAAAAATAAAGAGGGCTGGGGATGTGGTTCAGTGGCTAAGCACCTCTGGGTTCAATCCCTGGTATCAAAAAAAAGTCTCTTGTAATCCTACTGTCAGTCAAAAATTAGATGTAGGCTTATCTGGTTGGAACTCTCTAGAAAGTTCTCTAAGATCCCAATAAAACTAGGGATCAAAGAAGGCACAATGTTGCTCTCTCTTAGAGACAAACTACTTTCTCTCTCCCACCCCTTTGAGAGTGCTTTCTTTCTTAATAATCTTTATTATATTTTTAACTAAGTTTAATTTCATGTCCTGACATTTTCTCCTGCAAAAACAGAGAGCCAAGAAACACAATGCAAACTCTGAATTCCCAGGTCCCCTGCCAGTTACATAAGGAAATTGAGATTTGGACAGTTGTTAAGCAACCCCTCCAAGGTATCATAGGATGTCATGGTCTTAATACTTAGTTTGGCACCAGTTTCTAGAATATAAGATACATTAGCTTTCATCTGCTTCTTTCACTACTAAATCTTCAGTACTTAGAATAGTGCCTGGAATGTAGTAATTGTTTGGTAAATTTTCATTGAATGAATGTATAATTACAATGCAGGCTCCTCCTGAGAAGTATTTTATGCTGCTTGGAACGTTTTTATTCAAGCCAGGCTGTTGTGCTATGCAGAAGGCAAGCAGGGCTGCCAAGGAGTTCCCATTAGCTTTCTTCCCAATCTATGTCCTTCCATGGCCTGGTCCTCACATCACCTACAAGGAAGCTTCTAGTTGTGTGGTTGACGTTGGGACTGGAAAGGGCTCCTTGTCCCAAAATAGTACCACCCAGCAAAAAGATCCAGGGGCAATGGGAGGGCAGGCTCTGTAAATGTGTGGGCTTGTTACTCACAGAAAATTTGGTTCTGGGACAAGTAACAGGACACATCAAAAAATATTCAGAGAGAGAGAGAAAGAGAGAGAGAGAGAGAGAGAGAGAGAGAGAGAGAGAGAGATGGAGAGATAAGGTGGTGGGAAACATGGATGGAATAGTGAGGAACAGAGTAAGAGGTGTGCAGAAAATGTCCAAAAATCAAGGTAGGAGGGGAAACCTTGTTGGAACAAGTATGACTCTTTGACTTTGAAACATGGGTGAAAAGAAAAGTGAGGCTGGGTGGAGCCACACATCTGTAATCCCACCAGCTCAGGAGGCTGAGGCAGGAAGATCATGAGTTCAAAGCCAGCCTCAGCAACTTAGCGAGGCACTAAGCAACTTAGGGAGACCCTGTTTCAAAATAAATAATAAAAAGGGCTGGGGATGTGGTTCAGTGGTTAAGCACCTCTGGGTTCAATTCCTGGTACCAAAAAACTTTTTAAAAAGTTAAGTGAGGCAAGCACATGAATCCTATCTTTATACCTATGCCTTACTGCAGTCCTAGCCCAATCCCCAGTTCTCACATCCTGTCCTAAGGATAACCCTCTACTTCCCCCATACAAGTGACAACTTCCCACAAAGCTGTGTCGAGGTCTCTCAGATGACAGGCTTTTGTGCAGAGGGACTTCCTAATGCAAATCCTACTGGGAAAGTTGCCTGGGGAGTAAATTTCCAGGAAGCATTAAAGGTACCCCTCCCCTGCCTGGGACAGTTAGGTGTGTGGTTACTCTTATTGCTGACGAGGACTAGGGGTGGGGGGGGGAAGCTGGGGAATTCCACAAAGAGACAGAGGCCAGGAGACCTCTGAGGACTGGGGGTCAGGAAGCAGAGCCCTGGAGACCTGGGAAGCTTCAGGATTCCACAGCCCTCTCATCTCCTGGCCTTTTCCACACATCCCAGAACAGAAAGAGGAAATTTGAGGATTAAGGGCCGACTAATTATAGGTAAGAAAATTGCCTATAAAAGGCACCACTGTCTTAATTAGGGACCATTTATGGCTAATTTGCAATGCAAGGGGAGGGGTACAGTTTTGATAACAAAAGATTTTGGGAGGTCATGCATTTCTGCATTCAGGTAGACCTGTGTATATTCTGGTCAGGGAAGTCTTCCAGCACCTTTGAGCTGTATAGGAGGGGAGTCACAAGGGTGTTTTTCTTCTTTTCCAACATTGTATACTTCTGTTCCCAACCTCCTAGGCTTCACAGGACCAGTACACACTAGGTAAAAAAATGCCAGTCTAGGATTTCATTCATGCAGCTGAACCCAAGAATATGCATTTTGTCAATTATCAATTTTCCTATTTTCAGTTTCTTAACAAAAAACGGTCTGAAAATCTGCTCCTATCTCAGAGCAGAATGACCATTTTCCACTTAGGACACCTAGGAACTTTCCAACAGTAGTATGGCATTTGGGAGCATCCTTCACAGAGTTGGTGAACAATGAAAATTACTGCATTTTCAGAGTTAGCTCCTCTGAAACCGGAAATGTGAACAAAGCTGACTTAGTGTTAATACTTTCTCTTACTCCTTTAAGAAGGAGGAGAGACTGTGCTCAAGTTAGCAGTGATGTGTGAAAACCACAGTAGAAGTTTTGTAAAGAAGAGCAATTGTGGCTTTTGCACAAGTTATTCCTAAACCGAGGCTGGGGACAGTATGTGACACTTTTCAAAGTAGCTTCAGGATTGGTATTTCACTGAAATCAAGATCTTTAAGCAAGACCGGAAAGCCAAAATCTACGTTTTATGATCTCTGCAGGAAAGTAATAGTTGCATTATGGAAAATTCTAGAATGGCAGGCTCAAACCGTGGCCCGGAAGAATAGTAGGCTTTTTCTGGGTGGGAGGGGGCCAGACAGGGAAAATCTAATTCCTAATAAAGGTTTCTGATAGGTTTCCACTCTCGCCCCACTTACCAAGCTCTGCAGCCCTGGCAGGGGATTTGATTCAATAGAGGAAAAAGAAAAGAAAATTAACATCAACTTCAGGAACTCCAGAATATTTTTAACCCAAAAGTTGCCTGCATATGGAATGAATCTATATCAGGTATCCAGTCGTACTGAGAGTATACCAAAGTATCTCATGCACACAGTTGTGACCTGAGGAAAAGTCAATGTTATTGTATAAATAATCCAGTTAGGGATAAGAAGAAAGTATGGAAGATTTACTTGGGGCTCAGAGAACAACACCTTAAAGTATGTGTCTTTGGCGTGCTGAGCACTTTGAATTAAAGGAAAATAGAAGGCTTTAGAAGCTGCCCAACCAGGTTCCCCTGATCTTCCCTCCCCCACACTCCCACCCAAGCATAGGGAAAGGCTTTTCTCTGAACTTCCCTTATCTCTCTGAAGGCAGGATCCAACATAAGGGAACACAATTGCCTTCAATCCCCTCTCTGAAATTTCATTAACCAGAGAAGATTAAATTCATATTGCAGGGAGGAAGACTCAGGAATGTCATCGCATCCAAACAGATTTTGTCACAAGCTGTTGTCTGTCCTTTGCTCCCATATTCATTTCCAAACTATGTTCTGTGCTTTGGGCTCATTGATTCCCTTTACAAATCATTGATTATCCCTCCAAAATTTCCTGCAGTCCCCCTACCTCTCTCTCGCCTATGAAGAAGATGTTTAGGCTTCAACTATTTGGCCCTTCTTTGAGTTTCGTATGTTTATGGCTCCTGGGCACAAGTGCACTTAAAATATTTGCTTTTTCTCCTGTTAAATGGTCTATTGTCAACTTATTTCAGCAAATCTTCAGAGGGAGAGGGAAAATTCCCTTCTCTTTTTACAGTTATCATTAATAGTGAACAAGTAAGTGAATGAAAAGAGCAAAGAAACAGTTTGACAGTAAAATGAATGTCTTCTGCCCCTCACTTGATTCCTTGGACTGGTTTAAGCCCTGTATGGAATAAATTAGGAATGTTTTAAAGTAGCCCACTTTCCTAAACACCATCAGGCTAATACAATTTCATGAATGAATTCTTTCTGATTTTTAAGGGATGTATAATTTTGATACTTTTCCATATGTTCTAGAACAGAGAAAAATAAGAAAACATCCCTCCCTGTTTTTTTTTAAACCAAAGCCAGGATAGCATTGATATCAAAATCTAACAAAGAGCATAGAAATTAAGTTGTCTACCAATTTCTTACATATTTATTAAAAATATGCCATGTATAATATTAGTAAATTGAATCTGGGACTATAGAAAAGACTATACCAAGAGAAGAGACTTCACCAAGAGGATACCATTCAAGTCATGACAGAATGGTTTAATATTAGAAAATCTATGAGTCTAATTAATTGAACTGGCAGAACAAAGAAAAAGCATTATTGTGATAAATGGTGAAAAACCAAAAAATTCAATATCAATCCCCTATGATATTTTGGAAGAGGAAGAATAGCAATGTTTTTCATGCCTAAGATAAATTTATATTTTTAGTGTTACTGTCTTTATTTTCTTGGGCATGTCACTTAGTTTTCATATTTTCTTTGTGCCTCAGTTTCTGCATATTTTCAATCAGGACAATAATGTGTACTTCTCAGTATTGTGAGGATTAAATAACATATGTAAAGTGCTATTGCACAATAACCAGTACACCCACGCTCTTATCACCTCATTTTCTCACCTGTGTAATACTCATTAGCACTGAATGGAGTACACTAAGTTTTTCATTTTTCTGATTTTCTGTGGTTTTTCACTTGCACCAGTGGATTTGGAATGTATTCCTGCTGCTCTGGCTTGCTGTATTTATGCATGATCTCGTAAGTCAAGTAATACTTTTCCTGATCACTTTCTGATTCAGCCTGTCTCCATGCTAACTCCTAGAGCTCCTTAAAATGAGATTGTACTAATGGGCATCATTGGTTGTAATAACATCCAATGGCATCTGTGTTTGCAATTAGAATCATCTGAAAAGCTTCCCAGGTGATCCTATTTGGTTGCTAGAATTGCAAACTGATGTAATCATCATTTCACTCCAAGTTCCAATTTTTTTTTTTTTTACTAGCTGCTATAGTTTAAATGTCCCCACCAAATTCATGTTGAAATTTAGTCTGTGGTGTGAAGCATTAAAAGGTATTAGCTATATTCTTTGGAGTTGGAATATCAGGGAGGTAATTAAGGTTAAATGAGGCCATAAAGGTGGGGCCCTAATCCAATGAAAGTGTGACTTAATGAGAAGTGGAGGAGAGACCTAGGCTAGGATGCTCTTTCTCACCACCTGGGCACTCTGAAGAGAGTCCCCACCATCAGGAAGGCTCGCACCAGATGTGCTGCCAGATCTTGAGCTTCCCAGCATTTAGAACTGTGAGCTAAATAAATCTTTATTCTTATAAAATACTCATTCTGTGGTGTTTGGTTATAGCAACAGAAAATGGGCAAAGATACTAGTTCTACACAAATTAATGTACATGTCATTTGCTTCTGAAATCAGTTTTGATTCATTACTGAAAATTAACTGAATGATTCCATAATGCTCTGAAAGACTATTCATTCGAGTGAATGCACACTTTCCAGAAAGAGAACTTAAAAGAAAGAGCAGAGGAGTGGGGCTGTAGCTCAGTGGTAGAGCTCTTGCCTAGCACTTGCAAGGCCCTGGGTTCGATCCTCAGCACCACATAAAAATAAATAAATAAATAAATAAATAAATAAATAAATAAATAAATAAATATTGTGTCCAACTACAACTAAAAAATTAAAAAAAAATAAAAAAGAGCAGAGAGCAAGTAACTGAACTATGGGGGGAATCTCAAAATTAGGTAAAAGTGAAAAAGAGAAGCAAGAAAGCTTCAGAAGAACCAGGAATGGGAGAAGATGCAAGGATTAAGCTCAACTTTCTAGTTTCCCATCAAGCATCCCCACAAAAGGGAGGATTTTCTGGACTAGTTGGTGTGGCTTGACCCTCAGAACAAAAACTATGCTGTCTGGCTTCAAATCCCAAGCTCACCATTTTCTAAGAACACAACATTGGATAAGTTACTAAACTCCCTGTGTCTTCATCTCATTATGTACAAAATGGAAAGGACTCTGCATATAGGGCCATTGCTCTAAGTAATACAGCAAGAATAGCACCTCAGAAACAATATGTATTAGTGTAAGTGTAAGTGGTAGCTATTGGTATTTGAAATACCCCATTGTGGAGCCTTGTGCATTCCCTTTCTGCAGCATTTGTCCCAGTTGTCATAGTTGCCTTTGGTGATTAAAATTCGACTCACCCAGGATAACCTCCCTTTTGAATAACTTAGAGCCAACTGATTTTGGATTTTAATTATATCTGCAAAATCCCTTCTTTTTTGTCACATAATGTAACAATCATGGTAGTAATATTCCACCATTCACAGGTCCCGTCCATAGACAAGAGAGGGAATTATAGAAGGTATGTACCAGGGGGTAGTAATCTTGGGTGCATCTTAGAATTCTACCTATTACTGTGATCATTTGATTAATTTCTCCCCTCAACACTAGGTCATAAATCCCACATGTCTGTTTTGCAGAATGAACAAACAAATGAATAAATAAAAATTGAAAGAACTAAGGAAAAATAGTTGTGGACATATCCATTTTGCCTCACTGAAAACTTATCATGGTGTTTAAAAAGCTGAAAAAAAGAACCTTACAACTTCACAAAATGCTGTGAGACACTGTGAGGCATACATTTGGGTGAACATCAAGGCTGAAGCCCTTTTTTGTGCTTGTGAAGTCACCCTGGGGTTATGGAGACTTGACCTAGGACCTCTGTAGCCAGCACCTGGAACCTAACACCTGGCACTCCAAACATAGTGGCACCATGTGATCTCAACTGTTTACGAAGACATCAAGGGCATCCTGAGTGGGGAAAGGAGGGGAAGAAATGGCATCTACAGGCCAAACCTAAGAACCTCAGAGTTGCCCAGGCTTTTTCTTTTCTTCTTTGTTTCTTTTTCTTTTTTGCTTGGGGTGTATGAAGTATCCTAGTTGCTATTATGGTCTGAACTGCACATCGATCTGTTGTTTTGTCATTCACTGGCCTCATTCCTCTCCCACTAACTGAGACTCTGGGTTAGGATGTAAAGTGGATCCATTTACTATATTTTGTAACATCTTTATCAAGATATCATTCCCATATTATAGGATTCACCCAAAGTATAGAGTTGAATAATTTTAGTATATTCACTAATTCCATTATCACCTTCATAAGAGACTCTGTCCCTTTTATCAGTCATGTCCTATCTCCTCCCCATGCCTCCCACTCAGTTTTGATTATAGGTAAGTGAACAAAAAAAGCCCAGGCATAATGGAGGCAATAAGAATGCCTTATATACAAGGAATCTGTGCTTTTTGTGTATACCTAGAGAATAGTACCCCACAATGATACCCCTCTTTCTTCACACTTGTCTTAGTGTTTTTGTGATTCTCTTCTGTTTGACATCTGCCAATATATGTCAGTACTTCAGAATATGGGTTAGCAATGGGAAGAAAATAAGACGGGACTAACCCTATTTGGCTACTTAATAATAAGGCCAGTCCAGGGGATGGATTTGAGATGCTATATCATGTTGGTAGCACCCAGCTGCCCATGACAGAGGTCTCTGTAGCTATCATACCCAGCACTTGGATGATCTTGTATTGCTCCAGCTTTGGGTGATCTGTCAGCATACTGAAATATAAAAGCAAGTGTGCAGGGAGGGTGTGGTTGCTTCCTGAATCTCAGTGGGAAAAAAGTTTATAAGGCCAAAATTCTGTTAAGAATTCATTTTCAATGACCCTGAGATTTCTTTCAAATTGTTCTTAAACCTATTTTATTATTTTTACAGAGAGCTGTACATCTGAGAATGCTTCACCAACCAGTGCCCGATGGAGCTCTGGTTTTCTGATGAGAAAAATGATAAGCTCTCATTGTGGGAAACTTTGAAATGCAGAAAAATATAAAGAAGGAAACAAAAAGCACCCACAACCCAAAGATAATCACTGATAACATTTTGGAGTATTTCCTTCTAGACTTACCAGCTTGCATGCTCTCTCTCTCTAAAAAATATAAATGTGTGTAATATATTTTGTACATATATATTATGTATATATATACATACATTTATGCACCATTGAAATTACGTTAAGTATATAACTTTATACCTTCTTTATCTCTGAACAAATTACCTGCTTTATCTCAGCATAGAATTGTTTCCAAATTTGTCCCTATTCAAAATGGATTTTGTAAACAAATAAGTTGATCTTAATACTGACTCTCAGAAGCACTTTTCATAGCCATCAAATACCGAAATATAATCAATGAATAAAAAGGGGCTCCAAAGCCCAGAGTGTGACAAAGTACTTGGCAGAGTTGTTTTGGTAGCCTAGGAATTCTCTTCCATTCATGTGGTATTTAATTATGTAGCACCAGACACTGATAATTAACTGTTTCTTGTCTCCAAAACTAGTTCATGAGCTGCAGAACAAGCATAAGATATTAACCTTCTATAGTATGTTCACTTCCAAATTTCAATGAACAATTGCAAAAATTGTTTCAAATGTACTTTTGAGATATTTTTGTCAGTCAGTATGGTAAGCAATCCCCCTAAAAATACTTTAATGAATCTAGTGATTCACTTGATTACCTGTGGGGACCAGGGAAAACTACATGGCAAATCTTAGCCACAAAGGTCATCTTCTTGCCCAGGAAGTAGAGGTGTCTTCTTGTACCCAGCATTGCACTTTCCCCCTCTTTCCTACTTCAGGCCCATCCACACTGAACTTTTGAAAGCACACATTGTTCCTTCCCCTTGAGGATCAGCTTTCCGAAAACTCTCTGGCAGGCACACACACACACAAAAATGGGTTTCACTGGGGCCTCTACTTAAAGAAAAAAAGGAAATGAGGCTATTGGCTTTTGTTCTGGGGTGACTCAGAGTTTCAGGCCTAGTCCCTGAGAGTCAAGAGCCAAGGTGAGCCCCTCTCCTAGACGATCTTCTTAGGATGAAGAATTGCTCACCTAGTTGAGATTCTTAGTTTCTGGAAGATTGGGTTAGGCAAGGGGAAAAATCAAATCATGCTTTTAACCTGGGAACTTAATTTTACAATAACTGCAGAGAAACCTCTCTTTTACTTAGGTTTATTAAGAAGTATAGAAGTAAGTTAATGCTATCAACAAAGAGAAATACAATTACTCAAATTCTAGCATAACCATTGTTGTCCTATTTCCTTATAGCCTTTTCTTAATATATTTTTTATGGTTGTAATTACAGCATCTATATAATGTTTGCATTCTGTTTTTGTCATTTAGACTTTCCTAATAAGCATTTTATGTGATTTTCCTTATTCTAATAACCACCATTTAAAAAAGCAACATTTGGAATGTTTCTTTTTACTAACATTGCATCATTGTGAGATTGTGGGTTTTCTCCTATTTCTTTGCAATAGCTACAGAGTTAGGAGGTTTAATATCGGGTTACTCCCTCAAAGAAGGTGAACTCTTTCTGGTAGAGATAGTAATTCATTCAAAGATTCTTATGTTGGATCCCCAAAACCACAAGCAGCATCAAGTTCAGGACTGTCTAAACAGTCCATGTGCAACAGAATACATATGGATGAAGTGGATGACCCAAGTCTACCACCATCAAACTCAGATTTTGTATTGGCTCCTAAATTCTGTACTCCTGGCTAGGGAAACATTTCAGTTGGTTTTAATGGGGGGTGGGGTTGTGTGTATGCAATGCACCCCCATGGCTCTATAATCTCATTGGATGGTTCAGTGGAGAGTGTGCTCTGGTGAGTTTACACCCCATCTCCATGGTGATCAAATGAGAAGATCTACCACTTCAGAGGACATCAAATTCTTTTTCCTTTCTTTCTTTCTTTTTGTGGTGCTGAGGATTGAACACAGGTCCTTGTGAATGTGAGGTAAGCACTGTACCAACTGAGCTATATCCCCAGTATCAAGGACATCAAATTCTAAGGTGAGAAGCAGAATCTTTTTGATACTAAGTGGCTCAGCTGATGGAGATGTCACAGACTCTAAAGTTCTGGTAAGGTTCACTACATTTTATCATACTACTGAAAACCTCCAACCTGTTTTACTTATAGACCAGTAAATGTCTGAGAATGTTTTAAATCTATAATTTGTGTTTGTTGATTTGCACAATCATTAACAATCCAAATGATTTGCCCCATAAATCTTTTTTATTAGTTCAGACTCTTTTTAGTATCCTAGGTTCCATAAAAGAAGTGCATTCTCTATACAAGGAAATCTTCATAACTGACTGCCAAACCTCAGGAAATAAAACTACCAGCACCAATGTATTCTCAAGTGAAAAGAGCCACTTAAACATTTGGTGGCTTTCAGTCTGCTAATATCTATTCTGACTTCTAAACGGGGCACCTCTGCTTGGGCCAACACTCAGCTTTGCTCAAAATGACTTTTCTAAATAAATCTATAGTGTGCTTTTATACTGAGCTCAAGAGCATATTTTAAAATAAATTTATTATTGAATTTGACCAATAGTATCCTGGATTGATTGAAATAAGCAGCTTTCCCTTAGGGCACTGACCTAGTCACTAGAACGTGGGCAAGTGCCATAACCTCTGAAAATCAAAATTTATGCTTTGAATTATAGAAAGGTAGTGAACATAGAATTATAGAAGGGCTCAGGAAAGTATTCTTCAATGCCACTCCCTACTGCTTAACAGAGGGCAATCTTGAATACTTGTATTTTCTCCTCTCCCGTAAGAACAGCTTTTGGGCAGCTCCTTGCTAAAGGGCAGAGATTTGCTTTCCACCATTGCAAAAAAGACATTGCCCACTTGAATTATCTACCTGGCTTCCTCAATAAAATATTTCAGTAGTATTGTCCACAACCATTAGTCTTCCTCTAATTGCTGTGACTCAAATGGAGACCGACTTTGTGGTTGGAAATTTTGTGACATTACCAAGAAATCTCACTCAGAACCAGGACTCTTCTCAAACTCCTGTTTGTAAAGCCAAGGAAATACCTTTAGCAGGAAAGGCCAAAGTACTGATATGCAAAGTAACAATGTGATGTTTGGTAGAACTCAAATTCTTAGTGAACCTACCCTTCTGGTTTTGTTTTGTTTTGTTTCTTTGGTCAAAGAAACTAGTTCAAGGAAAATTTTAGTGAGGCTACCTACTGATCATTTGTGTTCATGAGGGACAAACAAGTTCTGGAAAATTAAAAACCAGACAATATGAAAAGCTATTTATGTTAAGCTAGTAGTTTCAAAATTATTCCCCAACCAAAGCTTTATTTTTAAATTTTCTCCTTGCTGTGGATCATCATTTGCTGGAAGTGGAAATATGGGTTCTCTAGTTAGAAAACACTTCAGGACATTACCATCTGTACAAAGGGTGAAAATAGAGGCTAAGAGTAGCAAAAGGCCCAGGCAAGAAAGTGACTCTATTTATAAGCAGATGATAGGAATAGGGCAGACTGGATAATAGAACATAGACATGTGAAATGTTAAGTTGAAAGAGAACTTAGAGCTATGGAACATTTCAAAATACAGATTCTAAGACCCCAAGGTCAGAGATTCTGACCCAGTGCATCCCAGTGCATCTGGGATGATTGTGCTGCAGATTGTCCATGCTGAGGCACCTTGAGGCAACTTCCGTAGAAGTTACAGCTCATTCATTTTACAGATAAGGAAAAAGAAGCCCTAAGAGGTTAGGTCATTTGCCCAAGGGCCTTGAGAGTAAGATTCAGAAATCAAGATTCTCAGTCCAGGGCATTTTCTTCTCTCTGATGGTCCTAGACTGAGCTCTTTTTCCTTCTTTTGGGCTCTCCACCTGAGTCTATTCCAATTGCCAAGGATCATTGTTTCTAACTGGGACCAGTATCTCTGCTCACTAAAGGTCTCAGACTGGTGGGCTATGCTAGTAGGGAAGGGGCATCAAATAAAATGCACCTGACTCCCTTATTTTCATTATTACCAGTGAACTAGCTCAACTGCAGTGCAGGATTTCCTGGGGCCAGAGTGCCATGCTTTAAGGATAAATTTTCATTGCTATTGGCTAAACCAACTAGCTTTTTCACATCTGATTACACAACTGGGCCCCTAGGCCCAATCTAGCTGTCCTACTGAGGATTTTCCACAGGACACCTGGTCCCTTGACATATACTGATCATTCAAAACTTGGCTATCTGATCACATTACCTTGCCAAAAAGAATAATATTAATTGGATTGAGGACCTACTCTATTCCAGTGTAATCTCACCTAACCTAGTTTTATCTGCAGCAACTCTATTTGCAAATAAGGTCATAGTATGAAGTACTTGGGGTTAGGACTTCTGTGAGTGAATTTGGGGGTGGGGGGCACAATTCATTCACATGTAGTCTTTATTCATTTCTACAGAGAATGGAGATGAGCAATTCATGTTGGAGGTGAGATGGGTGGCAGTGGAGAGAGGAGCAGAAGAGCAGAATCAAATCCAAGTGTAGGGCAACTTAGTGAAGTGAGAAGTGTTTGTTAAGTAAGAGAACTCAGCTGTCAGGGAGGAAATTCCATCCTAAAATTTTGCGCCATGTATTTTTATTTGTACTAAATCCAACATTTCATAAGAACAGATGAAGTTTTCATGAAAACTCTCCATATGCATGAATTAATATTTCACTTTACTGATAAAACCCATATGAACCCATATTTCCACTTCCAGCTTTTCTGAGTCAAGAAAAAAAATTATGCCGTTTTTTATTGTTTGGAATGTTCTAAAACAAGATTCTCCCAAGTTTCTAAACTTTAAGGGAAAAATAGTAGCATTACCTAAGAAAATAAAAAAGCATCAAACATTTCCTCACTGAGATCATAAGTAGAGATGTTTCTGACTTCTTATTCAGATAATCCTAAGTAAAATGGGATTTGCTAAGGCTGACGACAAAGTGGAGGATACAACTTGAGGGTAGCCTGGCAAGAGGAGGGAAGACAGCAGGAGGGGGATGGGAAAAACATGTATTAGTGACAAAATTGTCTCAAATGTGTCCCAAAAGTTCACTAACAAAGATTAGGAAGATAATTTAAGTGAGGGCTTATTTGTTTGGGGAGTATGAGATTAGGCTGTTTGAATAGGTTTTGCTTAATCAGAATCTCATTAGGGAAGATCTGGAGACCTGAACTACAATCTGAGCCTCTTTTCAAAATATTGTGCACATCTAGGGTCATTATAAGGGCACTGGGTGCCTAGGAGAATTGGAGAGAGAGTGAATGAAGGAGTGAGAGGGGCCACCCAGTAGACATGGCCAATGTCACTCACTATTGTGGTTTAGGCGATTCTTGGGTATAGGGTACTATGGGGGAATTAGAAAGCGAGTGCTGAGTCACATACCCAGAGTTTCTAGAAGACAGAGGTGGGCAATTCTGAGTTTTGGTGGTCACAGAGTGTGGCTTCTGGTGGGCCACAGTCTAACTACCCTGAAACTCAATAACAAAAAGCTTCTTAGGAAAGACAGATACTCAGTGGGCAGAAATTTTAACTTGCAAGCTTAACCTCCAACTTGCTGCTTTTATTTTGTCTATTTGGTGGCCAAACAGTAGACCAGATTTCCATGACAGAATCATTTCTCATTTGAAGGAGCATAAAACTTGTGTAGTGTTTATTGTATGCCAGATACCGATTTAGGTAGTGTGCAAATAAAACTCATTTAATCCATGCAGCAGTGTTGAAAAAAATGGAGGTACCCAGAGATGAAGTAAATTGCCTAAGCTTATAGTATGAGCAAGTTTCACAGAGTCAAGATTAGGACCTCTGACTTCAGAGTCTGTGTGTACCAGCACTGTAAGTTAATACTGCTTAGTTACTGCACATGAAGGTAAAGATGGTAGGGACAAACAAGCCCACTATTCTGAGCCATCAGGGGAAACACTCTTTTAGAGAAGTTTATTTTCCATATAGTTGAAAGCCAGCCATTACATGTGGGATCTTACAAATTACAGCTGTCGTTGGATTGAGCTCTCCTTAAAATGTTACTTCACAGCAGAAGATTCTAAACATATGGTCACATTTTTTGAAGATCAAATGACTTTGTTATGAACATTGTCCATGCATTCATTCAACATTTGTTGAGTGTTTGAGAATGGCTCCAGGTGATTCGTTTCCAAGTGGCTCTATCGCTCATTAGCTTTGTGATCCTGAGCAAGTCAGTGAGCTTTAGATTCCTCACCCTGTCAGAGGGAGATAAAGACATTTCTAACCTCAAGGTCATGAAGACCCAATGAGGTAATGCAGGAGGACACAGTGCTTGGTGAGCATTGTGATAACAGACCAATCAGATTCCTTTCATTCTACACAGGAAACCCACCATTCTTAAGCACTGGGTGTCACCTCAAGGGCTCTGGTCTTCCCATCTTTGCTCATTTGCAGCTTCTAGGATGTCAGAGAACCCTTTCCAAGTCCTAAGCCAATCAAACTCAGACCTGTCTAAATGGGAGAAATAACATGGGCTATCAGTTGAAAGAGCTCAAGAATTATGCTTGCACAAAGTAGGCGCTTAATGACTAGCAATTTGAATGGAGTACGCAGTAAGCCGGCTTGTTGATTCACCTCACTCCGCCTTGGCTGTGCCTCACTTTCTCCACCTGCACATGGGTCTAATAATAATTGCCACCTACGTATCTTATTGCTGTTTTGAGGGTTATTGTAGGCAAAAGCATGGAGAGCGGGGGATCATTAGAAGATGTACATCTAACAAAGTGGAAACCTTTGAACTTTCAAAGCGATGGGGATGTCGTGCGGAGACCTGTTATCTTCATCTTTTAAACTCCTCTTCAATATTTCAATTGTGTTAGAAGTGAATTGTTCTCTTCCGGTGCCAAGCCAGTGTGTACACATCCAGGAGAGAATCCCCAATTCTTGGCATCCTGTGCTCCAGCTTATTTCTCACTAAAAGTTCTTTGAGTGATGGTAACTAAGTAACCCATGCTCCCTATCATTGCCCTAGCCCCATGCTATTTAGCATACAGGGAAAATAGAAGATAGTGTCATTTGCCCATACAGAATTTATGAGGTCTGAGTTGTAAAAGGCTATAGAGCAGTGAATGATTTATTTTCTGGAGTATTTGCTTAAAATGGATTTCAGTTCATTATCTCCACAGAGATTTACTGAGCAGCTATTATGTACCAGACATGGTTCCAGTGAACAAACTAAGTCCCTGTTTGTGTACACATTATATTCTTGAGAGAGTAGATAAATAATAATCAAATACGTAAATTAAAGAGATGATTTCTGATAGTAATACGGATCATGAAGAAAGTTAAATGAAATAATTGGTTAGAGAATGACCAGGATCGGCTTAGCTGGAATAGTTAAGAAAGGTCTCATTCAAAATAACTCATCTCTTATGGTTTGAGAACTATAGGTCACTAGGCTTGGCCAGCCATGATTGGAGATTTGTTATCCTATCTGGGATTCTCAACTCTAAGTGCCACGTAAAGTGATGGTACCCGCACTGCCCATGACTTAATATGAATTCAGTGTCAAATCCTTTCTATCCCATCAGAAGGGTGAAGCAAAATGTGAACCAAGGGACCCAATGGGGTAGAGGATGAGGTGGGGTACCGATGAAGCCCTTTACAGCCTCTGTGTCATTGTTTCCGCCTTCACATCAAGGTGCTTTACCCCTCAGGAACAATCTTTAGATGACGAGTGACTAGAAATTGGTTTCAGAGGTTTCCAAAGCCATAGATCTTGTGATCATGGTTGCCATACCTGCATTCTTCCCTTCCTATCAACAAACACTGGAAAAGCTCTGATTCATGGCGACAGGCTTGCCATGCGGGCCTCTTGTTCTGAGTCACAGTGGAAGAGCTCGGAGGCCTTCAGTTGGTAGGGCTTAGTAATGAGGAAGGAAACGGTTACTAGGAAATGAAGAGTTATACTCATCAAAGTGATCAGTAACCAAAGAACGGTGAGTTGGTTCTTTGTTACATGGTAGAACAGAAAAGAGTAGGTGTGTGACAGAACCAGACCCAGATGACCCCGCACTGCTCAAAGGGCCAGTGCCAGCTTCCTATGAAGCTGCCTAGGAAGTAGGTGGGGACGGTCCCAGGTGCACCTCCATATTGTTTATTTTTGCTTTCCTGAAATAAGCAATCTCAATCTTTAATTTCCATGTGGAAACACTCCCCACTCTCCCCTGCCCTCAAAATGTGGGTGTGTAGAAGAATAAGAACATAAAACAACCTCAACAATAGATTTTGCAGGCAGTAATCAGTGACCCAAACTGGGAAATGTTACTCACACTAGCTCTCATCTCACCTACCTTTGATTGATTCTGTCATTAATGGCTATTCACTAAGCTGGCATAGCACCAGTCTGTTGAATATTCTAGAAACATTTGGAGCTCAGCGACAATAACATTAAACACTTAGTATACGCTTAGCTCTGTTTCAGTCACTTTCTGTGTAATAACACATTTAATCTTACAATAGCTCTCTGTAGGGTAGCTCTACAATTAGTATCTCCATTGTACAGATTAAGAAATGGAGGCCCAAGAAGGAATATTTAGTCCTCCAGTTATGGAATGACATGGCAGGATCTAAATCTAGGAAGCATACTTCCCAAGTCATTGTCTTAACCATCATAGTATCCCTGTATCTGTCACTGCCTGTGACAGGTATTCTACAACTCTCCATGTTTCTAATTGCTCTTGTGTGTTTATTTAAACTCTGCCCCTGCCACTCATTCATCTATTATTTATCTCCTCCCAAACTACTTCCAGAAAAGATTGGAGGTGGTGACTTAGCCTCTAAATGTTCAACTAACCTAGAGATTAAGTTCACCAAATGTCTACCAGCTGACTTATAATTATTTGTTACCCACCCACACATTTCCCTCAAGTGTTTTTTATACCTACTCTTTCTTCAGAGTACCAGGACTGTGAACATCTGAAGCCAAAATGAGCACCACAGTATTTTCTGTAAAGTATGAATTGGGTGGGCATCATGCCCAGATATCGCCTTGGCAGACACCCCATTTTTTTAGAGATGACTGATTTCATTTTCAGCAACTTGGAGCCAAAGCAAAATTTTACTAAATACTGGGATGAGAGCCCAGAGTTTGGTTATTACATATAGCAAGAAATCCTGCCCCAGGCTAGTAGGAAGAACACTGCTATCGATGAATTGGTTAGCTGGTTGAACGAGTGTGCTTATAATGGGAAAGGTCATGAGTTTGCTGCTAGGGGCAAGGACATGATGGTCTCATGTGGCTTGTGTTTTACCCTCAGGAGCACATGCTGAAGGGAAGAATCTGAAAGATTCCAAGCAAAAATCCGCCCACACTCCTGGAAGAACAGGTCAAAGTGAAAATGGGTATTGGAGAAGCACAGCTTAACTGGCATTTGTAGCATATGTCATGAATGAGTCCCAGGAAGCTATGTACCAGCTTTGTACTTGTTTACCATATTCCACACATCAATCTCAAGATGTCCCCAATAAAAGAAAACGCAGTAGCAGGGCAACTTTGAATTCTACTCTCCTTCCTCCACAGAGATCTTCTACCACTTAGGTTGTCTTGCAGTATTTTCTCTCTCTTTTTGACCACATTTTAAATTCTGTTTTTTTGACCATATTTTAAAATCCAAATGTTTTTACCCAGGGAATGATAAAAATCATGTCTTCTTTTCTACAGAGAGAAAAGCCAGAGGAAAGAAGCATGCATTTAAGACTCAGAGATGTGCCTGATGACCAAAAGCCCAGTCCTGACATCCATGACACTCCTTAATTCGTGGTCACTTCTGCAATTGAAACTTCTCTTTCCAGTTTTTTTCTTGGCATGTGGCTATATATTGCTTCTAGATGGAAGTGCCTGCATTTTGTTTGCTGGAGTGTTTGTTTTTCCTGACACAGTCTTTTGAGGCTTCTCACAAACCTACATCAGGTTTGAATTACTCAAATCCATTGGATGGTGTGAAGCAAAAACCTAAAGGAGTTGTTTTTGAGTCTAGGTGAGCAAATGGAAGGAGTTTGTGCCCACTGTGTGATAGCAGCACTCTCCATGCGAGTAGTAGCCTTTTTAGTGACCCCTGTGCACTCCATTGTGAACTCAAAAGCACCCAGAAAAGTCTGTAAAGCCTGAAATGACTGACAGGTACCACTCATTGAAGACACCAGACTTCCAATTAAACTGCCCCTTTTTTCTGAAGGCTTCGGGGAAGGCCCTTCATCTGAGTGTACCAGGAAGTTGAATGAAATGAAAATGCTCCCTGTTTTGTGAGCACAGGCTGTGTCCAAGGACTTCACAAGAATTTACTCTGATTTTCACAGGAGCTCTGTGAGGTAGGACATGTTGGGCTCATCCTCATTTTTCAGGCAACTGAGGATCAGAGGGATCTAAAAACTCACCTAAGCTTACTCAGCTGAAAGTGGCATAGCTGAGACTAAAACGGAGGCAGTGACAGGCATTTTGCTCCTACCCTATACTATCTGTCAGAGGTCCCCAGGACAGGAATGTGGGGCTGGAATTGGACTGTAGGTACCATTTAACCACTCCTTGAATTTCTTTGATTCAAAGACACACCAGGTATCTTAACAGGCACCACTGATTTAGAAATAACTTTTGGGAAAGAACACAAGTCCTATGATCTGGTTATAAGGAAAGAACCCAATGAAGGAAATAGAGGGAGGCAGCTCCACAGTAACACAGGCTTATTCAGGACAAACCTGCAGAGGGGGGCCCAGTGGAGACTGAGACCCATTTTCTGCTCACAGCCTGGAGTAGGTATAGGGAATGAGGGAGGGTNGAGGGAGGGTGGAAGTTTTTGCTGTTAGGCCATTGCTAGGGGTTTTTCAGGGAAGAATCCTTGTGGTGTCACCTTCATAAGGAACCAGGTGCTTTTCAGGATTTCAGTCCCAGATAACAATATCATTTCTTGTGATGACGGAATGTTTGAGGTTTCTTTGCATGATGATGGGGTTTTGTCTGGGGTTTAGGTCAGACTGAGTCAGAGTGACCTTGAGGAGACTCTTCTAAGATGGAGGATATGTTTCCAAATGGTGTTGCCTATGTCAAATTATACCCAACACTGGTGAAATTGCATGAGAGTGTAGTAGCTAAGGTTATTGATGCTGCCCACCTCTTCCACTTAATAGGGAGGGGTGTGTGTCTATGTGTATGTGTGTGTGTGTGTGTGTGTGTGTGTGTGTGAGTGTATGTGTGACCTTGGAAAACTTACTCAGCTTTTCTGTGCCTCAGTTGCCTCATCTGACAAAGAAAGAGTAACTGTACTATACTCATAGGGTTCTAAATGGATTAACACAGATAAAACACTTAGAATAGTACCTGGCACCTAGTTAGCTGGATATGTGTTATTTATCATCTTCATCACCATCACCATCTTTATATATTGTGGTTTCATTAGTGCTGAAGTGTGAAAAATGTGCTTTTTAAAAGCAAGAGAATAAAGGCATTGTTCTGATTGACTGCTGGCCTAGATTGTAAATATTGTCTCATAATGTCATAATTTTTGTGATGTAAGCATTATTATTCCTTTCTGCCACCCCAATGGTCACTTTTCTCCCTAAGATCATAGGAAAAAAGCTTTCATTCATCAAATTTACTCCTCACTCAAAGCCATTTTTCTGTGTTTGGATTCTTCCTGGCTACTTTCTGACTCTTCAGCCCTGGCCGTTGCTCTCCACTGTGCTTGTCACTAAGTGGAGCTCTTGCACAATGGTTCTTTCCAGAGTGCTGCTGCTGCTTCTCTGCCTGGACCTCAGCCCCAAAGGAATGTGCAATAGGTCCTCTCCCCTTAAAGTTCACCCTTGATGCTCCAAGAACTCCATCACACAAATTTTTATGGAAATACTAGCTTTTACTGTACGCTTGGGAGAGGAGGTAACTAAGAGAATTATAATGAGAAAGGGAACCATGCAAAACTGTACACTCAAAATGACTTTTGTCCTTGTGTTATGCAACAAAAACATGGAAGAATAAACCCCTACATGAGGATCTTTTGAGGATACTTTCCAGTCCCTAAGTTTGGTCTCCCCTATTGTGTTAGTCAGCTTTTTGTTGTTGCGACCAAAATACATGACCAGAAAACTTTGAGGAGGAAATATTTATTTCATTCATGGTTTCAAAGGTCTTAATCCATGGTCAGACAACTTTATTGGGCCTGAGGAGAGATAGAACATCATGGTGGAAAGGTATGGCAGAGGGAAGCAGTTCAGGACATAGTGGCCCAGAAACAGAGAAAGAAGGAGGAGCCAGGGGAGACAAGACACTGATCCACCTTCTCCAGCCATGTCCTATGTGCCCATAGTTACCACCCAATAGTCCATTTAAACTAATAATCAAAAGGATTAATTCATTGATTAGGTTACAGCTCTCATAATCTAATCATTTCACCTCTTCATATTCCTGCATTAACACAGGAACTTTGGGGCAGCACCTCATATCCAAACCACAACAACTGTTGAAGGCTGTGAGCTTTTCTTCTATGCCTCCACTTTCAAGGTGGAAATTACTACCTTTCTTTAGGGAAATTCCACTGCATCATAGCAAGCGTTGAGCAGTTACTATGTGCCAGACACTGCCATAAGCACCATAACAGTATTAACTATTATATCTCATTGATCTTGAAATGTACCTGTATTTCACATTTCAACATATCTGAAACCAGGACATGTCTTAAAATCAATGGCATATAGAGTTTAAGGGGTAACTTTTTTTTTCTCTTTTAGTGTGACATAAAATATCCATTTTACTTAAATTGATGATCTCTTATATTTGAACTGTGGCAATTTAATCCTCACAATGACTCCATCACATAAGGACTAGCTTTTATTAACATTTTATAAATGATGGAATCGAGGCACAGAGAGGTTGCACAGTTAATAATCTCAAGATTGTTTAAGGTCACACAACTGGTAAATGGGAGATTTGAAACTAGGCACCCTGGTTCAGGGGCCCATACTCTTAGGAGATGACCTGTTCCTCCTGGATTACCTCCCTCAGGGCCCCTGTTAGTGATCAAGAATGGTTTAGTCTACATATACTGATGAAGAGAAGTCTTCTCTTAAGGTACACAAAACCTGATCAGGTGGTTCTTCCAGATTATATTTATTTGTTTATTTATTTATTTTTACTTTAAACAACAAATTATTTATTTACTACATTTCTGGAAACTAGGAAGTCCAAGCTTAGTGTGACAGCATGGTGGGCTATGGTGAGGAAACTTCCAAGTGGCAAATTGCTAATTTCTTGAATGTGGAAAGGAAGAACAAGCTCTATGGAGTTTTTCAGAAGAATAATAGTCCCATTCACTAGGGCTCTGGGGAAAGGAAGAACATCATAGTGGAAGGGTGTGGCAGACTGAAGCAGTTCAGGACATGGTGGCCCAGAAACAGAGAAAGAAAGAGGAGCCAGGGGTGGAACAAGACAGTGATCCACTTCCTCCAGCCATGCCCTATGTGCCCACAGTTATCACCCAATAGTCCATTTAAAATAATAATTAAAAGGATTAATCCACTGATTAAGTTATAGCTCTCATAATCTAATCATCTCACCTCTGCATATTCCTGCTCATGACCTGGTTATTTCCCAGTGGTCCCACCTCTTAATATTAAATTAGCGATTCAGCTTTAATTTATGAAATTTAGAGGGACACAAACCTTCAGAACATAGCAGTACACTAAAAAGGAGGTGAATTATTATAGAAGTATACTTAGTTGTTGGAACAAATCAGTCAAAAGAGATGTTTCTTTTACATTTTCGGTTCTATCCAACCAGGTAATGATAGATTTTTCAGTTCAGTTAAGGTAGTATTAGAGACAAGGAAATTACAGTTACAAATATTAGCCCTCCACAGCCATATTATATTTATAGTTGTATTATATTTATAGTTACATTGTCAAGCAAAGCAAGTTCCAGTGTTCTTATTAGTTCTTTTTAGTTATACATAACATTAGGATTCATTTTGACATAATTATAAACACATCCCCTTCCCCTTCCATCCTCCCTCCTTCTGTTCCCTTTCCTCTACTGATCTGACTGCTATTTACCTATAGTTTTTTTTTAATTAGTGCCTCATGGATATACATAATGGTGCGAGTTACTGTGATGTATTTACATATGTACATAGGAAAGTTAAATCAGACTCATTCTACTGTTTGTTTCTTCTTCCCCTTTCAGATGTGCCCCAGGATGAAGAGGGATTCCAGAGGCATTTAAATTAGGCCTGTCACAGAGCCCCCTACCCCCAAGAACTAGCAGAAGCTTTGAAATGGAAATTTTCTTTTTCCATTTTGGAGGCCAGATCAAATGCTGGGACGGGTCTGCCTCCTGCAGTCTCTGAGAAGTGAGGCTGTGAGGATTCACTATCTTTGTCCTAACCACATTCCTGGTGGAGAGATGAGGGAATAGACAATGTTTTCCTTCTGCTTATGCATATTTGTGATAAAATATATTATGTCTTGTCTATTAAATGTGTATGTTTCATCTACCCATTCCCTGTGGGCCTATGAGAGAAGGAAAGAAATTTAACAGAAGTTGAGATTTATGTGTCTCAGACTGTGCCTGCATCAAGCAGGCAAAAAGTCAGAATACTTCAAAGTGAGGATGGCCCATTCCAGCCCCATTTCTAAAAATGGAAGGGAAACAGCTATAATCTATGAAATAATTCATGAGATTTGGAGCAATCTAAACTAAGAGTTCATAAATGCCACTGAAATGTGCAGTTCATATTCTTTTTGCTACACAGACCTTTGTAAAGCAGGTTTTTTCCTATTTCCAGGCAAGAAAAAACAAATTGAGGAATAAATTTAATATTACACCTAAAATGAGGTTCATGGGGCTTTATTATAACATTTAAGTGGGTGTTGTAGGGACTTTTTTTTTTTTAAAAAAGAACATCTTAATGTTCTCATAATTAGAAGTTTTGCGATGTCATATTTTAAACAAAAATGTAAATGAATATTCCTTTATCTTGTTCTATTTGGTAAATTTTACTCAAGATGATTTAATTTTTAAAAATACTACAAGATGGGGCTGGGGTGTGGCTTAGTGGTAGAGTGCTTGCCTAGCACACGTGAGGCAGTGGGTTCGATCCTCAGCACAACATAAAAATGAAATAAAGATACCAAATTCACATCTTCATACATGTATTTTGTATAATGATGACTATCTCCTTCTACTTTATATACAGAGTTACAAAAAATTGTGCTGTGAATGGATAATTATGAATGTAATGCACTCCACTATTGTCATATATGTAAGAAATAAATAAAAAATCGTAAAAAAATGAAATACAGATATTGTATCCACCTACAACTAAGAAATAAATATTTAAAAAATACTACAAGAAGCTTCCCAGTGGAAAGAGGCAGAACTTATTTAAAATTTAATATTAATTTATTGCATATATTTAATGTGAACCACATAATGTTTTGGTATACTTACATTAATTCAATTTTTCTATTTGAACATTCTGAAATAATAAGTAAATCAGCATGTGGATCACATTTTGGTCATTTTTTTTTTTTTAGCAACGACTAATTGTGAAAACCACATTTTGCTTTCTGCTGTTTGCATGTGCTATTTGTGGGCCCATGTTGGTTTGTTAGCAATAGGTATAATTTTAACGGGTATTTAATGGGTCAATGCATTTGAAAACTTCCAACAAAAACACTGAACTTTTAAACTGAGAGCTGAAATATTCCTCATAGCCAAGGCATAGGATCAACTGAGGTGCTTGTCAATGCATGAACAGATTTAAAAAAAAAAGTGGTGCATATACACAACAGAATATTATTTAACCAAAAAAAAAAAAAAAAAGAATGAAATCCTGTCATTTGTGCCAATGTAACTGGGCCTGGAGGGCATTATGTGAGGTAGAAAAAGCCAGACACAGAAAGACAATTATGATATGCTCTGTCTCATTTGTCCATACTTAAGAAGTTAATTTCACCATGGAATGAATCTAACCAAACTATGCTATATACATTTGTGAACATACCACAGTGAATTTCACCTTTACGTATATTTAGAAAGCATGAATAAAAAAAAAAAACTGTAAATAAATAGAAGGAAGACCAGTAGAGTAGAGAAAGGGCAACAGGAGGAGGGAGGAAGAAAGGAAAAGGGGAAGTACTGGGGACTGCATTACAGCAAATTATATTCCATGAAGATATGATTGTGAAAATGAACCCCAATATTATGTATCACTATAATGCATCAATAAAATATGAAAAAATTGATTTCAGAGAAGTAGAAATTGTAATAATGATTTCTAGACACTATAAAGGCTGGGGGAGGGGATATAGGGAAAAATTGATACCAAAGCATAGTCAGATGGAAGGAATAAGTTTTATTGTTCCACAGCATAGTAGTGTAACTCTAGTTCATAACAATTTATTACAGATTTGATTAAAAATAGAAATGAAGAGTTTTAAGGTTCCTAACAAAAGAAGTGATAAATATTTAAGGAAATTGAAGCACTAATCATCCCGATTTGATTGTTATACATTGTATACATGCATTCAATTATCCCACGAATATGTACTTACTGCATTGTGGCAATTAAAAATATTTTTAAAAAATTAAAAAGTAAAAACAAAAAATAAAATAAAATAAAAACAAAAATGTCACAACCTCTACGAAGGTCAGACTTCAAAAAGTTTACTCTCTTGTTGTTTTCTTCTTACACAGTACACCCTCTCTGTGCAGGTCTTTCCCTTGTATTTCATTTATACTGCGAATTTTGGAAGCACAGCACTGCTATTCTCTGCTCACTTTAAAAATACTAAAGGATGGGTGTATGGTACACACCTGTAAACCCAGCTGCTTGGGAGGCTGAGGTGAGAAGATTACATGTTTGAGGCGAGCCTCAGTAACTCAGCAAGGCCCTCAGCAACTTTGTGACAGAGACCCTGTCTCAAAATTTAAAAAAATAACAATAAAATGACTGGAGATATGGCTCAGTCATAAAAAGGCTCTGGGTTCAATTCCCAGTACCAACATAAATAAATAATAAATAAATAAAATGTAAAAATACTTTGAGATGATATCCTACTCTGAAGTTCTATAACATGTGACTGTGATATGAAAAGTCACTTGTTGGTCAGTTAAAAAAAGTTGAGCCACTATCCATTTTCCAAAAGAAGAAATTGTTCCTTCCCTGCAATCCCTTGCCCTGCGGATTGCTTGACCTTAATGTGATGTGTCCAACGAGCAAAAGCAGTTGCTCTTCTAAGATCTAACAACTCCTTGGCAAAGACTAATGCCATAAGCCACGAATAGATCCCCTTACACTTTCATTCTTAAAAGTGTTGTGGGAGAATCATGACCTCTGACATGGAATTTCACTATCATGCTTAACTATCTTTAGCTGGGATTTGTACCTCTTTGATTTCATGACTCATCTCATGATGACACAAAGCATATTGGAAGCCAGACTGTCTCTTTTTCCTTTATTTGAGCAAATTTTCATAGTTGGAGAAAAAGTCTCTTTGCAGTTTGAAGTTTTGAGAGACATGAATTTTAGTATATTCACGGATATGTGCTCTGACCCCACAATTGATTTTAGAACATATTTGTGAAACCTCATACCCTTTAGTCGTTATCCTTACCTCCCAACCCCTCAGCTTTAAGCAACTACCAATCTTTTTTCTATCTCCATACATTTTTCTAGTCTAGACTTGTATGAATGGAACTATATACCATGAAGTATTTTGTATCTGGCTGCCGATCCTTTGTATAGTGTTTTCAAGATTCATCCATGTTGTAGCATGTATCAGTCCTTCATTCCTTTTTGTGGGTGAATAATATTTTATTGAGCAGGCATACAGCATATTGTTTCAACAAAGGGATTTTTAAGCTATGGGGAGCAGTGAGCAAGGACAAGGATAAGGTATCTGTAGATCTGATGGAGCTGAGGCCCTGACAATTTGGGAGTCTCTGAGAATAGATAGGACATAGAAATATCTTGTAGGACTATCAAGGCTTTAGTCTATGTTTTCATGACCAGTTTCCAAGCCTACCATACTAAAGATGCTGGAATGATTTCCTCAGAAGCTTCACTTGTAGCAAACCAGTGAGTAGAAAAAGGAGAATGGAGGAGATATTCTGAGAGGAGCAGAGATGGCAAGGGTGAGATCATGGGCCACCAGGAGAGCCACAAATTGTAGCTGCCTTACTTCCTTTGCTAGCTGTCACTGTGATGTTTGTTTTGGAAAAGCCATGAGACTTTGGTCTCATTACAATGACCTATGCCCATCTTTCACCTGCCTTGTAGTTGAACCAGCCTGAATGGATCTCTGTTGCTTGCATTCAAAGGACCCCTAACTGAAGTATTTGCAGAATGGGTATACAGCCCAGAGTCTAGAGTAGAGAGAGCACAAGTTTATCAGGATGTTGGCCATTGGGCAGGCAGCACTGGGACAATCTGGCACCAGGAGAAGGTGCCTGGTGGCAGGGTAAAGTACAGAAAGACAAAGGCTTCTTGTAGACTTTCTGCCCAGAGCCAGATGTGTGTGTGTGTGTGTGTGTGTGTGTGTGTGCATGCGCGTATGCACAAATGTGTGTGTACATACCTTATGTATGTCTCTGTGTAGCAGGCGTATGCAGGAAAAGGGGATCTTAGAAAAAAATCTTAGCCCAAAGTGAGATCTAGAGTAGATCATGGAGGCTAAGTGGCACAAGGGATGGTCATATTCAGTTGGCAGCAAGAGCACAAACTAGCCCTTCCACTTTTGCTTCAACCATGTAGAGCTGCATCTTTCATTTAACCATTGCTTAATGTTGGTGAAACCATTCTGCTTCCACATGCGTCAGGTGAGAGCAGCTGAGGTAAAGCTAAGAAAACAAGCTTCAAGATATGAGTAAGGGAAAAGTATCTAATGAAAATATTTTTTCTATATTTTCTTCTTCAAATGTATATATATATATATNAGAGAGAGAGAGAGAGAGAGAGAGAGAGAGAGAGATGCACACAGTCCATGATCATGAAATTAGCAAGGCTTCAAAACAACAGCCTTGCCAGGTGTGGCGGTGCACGCCTGTAATCCCAGTAGCTTGGGAGACTAAGGCAGGAGAATTGAGAGTTCAAAGCCAGTCTCAGCAATTTAGTGAGGCCCTAGGCAACTTAGTGAGACCCTGTCTCTAAATAAAAGACAAAATAGGGCTGGCATTGGTACTTGGTTTCAAACCCTGGTAACAAAACAAAAAAAAAAAAACCAATAACAATTACTACAACAACAACAACAATAACAAGTACAATAGTCCCAAACTCCTCAGCTCACACCTTGGAAATTCCTAATAAACTGAAGCAGAGGTGATTCCACAACCCACTGACATTGGTAAATGGTTACATTTCCTAAGACCCTCTCAACCATAGCAGTGTGGTAGAATCCTTCTAATATCTGGGTGCTGGGCAACCCACTATTTGAGGAGGCAGGACGAGATAGCCTTTAAAATTTGGGGGTGAGATTGTGAGTATACACATATGTCTAAACTTATCAAGATTCATGTTAAGGGATGGGGTTGTGGCTCAGTAGTATAGCACTTGCCCAGTACTTTTGAGGCTCTGAGTTTGATCCCCAGCACCACATTAAAACAAAACAAAACAAAACAAAAAAAACCCAAAAACCTAAATAAACAAAATAAAGGTATTGTGTCTATCTACAACTAAAATATATTTTAAAAAAGATTTATGTTAAATGTGTGCAGTTTATGTATCAATATGGCTCAGTAGAGCTATAAAAATATTAAATGTTTTTACTTTATTTACTCCTCAAGTTCATAATGGAGAAAATAAAAATCATGCAGAAAAGCACAGAGAAAACTTTAATGATCCATGGTAATCCCAAGCACATAGATAGCCACTGGTCACATGGTACTGTTTGTTAATTGCAGCCTTTTTCTTTTCTATATTCACACCAGTCTTCCTGGCTTTCTGCCATTGCAGGCCAGCATGACTGTGGCCTCTAATGCACACCAGCCTGGCATAGAGAGCACAAGTTGAAACAATCCTGCCACCTGCTGCCCAACCTGCTTCCCTAAGCAGCTTTGGCTATTTAAAACTTTTTGTTTTAAAATTTTCTGTTGTTGATAGTCTTCTAATTATAAAGGTAAACACATAGTTGCTGTAAAAATGTAAATAGTAGAGATGCATATGAAGTAAAAAAGAAAGTCCTCCTTCTATATTCCCAGTCTCCATTGTTGCTCACTGTGACTAGTTTAATGTGTACCCTTGCAGAAGTTCCATGTGTTTACATGAGCAC
Organism: Marmota marmota marmota; assembly: GCF_001458135.2. Taxonomy (NCBI): domain Eukaryota; kingdom Metazoa; phylum Chordata; class Mammalia; order Rodentia; family Sciuridae; genus Marmota; species Marmota marmota. The sequence goes on from NW_026000272.1 coordinate 13,612,081, forward strand.
ATATAATTCATTCCTTCATTCCAAAATACTTCTTTATTTTTTTAAAAAAATAGTTTTAGTTGTAGATGTATACAATACCTTTTTTATTTGTTTATTTATATGTGGTGCTGAGGATTGAACCCAGTGCCTTACATGTGCTAGGCAAACACTCTGCCACTGAGCCACAACCCCAACCTCAAAAACATTTCTTTAGAGCTCCATATGTGCCAGGCTATACACTGGGACTAGATATGAACAAAACATCATTTCTTCCATTTTTGAGCTTACATCTTAGTTCAAGGAGTAAGGCCTCCAAACAAATAAGTAATCCACAACACTCCAGGTGATGATAGAGAGAAAATAAGACATAGTAAGAAAATTGGGGAGTGCTCAGCAAGGTGGAAAGGGTGTTGCTATTTAATAGAGTGGAGAAGGAAAGCATATTAGAGAAGGTGATATTTGCACAAGCCTGTTAAGGAAGTGAGGGAATAATTAATGTGCCTCTGTAGGGCAAGAGCAAAAGGACGGAAACATACTTGAAAAACATGTGGAGGCTTGTATAGCTGAAATGGTGACTGTGCCTGGAGTAGAGTGACCAAAGGGGAAGAACAACAAGAGACAAGGGCACAGTGATGAAGGGTTAAAAGGATCCACCTTGACATGACTACAGCCATCTTGCTCATCACCACCACTTTGTCTGCCAAGTAATCCTGGCACACGTCCCAAGTCCTAAAAGACAAAGTCATAAGATAGTCAGTTGAACATGACATTGATGCTTAGGTTGTTTTTTAAAAAATAGATTTTGGACATATATATTTGCCACTGGGGATTGGGAATTTAACCCATGGCCATTTACCATGGACCTACATTCCCAGCCATTTTTTTAGAAATTTTGAGACAGAGTCTCACTAACTTGCTTACGGCTTTGCTAAGTTGCTGAGACTGGTCTTGGACTTGACATCCTCCAGCTTCCCAAATCACTGGGATTATAGGCATTTGCCACTATGCTGGGCATGTAAATAGTTTTTGAGAAAGGCCAGATAACTGGCCTTTGAGTTGGCCATTTATCATCTTTATGTAGTACAGTACATAAACCCCTTCTTCCTGCCTTATTATCCTTCTTCCTTGTTATTGCTCAAGACATTCTTCTGACCATTAAATCCCAGTAACTTGCACATCATGCAATCCTAGATCTATCTGCCTCTTTCTATGGTCACATGGCAACTTCCACCAGTTCTCATACACAGGATCAGATTTTTCTGAAAAACAGGGAAGCCCTAGAACTGGAGGGACAAGGAAGGGAAACAACTTTCTTTGGGTCCAGTAGAGGAAATTTCCTGAGACAGTAACCACTGGGGTTCTTTGAGCAGAGGAGTGAAGGGACATGATCTGACTTCACATTTCAAAGGATTACACTAACTGACATGTTGAGAATAGACTGTAAGAAGGTAGTGTAGACTTTGGAGGCTGAGGCAGGAAGATCACAAGTTCAAAGCCAGCCTTAGCAACTTAGGGAGGCCCTAAGCAACTTAGGGAGACCCTGTCTCTAAATAAAATATAAAGAAGGACTGGGGATGTGGCTCAGTGGTTAAGCGCCCTTGGGTTCCACCCCTGGTACTCTTCTATCCCCCAAATAAGATACCATAGAGTAGTCAGTAGAGATGGACAGCAGAAATCCTAGAATTGGGGACTTCCATCTTTAAAGTTCAGAAAAGATGGTGAGGAACCAGGTGGAAGACCATGTCATGCCAGTGAGGTAGGGAAAAAAACAAAGGGAAGGGATGTTGATTTGCTTGGTAAGGGTTAAGAGTATATCAAGGACGAGGGTGTGATCCACTGTCCCAAATACTTCTGATTGGTCAAGTAAGAGAAGGTATGAAAATTGGCCATTGGATTTGGAAATGTAGAGGTCATTAGGGAAGCGGAGATCCTTGGCAACTTTGACATGAATATGTAGTGTGGGATAAAAATCTTAATATAGTGAAAAAAATCTTAATATAGTGAATTCAAAATTAATATAGTGGTAACTGAAAGACACTGCAAACACTAGGAAAACAGAAAGCAAATAGGATGAGGGAAGGGAATATGCAATAAGAACTCTTGCTACAGAGCAGTCCTCCCCAAAATATGGTTTCCAAATGGAACAGAGAGGAGTGCTGCTGTTTTATAGGAGACACAGAGGCATGACAACTAAATTCAATGTACGATATCAAAGTAAAAAAGTATCAAAGGATTATGAGATAATTTTGGAAATAAGAATGTTAGTTATCAAATTATTACAGCAGTGTTAAATGTTCAAGTGTGATATTGGTGTTGTGCTTTTGTGAGAGAATATCCTTGTTTTTAGGAGGAAATACTTGCTTAGGAATTTAAGGATGAAGTGCTGGTAAAATGTCTGCAGTTTACTTTTTAAATGTTCCAGAATACACACACACACACATATACACATATATTGAGTGTGTGTGTGTGTGTGTGGGAGAGAGAGAGAGAGAGAGAGAGAGAGAGAGAGAGAGAGAGAGAGAGAGAG
>NW_026000272.1:13616914-13637418 GCF_001458135.2 Marmota marmota marmota
TATATATATATATATATATATATATATATGTATATTTGAATGATGAAGAAGGAAGAGTTTAAAAAAGGCTAAGACTTTGAGTTTCCTTAGCTAAGGTGCCTGAGATGACAGTGATATGTTCAGACATGAACTGTACAAGAGGAGGAGCAAGTAGTTGGGAAGGACCAGAGATGTATTTAGAATGTCTTGGTTTTCGATTAAGCACATATTTAATAAAGCACATAGTTCCTTGCTTTCTTCATTTTGTTGCAAACACAACGATGGTACTACTTTCAAAAGAACTTTGTGAAATCTATAAAAAAATTTCACAGGAATTATTTTTGACACTTCAGATCTAAAATGTATAGTGAATGTTTGTCTAGTTGATTTTGTTAGAGCTGCTGAGTCTGCAAAATCCAGACTTTATTTTTTTTTAATTTTTATGTTTTGCTTTTAAATGTATCACTGAATGACTATATGATCCCCGGAGGGAGAAAGTGCACAGTGGAAAGTAACTGCCACTCACTCTGGAGGCAGCAAATGCTCTGGCCATAGCATTGGGATGATTCAAGTTCAAAACCCAGTTTTGGCAAAAGTCTATGTTACTTCACATCTCTCAGCCTCAGTTTCACCATATGTCAACTGGAAATGATGTATTATTGACCTTATTACATTATTATGAGAATTTAGTATAATTATAGTGGGTTGAAATTTATCAGGGCCCTAAGCAACTTAGTCAGACGCTGTCTCAAAATACCAATAAATAAATAAATAAAAAGGCTGGGGATGTGGCTCAGTGGTTAAACACCCTTGGGTTCAATCCCCAGTACCACCACCACCACCACCAATAATAATAATAATAATAGGTTCAACCTTCTGAAATTCTCATTTCTGTATATAAAAGCCAATTGAATATCAGCAAATTTTTATGCTTTGACCTACACATATGAAACACAGTACACTTAATAAACCTCAGAAACAATTATGCAGGAGATGTGGGTTACATTTCCAGCTCTGTGGAACAGTGTGTTATTCCAGTCCTCTGGATCCAAACCATTTGTTCTAGCCCTGAAGAAGGTTGAACTACCCTCAAGACTCTTTCATGCTTTCACTTAAGGACGTTAATTTCCTCTAACACAGAGTGTGGATTCGTGCCTTGAGAGATCTTTGTCTTGTTAATTGCTGTTTCCTTAGTGCTTAGTACAGTCAGTGCCTTGCACCTAGGAAGGGCTCCCTTAAGTCTTTGAGGGTGAATGACCAAATGCAGGCAAAGTCCAGAAGCAAGGCAATTCGTCTTGATAACTTGGGTACATTTTGGCCTTTCCTCCCCGCCAACCTGTTGAGATCAAGTTGAGATGAAGTGTTCTAGATTGTCAACAGTGAATACTGATTGACTTCTCAAGATGATTACTCCTTCTCCACCTCATTTTCGTTTAGGAGATACCCAGAGTTTTTATTTCCACAGAGGGGTCAGGTGCTCAACTTCTTTCCTGACTTAAGTATTTAAAGGGAAAGGTTGAAATGATGATTGAATCACTGGTTGGAAATGTGAAGATGGCGTGCCATCAAGTCTTTTGAAAAAAATTGTAGGAAAAAAGAGAATTTCCTATAAAGATAGGAAAATAAATTTTTTTATGTGTAGAAAAAAAGATAGCCTTTTTAAGAAAAAATCTGAGTTACATTTTGAGAACAATTTAAATGTTATTTTCATAGTACTACATTTTTAGAAAGGTTATAAAATATTTTGACAAGCATTCAGTTTCTACATTTCCTTGGGGGAAGAGGCTGATAGTAAAATATTGAATTCAAAATAAGAAATGAGTATTCTTGCTATCTCACAGATCCCCAAACCATTATTTGGCATGTTTTGACTCACTAGGCTATTAAAGAATTAAACATAACAGAAGCTTTTTTTAAAATGACATCTGTTGATTTTTTAGCACAATAAAAATGTTTAAAAAAATTTCAGATTATATAGATTTTAGTTCAAATATAATTCCTTTATAAATCAAACAGAAAACAAACCAGTTTTGGATCTATTATCCTACAGCAGTGGACTACCATTTGAATTGTTTTGTATTTATTTCTATGAGTAATACGGGGCAGGACAACTTCCTAAATCCAGATTGAAATCAGATAGTACAATGGGAGAGGGGAGAAGAAGGTAATAGAAGATGTTACCAGGCAAGGACCAGGACTCATCTATCCCCTTCCTCCCCCAGAACCACCATCTGCAAACATTAGTTTAAAAGGATTTTCAAGGACAGATAGCATTTTTGTTCATTTACTGACATGATTTATTTTTAAAATATTTTAAAATTTATATATAATATTGTAATTATTTATAAGGCACAATATTGTAATTCAATGTACATGTAAAATGTGTAATGATCAAATTAGGGTAATAAGCATTTCCATCTCCTTGAATATTATCATTTCTATGTGTTAGGAACCCTCAAACTCTTCTCTAGTTATTTTGAAATGCACAATGAATTATTCTAGATCAGAGTTGCCCTACTGGGCTTCACTACTCCAATTATATTTTGATACCCATTTTCCACTCTCTGGCTCTCTCCTTTTTCCTTCCTTTCCTAGCCTCTAATGACCTGTATTGTACTCTCCTTTTCTATATGATCAACTCTTTTTGGCTTTCACTAATGAGTGAAAATGTGAGGATTTTGTCGTTCTCTTCCTGGTTTATTTTACTTAACATAATTTCATTCAGTTCCATCCATGTTGTCACAAATGACAGGATCTCATCCTTTTTATAACTGAATACTGTTGTGTTGTACATATGTACACTTTTTTTTTTTTGGTAAGCAGCAAAGAGGTGTTTATTGCGAGCTAGCTCAGTCCTCTGCATGCACACAGCAACTGGTGACGCTGAGAGGCCCCGAGCCCAGGGTTTGCAGCAGTTTTGTACACTCTTTGGAGAAGGCAGGGACCCCCACATACATCATAGCATCTCTTAGCAAATCATCACACACCGGGGGAAAATCATAAAACAACTCTGAAACATGATTAGCACATTCACTGGTGGGAACAAGTTGGGTAAAGAGAGGTATGTATACTTTTTATCCATTCATGTATTGATGGACACCTCAGTTGATTCCATATTTTGGTGATAGTGTATAGTGCGACAATAAACATTGAGAATGCAGATTTTTTTGATGTAATGGTCTTATTTCTTTTAGATATATTCCTAGTAGTATGGTTGCTGGATCACACAGTAGTTCTATTTTTATTTTTTTGAGGAACTCCAAACTGTTTTCTTCAATGGCTATACTAATTACATTCCTACCAACTGTGTATAAAGTTTCCCTTTTATCCCCACCCTTGCCAACCCTTGTCAACATTTAAAAAAAATCTTTTTGATAATAGTCATTTTTATTGGACTGGGGGTAATATATTATTCTTGTTTTGATTTGTAGGAGCAACTTTTTTGGGGGTACTAGGGATTGAACCCAGAGATACTTAACCACTGAGCTACATTCCTTACCCTGTTTACTTTTTTTTTAAATTTTTTTATTGTTGGTTGTTCAAAACATTACATAGTTCTTGATATATCATATTTCACACTTTGATTCAAGTGGGTTATGAACTCCCATTTTTTTAAAAAAAGTTTTTGAAATACAGTCTTCCTAAGTTGATTAGGGCCTCACCAAGTTGCTGAGGCTGGCCTTGAACTTGCAATCCTCCTGCTTCAACCTCCCAAGTTGTTGGAACTGCAGGCATGCACCACTACACCTGTCATGTTGAACATTTTTTTGTATACTCCTTGGCTATTTGTATATCTTCTTTTGAGAAATGACACTTCAGATCATTTGTCAATTTTTAATTTTTTTTGTTTTGCTATTGAATTGTCTGAGTTATTTATGTATTCTGGATACTAACCCCTTATAACATGAATAATATGAATAGTTTACAAATATTTTTCTCAATCTGTAATCTGTCTCTTGACTCTATTACTTGCTCCTTCGCTGTGCAGAAGCTTCTTAGTTTGATATAATTCCATTTCAGTTTTGTTTTTGTTTCCTATGCTTTTTAGGTCTTATCCAAAAAATCTTTTATCCCAATGTCTTGAAGTGTTTGCCCTATGTCCAGAAGTATAATAGACTCAGGTCTTACATTTGGGTCCTTGATCCATTTTGAGTTGATTTTTCTATAAGATATGCCAGTAGTGAAATGCTGAAATGAAATTTAAAAGTAATACCATTCACACTATCTACCCCAAATTAAAGTATCTAGGAATAAATTTAATCAAGGAAATGAAAAATCTCTACAATGAAAATTACAAAACACTGATGAAATAAATATAGAGAGCACAAAAATGAAAAGACATCCCATGTTGATTGATTGGCAGAATTGATATTATCAAAATGTCTACACTGCCCCAAATGATATACAGATTCATTGAAATCCATCATCAAAATACCAATGGCATCCTTAACATAACTAGAAAAACTAATCAGAGAATTCATATGGAAGCAAAAAAGACCCAGAATAGCCAAAGGGATTCTGAATGATCACAAAGCTGGAGGCATCAAAATCCTAACTTCAAAGCATACTAGAAAGCTATGGTAATCAAATAACATGTGGCATAAAAATAGATGAATAGACCAATGGGATATGATAGAAAATCCAGAAATTAACACATATATTAATATGCAACTGATTTTCAACCAAGGCACCACCCAAAACACACATTGGAAAAGGACAGTCACTTCAACAAATGGTTTTGAGAAAATCAAGGGTAGTTTGGATGGAAGAAAGAATTTACCGAAAGATGAGAATAGTTGAGGGATGGGGAAGGAACAGTCAGTACTCAGGAGCTGGAGTTAACAGTGCATGTGTTGATTAAGTGTATTTATAGGTCTCAGAGTTTTGCCTTTTAACTGTGGTTGTGCCTTCTCTTCCATCTTACTGAGTGGCAGCCTGTAGATTTGCTCTTTGTTGATAGGGATATAGAGGCCCAATCCAGACACAGTCGAGTGCTTACTCTTGGACTTTCTCACCTCCAAGTTTTCCTTTCTAGCAGAGCCTTGATTCTCTCCAGCCATTATCATCACTGGTTCATTCTCCTTGGCATCTTTTTTTTCTTTTCTTTTTTCTTTCTTCCTTTCCTTTCTTTTTTCTTGTAGTTGTAGATGGATACAATAGCTTTATTTATCTATCTATCTATCTATCTATTTATTTATTTATTTTTATGTGGTGCTGAGGATCAAACCCAGTGCCTCACACATGCCGGGCAGGAACTCTACCACTGAGCCACAACCCCAGCCCATCTTCTTGCCATCTTTATGGAGGCTGTGTGCCTCTTTGTGGGCAAATGAGACAATAAAAGTCCACTGGGGAGCTTATGGGAAATATTTTTCTCTTTAATCATAGAGAGAGGCAATGAAATTCTCTTCTCTTCACCCATTTCCTGCTCTTCAAAGTCCTCAGGTGATATGATGCTTGGAGCTGTCAAGTACCCTTTAGACCCCAAGGAAGATATTGCCAACCCACGGAAGTGGGCAGAGTGGAAAGATGTAACTGGGGACTTAAGCTGTGGTTCCTTCCCTGGATGGTGCCTATTTTGGACTTTGTATTACAAGAGAAAATGTATGTATTGTTGAAAGTAGGAACCAGGCAGAGTAGTGCACACCTGTAATTTCAGCGGTTCTGTAAGCTGAGGCAGAAGGATCACAAGTTCAAAGCCAGCCTCAGCAACTTAGTGAGGCCCTAAGTAACTTAGAGAGACCCTGTCTCTAAATAAAATATTTTTAAAAGAGCTGGGGATGTTTCTCAGTGGTTAAGCACCTCTAGGTTCAATCCGGGGCACCAAAACATAAAAATAAAATTGAATTAAAAAAATAATGTAGGGCTGGGGCTGTGGCTCAGTGGTAGAGCACTTGCCTAGCATGTGTGAGGCACTGGGTTCAATCCTCAGCAACACATATAAATAAATAAAATAAAGATCCATCAACATCTAAAAAATAAAAAAATAATAATGTAGTGTTGAATCAGTTACTATATTATTTGCAAAAAAAAAAAAAAAAAAAAAACAGCCTAATTGCTACAGAATACAAGTAAACTAAATAGCACTTCCAGGAGCACTGGGGTTGTTGTCAGCACAAGGGCTAGATTTGGAGTGAATATGGAGTTTGGAGTTCAATAGACCCATGTTTGAATCACTAGCTTTCTGTGCTGACAAGTTATTTCACATCTCTGTGCCTCTTCTATCCTCTGTAAAATGGGAATGACACAAGTACCTACCTCCTGCAATTGTTGTGCTGGTTAAAAGAGACCATGTAATGTGCCTGATAAATAATGGATGTTATCTCTCTTCTTCTCTGACTTTGCTTCCGCTGCAGTCTTCTTTTTTTATTTTTAAAAAATGCATTGATTTTTAGAAACTTAACTTTAAATTTTTAATGAAGCATTTTAATGCAGTGAAAAATTTAAAACCTATTTAATTTTTTTTTTACAAAAAAACATATAATCTTTTGAAACCGTATAATCTTTTAACTTTGTTTTCCTTTAGATCCATGTTAGTGGTTGGATGTTGATGGCAAAAAAAATAGTTGCAATTTCAGGATCCCTAGAGAATTTATTTGATTGTATTGTAAATGTTTTTCCATATTTAGAAAGCACCTTTTCTTTGAACCCCGCCCCCCCCAACAGTAGATTGCTTAAGACTTTAGTAACTGGAAGAGCAACTACCGAAGATCTATAATTCTCTTGCTCTGAGAAACAATGAGACTTCCTGAAATTTGATATATCATCTCAAAAATCTTTAAGTGTTTCTTAAAAGTAATCCTTAAATTTCTGTTTTTAATGCTATTTTCAGTCACAACAAAAGCAGATAAAAATAGAGTGGCTCAGTTTTTCCTACCTGTAGAAATTGGAAAACAAAATGACGTTTCCATAACAGTAACTAATAAAGTTGTCATAATAGTTCTACAGCACAAATGCTAACAACTTCACAAAAGGTTAAATACTGCTTTGAGCTGGACCCTGTGCTAGTTCTTTCCAGTCATCATCTCATTAAATCATGTCAAGACCCCATGTGTTACACTCTTTTTTAAAATAGTTTTATAGTTTTCAGGTTGTGTTTATTTTTATTTATTTATTTTGTAGTTGTAGATGGACAGGATGTCTTTATTTTGTTTGTTTATGTGTGGTGCTGACGATTGAGCCCAGTGCCTCACACATGCTAGGCAAGCTCTCTGCCACTGAGCCCCAGCCCTATCCCCGCCCCATGTGTTACAATCTTATTCCCATTTGAGAGAAAAGAAGATTGAGAATTGAGAAGTTCAGTAATCTAGCCAAGTTCACTCAGTGAATTAAAGTGATACAACTGGTATTCAACCCAAGTTCTATTAGACTTGGGAGCCCATGCTAGTTAATTTCTACACTGGACTGCTTCCTAAAGGATCTGCTAAAACTTTCTGAGTTGACACACTTTCCTATACAACTGGACCTAAACATATATCGGTCATTCATTATAATGCTAGTTGCATTTATTGAGTGATAACATTTAATTATCAGAACAACTCTGAAAAATAGATATTATTGCTGTTACTATTATTTTAACTTAGAGATGAAGAAAGTGAGGGACTCTTGTGGGCTGGAATTTCCCTGGGTCTGCACAATTTGTATTGAATATTCAAAGCCATGAAAGTGTTGCTCCAAAGCCCATGTCCATTTTATTTTACTATGTAACTTCCTGTTATAACAAAAGTGAAGCAACAGGAAAGCTGTTGCACATATTTTAAGTGCTTCCAGGGCAATGCATTTCTTTAGCCCTTGAACAACTAGAATCATACTAGGTACTTAACTAGTACTCTATAAAAATTGATTAATTGACTGATTGATAACAAGTAATAATATCTTACTTGCATACATTTCTTCCAAAGAAATATTCAAGGGCCTGACAATGACATAAGTCAGATCATGATTTCCAAAATACACATATATATGCACAATGTTTGCAGGATGATTTCACAACAATGACAATTTCATCAGTTTGTGGAAGTCTCAAGGACACAATTGTCAAAATGAAAGCTGGTCACATCATTTTTAAAAAGGCAAATATAGTAGTAGTTTTCCAAGAAGAAAATCAAAAAGGCTGGAGACCTGACTTTCCTTTAGAAAACTGAGAATTAGATATGAATCAAAATAGCTTGTAGAACTAAAATTTTATGTGTCAATCATCATAACCCTCAAGCAGATATATATATAAAATCTTGAAATTCATGGCACTTTATATACTCATTGTCCGAAAGGGATAGAACAAATGAGGGTAGAGTTAATGTGTATTTCATTAGCAAAATAAAGTCCAGTGTTTAAAAAACGCATTGTTATTTTATTTATATAATTTCAGATTGGAAGCTGTGGGAAAACTGTGGGAACTGTGGGAAACTAGTGTGTTAGAAGAAATCAGGAGAATTGGAATCTAGTTCTGACTATGTTGCTAACTTACTGTGTGACTTGGGGAGCATACTATTCTTTTCCGTCTCTGAAGCTGCATTTCCCCAACTATGCAAAGAAAGTTTGATAAAATGATCTGAAAAGTCCCTTTCATGTACAAGTACCGGAGGATATCAACCCGTTGTTTTTCTTTCGATTTCCAGGTCATTACCATGGGAGAAAATGGATGTTCTTGAGAAAAGTCCCTTTGATAGAAGAAATTCTGTCTTGAGCTGAAAGAACTTAGAGACTATAAGGCTCTGCATTCATTTCCAGAGCTAATAGCATGCTCCATGGGTATATCAGTCAAGATTCTTGTGATTTCCAGTGACTGAAACTAGACTGGAACTTTGCTTAGGACAAACAAAAAAGGCAAAAAGAAAAAGGAGACTTATTCTTCCACACAATCAAGCCATGGGAAGAACAAGGACAACTGAACAAAAGATGCAAGTAACTGAAAGGATTCTCTGTTGTTCGTTTTTCTCTCTCCCTCCCTCTTTCCTTCTTCCTTCCAGTCCTCTTCTTTTTCTGTCTCTCATCTTTGCTTCTGAGTATCAGCTTCATTGTCCTGGACTTCTTCCACACAGCTGCACTCATGGCAGCTGGTTAGATCTGTACTCGTACTTCCCAGAGTTGCTGACAGAGAGGAATTTCTACTTACTCCTTTTAATCACAAGTATTAAAAGTCCCTGGAAGGAATCTGATTCACCCAGCTTGTATCAGGTGCCCAATCACTGTGTCCAGGCATCAGATTTCTGTAAGAACATAGCAACATAGCAGTTGTCTTTCAAAGGGTCATTTCCCACAAGGAGAGTGTTTAGATTAGACTAGATCCGAGTGCGGTGGTGCATACTTGTAATCCCATCAGTTCAGGAGGTTGAGGCAGGAGGATCGTGAGTTCAAAGGCAGCCTCAGCAACAGTGAGGCTCTAAGCAACTCAGTGAGACCCTATCTCTAAATAAAATATGAAAAATAGCTGGAGATGGGGCTTAGTGGTTAAGTGCCTCTGGGTTCAATCCCTGGTACCAAAGAGAGAGAGAGAGAGAGAGAGAGAGAGAGAGAGAGAGATTAGATAACCACTGCAGTGTGATTTTATTGTGTGTGATAGAAGACTGCTGAGCACACTCACAATGGCCACAAAAGACTCTATGGCATTTTTGCAATCAGGAGAGTCTTGGAAAATCAAATATTTTTATGTTGAATCCAAAAGACCAAAGGGTTGAATATATTCTATTACTCTCATTTCTATAATGCAGATTCCCTGTGGTTTGGCAAGAGACATCTATTTTCTATGTCACTCGAGGAGTAAGCAACAGAAACTTCATTCCTTTTTATTATTCATAACAATACCTGATACTTACATACTATGGCATTTTCATCAAAGCATCTTAGAATATACAATTAACAAGTATTAGTCAATTTTCAGATGGGAAGTCACAGATGCTGAGAAGACAAAGCCAGGCACCGTGAGTCTGCCTGGGATGATAAACTTCTGGAAAGTACCTTTTCTAACCCTGGCCTAGTCAGTCAGCCAGAGTTCCAGGGTGAAATACCCTCCAGTCCAGAAACCTGGTTCCAGTGAAGGTATGTTTACCATGTACTTTAAGGGGTCTTAGCACTTCTAGGGTCATAGATTGATTAGAATCTAATGAAAGATTAGGGGCCTCATCCCCTAAAGGAATGCATGATCATACATGCAAAGCACACCCATATCTTGCCCATAACTTCGCTTACCATGTCATGGAAGCTCTAAAGCCCATTCATGAAATCATTCACTCAGTACCCTAAGGGAATTAGAGGTCAGAAGCCGACACTGTGTTGTTAGGTGCTGGAGACAGGATAGTGTTATTTTGAAGTCCTAACACCCAGTTATCTCAAAATGTAACCTTATTTGGAAATAAGATCTTTAAAGAGGCAACCAATTTAGAATTAGGTTATAGAGAAAGCTCTATGTCAACATAGCAAATGTTCTTGTTAAAAGAAGAGATTTAGAATCAGAGGCTCACATACAAGGAGGCACCTGTAAACACAAAAGCATGGATCAAGGAGATACATCCATAAGCCATGAAACCCCAAAGATTGCCAGCAAACCATTAGAAGCTAGTATAGATGCAGGGGACAGATTCTTCCTTAGAGCCCTCGGAAGGAACCAAACCCTCTGACACTTTAATCTTGGACTTCTGGACTCTGAAACCATGAACAATGCATTTCTGTTGTTTAAGCTACCCAGTATGTGGCATTTGTTGACAAAATAACACAAACAGTAAACAGAGAAAAATTAAGTTCTATCCTTATGGAGCATGTACTTTTGCAAGGAAGAGAAATAATTGAAAGGTACAAAACTGTATGCTGTGTATTTTGCGAGCAAGACTCCAAAGGTTGATGGGAATATATAGAGGAGACCTAATTTAATATAAGATCAGAAAAAATACGTAAAAAATATCAAGGATGAGCAGAAGTAACACATATCACAAGGGTGATGGGGTAGGAAGTGGGTTATGAGAGGAGAAAATATCCATATGCAAAGGCTTAGAGGTGAGAAAAAGCATGATGCATCTCAGGAACAGAAAGAAGCTCACTATGACTGAGTCTAATGTGTAAAGAAGAGAAAGGTCAGAGAAGAGGATGTACATGTGGAGTTAGATTTTGGAGAGTCTTATAGACCAAATTAAAGTACTCAGACTCTAGTGTAAGCACAATAAGAATCCACTAAAGAGTTTAAAGCAGTGGACTCAAGATCATATTTATATTTGAGAAAGATGATAATGGATACAGGGTAGAGGATGGATTTGAGAACACCAAAAGTGGAAAGAGAGACCAAGTTAAGAGACTATTATGGTAGTACAGGGACAAATTTTGATGGCTTGGATCAAAGTGGAAGTGGTGAGTGTAGAGATAAGTAAATGGATTTGAGGAATAAGTTTGAGTCAGATCCAATAGAATGGGAGGATTTGGGGTTGAGGAAGAGATGGGAATGTAGATGATTTTTAGATTTGGGGTTTGGACAAGTGAGTGGATGGAAAAAATAAGCAAGACTGGAGAGGAACAACTTTGGGGAGAACTCTCTTTTGCAGGTAGGCACTGGAGGCCCATAGACACCAAGTTAAGAACTTCTGCTGTATGAAATAAGGGAAGGGAAAACACTGAGAACTTAAGCAGACTGAATGAGCTGAATTAATTGTCGGATTTGAAAGATTACTCCAGCAGCTGACTAAGGGTAGATTAGAAGTGAGAATTTACGCCAGGCCCAGTGGTGCATCCCTGTGATACCAGAGGTTCAGGAGGCTAAGGCAGGAGGACCATGAGTTCAAAGCCAGTCTCAAAAAAAGCTTCACACTCAGCAAGTCAGTGTGACCCTGTCTCTAAATAAAATACAAAATAGGGCTGGGGATGTGGCTCAGTGGTTAAGTGCCCGTGAGTTCAAGCCCCGGTAGCATGCCCCTCCCCGCAAAAAAGAAGTGGGAAATTAGAGACCAAGATCCAACTTTAGAAAACTGTTGCAACAGTATAATTAAAAAAAAAAAATACGAGCATCTGAAATAGAGCAGTGCTAGTGAGAATGTAGAGAAAGGGGACATATTTGAAAACTCTTGAGAAAGTAAAAATGACAGAATTTATCGATATTTTAGAAAGGGGAGTGATGGGAGCTGGAGTCTAGGATGATTCATATATTTCTTAAGCATGGAGACAGAATCTGTTGAATTATAAAATTCAGAAGAAGATCTTAGTGGTAGGGATATAATAAATTATGTTTGGGATACATTATGGGATTAATAGGACCTTCAGGTAGAGTAGTTGGAAATATCTGTGCCTCAAGTCCATCAATATACAAATAGGGGGACTGGGGATATGGCTCAAGCGGTAGCGCGCTCGCCTGGCATGTGCGCGGCCCGGGTTCGATCCTCAGCACCACATACAAACAAAGATGTTGTGTCCGCCAATAACTAAGAAATAAATATTAAAATTCTCTCTCTCGCTCTCTCTCTCAAAAAAAAAAAAAAACCAAAACAAAACATACAAATAGACTCTAATGCCTCCTACCTTAAAACACATACTTTTTGATCTTACATACCTTTCCAGCCACTTCCTCTCAAAGAATTTCCTGCACCTTATTTACTTTTTTAATTTCCCATTCATTATTTTTAAATATCAATTTTATTGAGATATGATTTGCACAACATGTAATTCACCTATTTAAAGTGTACAGTGGTTTTATGATATCACAGAACTGTGCAACTATTGCTACATCAATTTAGAAGCATTTCTCCCATTTCCAAACTACCCTTTAACTATCATCCCTATCCCCTCAACACTCCCACAAACCCTCAGCAACCACCAATTTACTTTCTGTCTCTATAGAATTACTGACTCTGTACAGTTTTTTATATATGGAATTGTATAATATGTGCTCTTTTGCAACTGTCTTCTTTCACTTAGTATAATGTTTTAACGTTCTTCAATTTTGCAGCATTTATCACTGTGATTCTTTTTTGTGGTGGAATAATATTACATTATATTACTATGCCCCATTTTGTTGATTCATTCATCAGTTGACCCGCCTTCACTCTTCAACCTTTTCCAACTGGCTTTTATCTTCACCAAGCCACTATAAATGCATTTGTCAAAGTCACCAATGACTTCTACATTGCTTATATTTTATTTATTTATTTATTTTTTTGTTACTGGGGTTTTAACTCAGGGGCACTCAACTACTGAAACACATCCCCAGCTCTATGCTTTTGCTGAGGCTGGCTTTGAACTTGCAATCCTCCTGTCTCAGCTTCCCAAGTCGCTGGGATTACAGGCATGCACCACTGTGCCTGGCTGCACATTGCTTATTTTAATACTTCTCTATTTTTATATTATTCAGCCTTGTGAAGATTCAACATGTCTAACCACTCCTTCTTCCCTGAAATACTTTCCTCTATGGGTTTCAGTGATACCATATTTTTCCTACACAACCATTGGCTCATTTCAATTTCTTTGCTGGTTTCTCCCCTTCTATCCCACCTCTAAATATTGAAGTGCTCTAGATTTTGATCTAGAATAATGCCTATTCCCATTAAATGATTTCCTCCAATTCAATGGCATCATCTATTATCTATGTATACTGATAGCTCCAAAGTTTTTATCTTCAGTCTAGGTCCCTTCTTTGAGCTCCACATTCATGTATTCTACCTCCCACTTAACTGCTTCCCTTAAACGTATAATAGACACCTCAAATTTAATAAGACCAAAGCAAAATATCTGGCTCCCTACCTCCTACACCACTTTCACAAACCTGTTCCCCCTGAGTCTTCTTCCCCTCAATGAATTGTTCAATAGTGGCTCAAATAAAAACCTAGAATTCACTCTTAACTCTCCCCTTTTTCTTCATCTATTTTACCCAATTCTTGAAACATTTCAATGGAATTTATCTACAAATTATATCTGAATTTGGCCATCTATTACTACCTCCACCATTACCCATCTAATTTAAGTCTGATGCAGAGAGACTAGTGATCTCTTGCTTGGACCACTAGAATATCATCCTCACTTCTCTCCCTGATTCTTCTTTTGGCCCCATTTTATTCCATTCTGTACATAACAGCCAGAGTGATCATTCTAAAATATAAATCAAAGCATGTGTTTCAAAATCCTTTTAAAAATACTCCTTGCTACATAAATGGAATCTTCTAGACTACAATTCAAAGTTCTGAGTATAATTTATAAAGCCCTATGAGACCAGCTCTTGTCTAATTTCATCTGCTACTTGCCACCTTGCTCATGGTATTATAGCCTCACTGATTTGTTGTTCTGAAGCACATGTGGTATATTAGCATTTCAGGGCCTTTGCACTTCTATTTCTTTGCCTCAGAGGCTATTCTCCCAGATGTATAGCTAGATTATTATTGTATCATCTCAGCTCAAATGTTACACTCTTTTGAGGTGTCCTTCTCTGACTACTCTACTTAAAATCAAACCCACCATTTTGTTCATAATAGTGAAATGATTCAAATAATTTTCTTAAAATGGAAAGTTATATTGCATTGCTCCTCTTAGGTCATCAGGAAGATTATCCTTTAAAATTTTTGGAATTAAATGTATTTGTTTAAAATAAATATCCCAGTTGAATTAGCATCATAGCATGAAATTGACGGAGGAAAGAACTTTTTCCAGAGAAAACTCTGCAAAAAAGTCTCTTAGTAAAGAAAAGGAATATGCATATTTTTAGAAAGGTATAATTTATAGCATAGACCGTTTTAAGTAGAAAATATAAAAACATCATTATTGACCATTGTAAAAGCATTGTCCTTAGTGAACATAATGTACCAAAATATTGGTCACTGTAGTAACATAACAGTGGTTTAGAGCTACATCTATATTTTCTTGGAAAGTTCTGGTTCCGTAGAAACCCCTGGGATTTCATAACAGTTTGGAACACTATAATCAGCTTCCTTTAGAGATCGCTAAAATTTTCAAAGACGACCTAAACTCAGAGCAGATTCCAATAGCATGATAGCTTCCAAGGGTTAAGAAAACTTATTTTTTTCATTGGAACTAAAGTCTACATGTATAGGTCAGAACATGCAAACTAAATCTAAACCAGGCAACTACCCTCTAAAATACAAGATTTAAATAAAATTAAGAGTCTACTTATATAATAAAATTCATAAGATATAATTTTAAAAATTACCTGTCATACCAAAAGCCAGGAAAATCACTGCCTGAGAAAAAATAATCAACTGACTACAATACTGGGATGAATCATACGTTGGAATTATCTGATAAAGTTTTTAAATCACATGTCATAAAAATGCTTCAACAATCTATTATAAATCCTACTGAATTTATTGACTTTTTTTTATATTAGGCAGGTATGGTGCAGCTGGAGGAGGTGGACTGTGGAAGGTGTGCCTTAGGAGTTTACATTTTGTGAGCTGAGCTTAGCCTCTCTGCTTCCTGGTGCAATGTCTTGAGCTGCTTTCCTCGGCTACACTCATCTGCCATGATGTTCCGCCTCACCTCAAGCATAGAGCAATGGAGTCTGCTGTCTATGGACTGAGACCTCTGAAACCATGAGTCCCAAAATAAACTTTTCTTCCTCTAAAATTGTTCTGGTCAGCTCTTTTGGTCACAGCAGTGGCGAAAGGCAGTTCTCTAAACACAAAGGAAATTTTAAAAGAAGAAGTCATGGACCTTCTGGAAGTAAAGAAGAATAATGGAATGGTTTCAAATAGAAGTAAATATAATAGACTGTCTTTCATCTTGTGAGTTTCTTTAATCATATTTTATAGTTGAAACAAATGTCATAACACTATCTAATGTGGAGTTCAATGATTATAGAGAAAATATTTAAGATAATTATATTTTAAACATGGGGATGGCAAAGGGACCTAAATGGATTTAAGTTCCATCTTTCACTCAAAGTGGTAAAATGTTAAATGTAGGTTGTGATATTATGTCTCTGTGTGGTAATACCTGTAATAACCACTAAGAAAACTATTTGAAGCAATATACTCAAAAGTTTTATAAATAAATAAAATGGAACTCTAAAAATTATCTGAGCACCATATAAGAAAGCAAGAAAAAAGAAACAGAAAATAAACAAAAATAAATATTAAAATGGAAGATGTAAACTCTGGAAACTCAATAATTACTTTAAATGTAAATTGTCTAAATTCATCAGTTAAAAGATATTGGAAAAGTACATTTAAAAAATGTGACCTAATCATATACTGTCTATAAGCAAAATATTTCAAAAATAACAAGATAGTTTGAAAGTAAATGGGTAGAAAAAGACCATGCAAGCAATCAATACAAAACAACAACGACAATGTTAATATCAGTTAAAGTAGGCTTCAGAGCAAAGAAAATTACCAAAGACAGAGAGGGATGATACATAATGATAAAATAATTAATGCATTTCAAAGACACCAAAGATAAAACTGGAAAATGTGTGAGCAAAACCTACAGAGTGAAAAGGAGAAATAAATCCACAATAATACTGGGAGACTCCAACACCTTACTCTTAGTTATTGATAAGAGTTGTTAGATAGAGAATCAGGAAGGATATATCAGAACTTAACACAAGCAACCACCAGGATTTAATAGGTTTACATAGAATGTTTCACCCAAACACAATGGAATACTCAGTTTTTTCAAGTGCTCATTCATTAATATAACTATGTCCTAGATCCTAAAATAAACTATAACAAATTTTTTTACAAAATGTAAGTCATACAAAATGTGTTATTTAGCCAAGATGGAATCAAATTAGAAATCAATAGCAGAAAGATAAAAGGGGAGTGTCCAAACACTTGGAAACTAAATACACACTTAATTATCTATAAGACAAAGAGACAGTCTCAAAGGAAATTTAAAAATACATAGGACTGAACGAAAATGAGAATTCATCATATTGAAATATATGTGGAGATACTTAAACAGTGCTTAGAGAGAAATTTATAACAGTGAATACTTACATTAGAAAATGGGGAAAATCTCAAATCAATAAGCTCACACATTTGTACCACGAAAAAGAACACAATAAATCCAAAGAAAGCAGAAGGAAGGAAATAATAAAGATGAGGACAGAAATCAATGACACTGAAAACATGGAATCAACAGGGAAAAAAGAATAGAATAAAAAGCTGGTTCTGTGAAATAGCTCAATAAAATTTATAAATCATTAGGAAGTTTGACAAAGGGAAAAAGAGAGAATACAAATCACTAATATGAAGAACAAAATAAGGATATCATAGCAGATCCTGCAACCAATAAAAGGATAAAAAAGGAACACTATAAACAACTTTATGTTCATAAATTTGTATTCAGGAACCTGTACAGAAATGTTCAAAACATTTTTATTTGTAACAACCCCAAACTAGAAAATATCCAAGTGCCCTTCAATGGGTAAATGGTTAAACAAACCATGGCACATGTGTACCATAGAATCTTACTCAACAAAACAAAGGAATGGACTGCCAATCTACGCAACAACTTGGATGAATGTCAAGGGAATTATGGTGAGGGAGGGGAAAACGGTCTTAAAATTATACAGACTGTATGGGTCCAGTTATATAGCATTCTTAAAATGGCAAAACTATAATGATGAAGGGCAAATATTTTTTCTCAGGGATAAGAAAGAGTGGCTTGGTATGGTTTTCCAAAGGTAACACAAGAGAGTTTCATGGTGATGGTACAATTAAGTATCTTGATTGTGGTGGTGATGATTATACATATCTTCATCACGCGATAAAATTGGAAAGACACAACACACACACACACACACACACACACACACACACACTGGCATATAATTGGCAGAATTTGAGTAGTCTCATTTGCTCATCTATAAAGTGGGGGTCATATCATGCCTACCCCAGAGGGTTGTTGGAATGAAATATGAGATAAAAAATGCTTGGCAGGTCACCTCCTGACTTACTGTTAATGGTAGTTATTATTACTAACACCTACCTTTAGTGGCAGGCAGCCAATGTCTAGAACCTATGGTTTTAGACTTCACTCCTTATTAAAATTGTGAATGAGTTTTGTCCTTTCTATCTGTACCATCTTAAAAGATTTTGAGAAAATCTCCAGGTTTCAAATAAACCTTTACTTATGTGGGGTCTACACTGTGGTTTTGACTGAGTTTCATGCTGAGATATGGGTTCAGTCAAAGGTAGCGTTCAAAGTGAAATTTCAAGGGGAAGGGCTTTTATGCAACTACAATGGAAGAAGATTCGCAAAATGGAAACTGCAGAGTTTGCATAAATCTTAGGTCAGTTTGCTTTCTTAGGCCAGAAAACTCTGTCTACACTGGTGCAACCATAAGACCAAAGGAGAGAAGTGGGTGTGAGAACAGAAGAGGCCCCTTCCTGTATCCAGTAGCTACCCTGGGTACAAAGGAGAGATGGGTTTAAGAAAGGTAAGGCAGGATCCTGTCCAGCAGCTGTATCTTTTGATGTATCAAGTCACCTTCAGGTGATTTCTCCTTGTCAGAGGCACAGTGAGGCTGTGGGTAGGCAAAGGTCAATGCAGATGCCTTTCCCTAACTCTCAGATGGGAAGTAGCTGTGGAAACACAAGCATAATTACATTTCATGAATATATGATTATGTCAAAACAAGCCCCAATATTATGTATGACTATAATGCACTAATAAAAATGCCAAAAAAGCACATGAAATCTTCTGTGTAAAGTAGAAAACATGAGCCAACAGGGTAATCACTTCTATAGCAGTGGGAAAATAATTGGTCTTGAAGATAGAGCATTATAACTCAATAATGTCTTGTTTACATGCTTATATAATCAGCACTCCCACAATATTTTAATCTTATCCTACTCGTGACTAAGGTCACACGTTTACCAATGAAAGTGACTTTCCAGGATGTCTTCTGAGTACATGTGTCCAGATGTTATGCATCTTTTAAAAGTCATGCTAAATAACAATTTTGTCAGGAGTAGCCAAGAAACAAACCCCTGGGAACATGGAAGCTGGGAACATCTGTTCAGGGAAAAAACTGAGCATATGGGTCCAAGGAACCTGCAAGTATAAAATAGTTTTGGAGGGCTAATTTTCTACATTTTTCTCAGTTTTTGTGCAGATTTTGTGCTGCATTGCCTGATAAGGAAATTAGGAAGAAAGGAACGTATCAAATAATGTCTCCTTCAACCCAGCTAAAGGCATCCTCCTGAGTTTTTCCAAATATACTTCTCCAGGGAAGTCTTCTCTGACCTTTCTTCCAGTCCCATTAGGGAAAAGCCCACTTTCATCTCCCTGCTGCTCACCCCTTGCCTTCAAAGTGAACATTACACTTAAAATTAAATTACAAGTTGTGTAATTAATAGCTAGACATGGTGACAAACACCATGTAATCTCAGTGGTTTGGGAGGCTGAGACAGGAGGATTGCGAGTGAGATCCTGTCTCTAAATAAAATACAAAATAGTGCTCGGGATGTGGTTCAGTGGTCAAATGCCCCTGAGTTCAATCCCTGATTACACCCTCCCCAAAGTGTGTAATTAATATTTTTGTGTTCATATTTTTTTCTGTTAGATGGTACATCCTATGAGAACAGGACTATGTCCACTTTAGTTGCTGCTTACCAGGGACTCCTAGCTCAGAACTTCAATTTCCCCACCCATCCTTTATCTGAACTTACTTGATGGGTTTCTGTTATTTGTAAACATGAAACTTCAGTAGAAGGCAAAGGAATAACTGAAAATTCAAAGTCTCTGAAAAGTTCAGTCCAAGTTTCTCCCCAAGAGTTTACCTGCAAACAGATTATTTCTGGGTCCACATTTCAACCTTGACTGCTTGGATGACTAGATCTGCACCCTCTTCTTAGTGTTCATTCTAGTTTCATTTTTAGGTTGCTAATCTGACCTTTAGGGTATTTTTAAAGGCAATGAATGCAAAGAGAAAGTAGGTATTTTCCCCAAGAGTTATTACAAAAGTGAGACCGCATCATTTCTTAGATTCTCTGTACATAGGGACCTGTCAGCAGTTCAAGTTCCCAGTTCCTCACACTTATGCCAAAAAGTAATCCATCCTTATTCCACCATAAGTTTTTCTAGGAAATATTAGGCTGTGGTATTTATCGAGCATTTATTATTCTCTTAATGATGTGGTTTATGGCTTGTCCACTAAGCCCAAACATTTAGCAAACACCCCTAGACTTTTTTATTTGTTCTTTTTTAGATATACATAACATTAGAATGTATTTTGAAATAGCATACATACATGGAGTATAACTTCCTATTCTTATGGTTGTACATGAGTGGAATTACACTGGTCATGTATTCATATATGAACATAGGACAGTTATGTCCAATTCAGTCTGCTGTCTTTCCTATTCCCATCCCCCTCCCTTCCCTTCATTCCTCTCTGTCTAATCCAGTGAATTTCTTCCTGCCCCCCCTCACTTATTGTGTATTCATCCACATATCAGGGAGAACATTCAGCCTTTGGTTTTGGGGGGATGGGCTTATTTCACTTAGCATGATAGTCTCCAGTTCCATCCATTTACCAGCAAATGCCATAATTTTTTCTCTTTTAATGCTGAGTAATATTCCATTGTGTATATATA
>NW_026000272.1:13637427-13657616 GCF_001458135.2 Marmota marmota marmota
ATTTTCTCTATCTATTCATCTGTTGAAGGGCACCTCGGTTGGTTCCATAGCTTGACTATTGTGAATTGAGCTGCTGAACATTGATGTGGCTGCATCACTGTAGTATGCTGATATTAAGTCCTTTGGGTATATACTAAGGAGTGGGATAACTGGGTCAAATGGTGGTTCCATTCCAAGTTTTCTGAGGAATCTCATACTATTTTCTAGAGTGGTTACACCAATTTACAATCCCACCAGCAATGTAAGAGTGTACCTTTCCCCCCACATCCTCACCAAAATTTATTGTTACTTGTATTCTTGATAATTGGCATTCTGACCCCTAGACTTTTGAATATAGGATTCAGTAGTCCCCCCTCCAAATGAACTCTTTCTTTCATTTAGTTCATAATTAAACAAATGCACTCCATTTTTCTTCTCCCCCAGTCCCCACACCTACAGTATTCAGGCAGACCTTGGAAGCCCTCATCAGCACTGTTGGAAAGCAAATCCCCATACTTAGTGGGAGGCTTCAACAAAAACTAAGCCCCTCACCTACTCACAAGGCAAGATTTCAAGGACTATATAAGTTCTCAAATAGAGTGAGGCACTTCTTGAAAATTCCTTTCAAAAGCACTGATTACTCTAATGCTTAATATGTTGGCAATGTATTTTAATATATAAGAAGACATTGCTTTTCTATCTCTATTTTCAAGAGACGCTACTTGTAGGTCTTTCTTTCTTTCTTTTTTCTTTTTTTTTTTTGGTATCAGGGATTGAACCCAGGCGTGCTTAACCACTGAATCACATCCCCAGCCATTTTTTTGTATTTCATTTAGAGACAGGGTCTCACTGAGTTGCTTAGTGCCTTGCTAAGTTGCTGAGGCTGGCTTTGAACTTGTGATCCTCCTGCCTCAGCCTCCTCAATCCTAGTCCTCTTTTGATCTTAGCATGAGATGCCACATCCCCTACTCCCACATTCTCTTCCAATACATCAGCACAGTATTCTCTTCTGTGTTTCTGTCACAGCCTTAGAAGACCACTTAAGCTATTGGTCCTTGCACATTCTTCTACCTATTTCCCACTAGACTGAGAGTCCCTGAGAGAAAAGACTACATCTTTTATATTCAATCAATTCTGCCCTATGCTGCTTCTGGGCCTTAACTCCTAATTACCTGTCAGAATTTTGCTCAATCACTTCCCCTTATGTGAAGCCTTTCTCAATGCTTTCCCACACTGCTTCACCCTAAACTAAAATCCCATAGCTATGTGGTCCACTGCATTTACTGTAATCATCTATTTGGTAGTCTATCTCTAGTGGTGTGCTGGTAAATGTTTAATAACTGGTTTTATGAAAGGAAAAATAGCTTCCTAGTTCGTACTGATTGCCAATTTCCATGACCTCACCATAGCTAATTTCAATATAATGACATGAGGTCACACAACATTGAGTTGAAGAGAAGTGGCCAAGCAGCAGCACATTATTATATTGTATAGAATTTCCATCATATTGGTTCAATAAATGCAGATAACCTCAAAAGCACAGATAGTCATTAAAGGCAGCAAAATAATTAGGCATTGAGAAATTTTGAGTATTTGTGAACTCTGTTTTAAATATATTTTATTTATCTGCCAGTTTATTTAGTTGTCCCTCAAAATCCAGAACAAATTGGTTCTAGGTCTCCCCTCAGATAACAAAAGTTGAAGATGCTCAAGTCCCTTATATAAAATGATATAGTATTTGCATATAACCTATGCATACCCTCCTATATACTGTAAATCATCTCTAGATTATTATTTTTTTACAGTGCTGGTGATTGAATACAGGGTCTTGCATATACTACACAAGTGCTCTACTACTGAGCTATGCCCCCAGTCCCTAGGTTACTTATCATAGCTAATACAATGTAAATTATATGTGAATAGCTGGGTTTTTTTGCATTGCTTGGGGACTAATTACAAGAAAAAAATCTGTATATGTTCAGTAAAGGTGCTTTTTTTTTTTTTAGCCAAACATGGTGGTGCATGCCTGTAATCCCAGCTGCTCAGGAGACTGAGGCAGGAAGATTGTGAGATCAAAGCCAGCCTCAGCATCAGTGAGGTGCTAAGCAACTCAGTGAGACCCTGTCTCTAAATAAAACACAAAATATTGCTGTGGATGTGGCTCAGTGGTCAAGTACCCCTGAATTCAATCCCCAGTACCCCCCGCCCAAAAATGCAATTTTTAAAAAAAGTATTTTTGATTCACAATTGGTTAAATGCACAGTTTGTGGAACCCAGAGATACAGAAGACTGATAGTATAACTTATTTTTTTTTTAAAAAAACTATGTGTTTAACAACTGGTTTGTAAGATTTCTAATCATCTACCAACTTTCATCAGCCTGTAGGCCCTGACTCTATCACACTACTCTCCCTCAGTAGACTGTGAACTTGAGAACTGAGATAGCCTTTCTCGCTCCTCTCTGCACCTCCAGCATCTGGCACAGAGGAGGCACTTGCTAATGTTCATTGGAAGCAGCCAGGCATATCCATCGTTTTGTTCTCAGTTTTAAAAGACTTGAGAATCCAGTGTGTTTTTAACCACAAAGGCCACTTGGTAAATACTCTACAGGAAGTCACACAAACCTCAGCTAAGAACAAGGTCAGATCTCCACTATATATTGCACTTCACTTCTAGCTTCCTCCATGTTAAGCTAATGTGCCACTCCCCACTGAGAAACTGAATGAGGCTCTGCTATGTGCCATCCTCCCCTTTAGAGACTAGAGCCAGCTTTTCTCCTGAAGAAGCAAGCAACATAGTACAGGTTCTTAATGCCAAATTCACAACAAATTCCATGCAGAAAAAGAGAATTCTTGTCTATCCAAGCCTTACATACCCAATTATGCCAAGATCCATTAGAGCTAACTAGATTCCAGCCCAATAGGAGTGTTTGAATATTTTCCGAAGGTTTCTTGTAATGATTTTGATTGCCCTGGAGCACCAGGTTAGCCACCAAGAGGATAGAACCACAGTCACATTATGTTTGAGGCCAAATCCCAACCATAGTGAGCCTACCTTTCAGCTATAGGAGGGACTCCTGGAAGAGAATTCTAGTACTCATAACAGCTGATAAATGCAATAAGTACTTCCTACTTCTGTGTCCAGATCATGTGAGGTTATCCTCGTAGAATAATTAATAAGGCCTCACATAAAGTACTCAACATCATTTGTCAGTTTGCTGGGGTTCTTGCCAATCCAATAAGACAAGACTGTGGTTGGGATCGAAAGGTTCTGCTTCATAAAGCATTGGGGAAAATTTCAGGGTTCTCTAAGAAATCACAGTTGGGGGAAACGTCTTCCCTCAGTGACTATTTTACTTCTTGCGTAGATGATGCCATTCAAACTGGCAGGAGATGTGGCTTTCTCAATGAGTGTGCCCAAGTTACCTTGAAACACTCCATTGAGAAGAATGGCAGGAGGTGATTCCACAGGCTCAGCTTTGTCCTTCTCTGACATCCATTCAGAGAATTGAAATCCATTGGCTTTTCAGGGTAATGGGTGACACTATCCACAAGTCCCCTACAAATCTTCAATGAGTTGACATTTCAAATCATTTGATAAATCAAAGTGACAAAGATACCGTAAATTGCTGAGTAGGGAAGATGATTATGGAGAGTGAAAAAGACATTTCCATTTTCTTGCTGATGAGCAAAATAAGCAAATTTTGAAAAGGAAGTGGGACACTTCGTGAGGGGAACCTTCTCAGAGAGAGGGCTTGCAGTGGTATCTGTCTTGGCCAGTAATATACTGGTGGGAAAATGTTTCAAAACTATCCATACTGTGTACCCTAAAAACCTCTTATTGAAAACAAGAGACCTCCTGATTTGGTAATCCCTGACCCTGGAATACAAGCTGTCAATTTCACCTAAAGAAGTGTATCCAGTTTTCTGTAAGTGAAACTTGAACTTTGGTCCCCCATGGCTGTTCACCTTGATCTTTTCCCACAAAAGACCATTGGTAGAAACACAAGCTTAGGTGCTATTCTATTTGTTTGCAGAAACATCCTAAGTCTACTTTCAAGATGCTTCATTGAAAATGTGTTTCAGAGACTTGGTGAATGGTGGTGGGGGTGGGAGCAAGCAAACAAACAAAAAACCTAATCTGATCTGCAATTTAAGGTCACAATTTGGAAAATATAGTTGTGAGACCTAATTCAGGAAGGAAGCTCTTTTTCAAGCTAATCAATACTAATTATAAAATAGGTGATAGCAGGCATTGTGAGGAACTAAAAAGCAGGGGGTGGGGGCGATGCTACTTCATAATTTAGTCACCCTTGATTGGAAAGTGGGCGTTGTAAGATTTTGCACCAAACCCCAGCGAGTCACTCTGTAGTGTGGGTTTCTCTCACTTTGGGCTTTCAGTTTGAACACAGAAAGAGCAAGCCAAAAATAAGAGCCAACAGGGACGATTTTAAAAGGCCAGCCTGCACAAAAAGAGTTCTAGGCTCTTTTGCCGATGAAGGTGGCATAATGAATATAAACTCTCAAAGCCAGAAGGGAAGAAAACACAGGGAGAGGGCTAGCTGTTGTTCTCAAATATTGTCCTTAGAGTAGTCTCTAAGATCCTGGGCAAAAGAAGGAGTGAGGGAGAGCACTAAAACCACTCTAAGACCAAGTCATAACATCACCATTGTGAAGTTTCTAGAACCAAGTCAGGGAAGTGTGTTCGGGGCTTAGAAAGGAGACCTAAGGCAGTGGTCTCAATCCTTCCAATATATTATAATCAGCTGGTGCACTTTTAAAAACCTTGATGCCAGAGAAGTTCTCCAAACAAATTAAATCATAATGTCTGGAAGTGAGCTCAGGAATAAGCAGTTTATTTATTAAATTTAATTAAGTAACTTCATTGATTGATTTACTTATAGTTGTTGGTATTTTTAAAAAATTCCCTAGGTAATTCCAATGCGCAGCCAAGGTTAAGAACCATGAATTAAAAAACAATAAAGCATACCAGAAATGATAAAGGACCCTCATGTCTATATAGCCTTGTGTTTCTTCAAACAGTTCTTTCTCTTATAGCTAACATGCAATAATACACTAAGTATTAGTGCTAGTATTTTTCTTAATTTAATAAGACTACTGTAACAACATCATAGAGTAGGAGGCTTATAAACAAAATACATTTATTTCTCACAGTTCTGGATGCTGTGAAGCCCAAAATCAAAGTGTCAGCAGATTCATTGTCTGATGAGGTGCTACTTCCTAGTTCATAGACAGCTACTTTCTCAAGGGTCTTCCCCTGGCAGAAGGCACAATTGAGCTCTCTGGGAACTCTTTTACTAGGGCACTAATTCCATTCATGAGGGCTGCACTCTTATGACCTAATAACCTTCCAAAAATCTCACATCCTAATATACCATCTTGAAGATTAGGTTTCATCATATGAATTTTTTGGCAGACAAGCATTCAGTCTTTGGCAATGTTACTACGTCATTTTAGCATTGAGATAAATATAGAGAAAACACCTAATCAAGGATTCAAGTCTGGGCCTTGATATAGACATTCTAAGTGAAGACCTTCTTAGAGATATGGGCTTCTGAGAGCTCATGCATGGGCTTTCCACTTGGTGTGGCTGGCTTATAAGTTGCTACCAGGTGATCAAGATGGAGTTAAGATATGAGAGTCACGTAGGCAGGTTTAGACTGATCAGAGCAAGACTTCTCTGAGATTCAAGGTTAAGATAAGTCAGAGAGATATACATATGGAAGCCCCACTGATGAGATGGAACACTGGCATGGGCTCAAGGAGGGAGAATTTTTCAATCTGCCCCACACTAGAATCCTTTATTCAACTTCAAGTGGTACCTCCCTTTTGCAGTTTTAGGAGAAGGATCTACTATGTTCTGTGCTTCATATTAGGTCCTACTTTATTTCATGCTTAGTGTACTGTAGTCAAGGGTCATCTTCTTTGGTTGAGCTCAAAGTCTGGTGGCACCTTAAGATTTTCCTGTCTGGGGGAATCTGTGTAATGGTGTGACCAGGCCATTTCTGCACATTTGAAGTCCTTGTCTACTCTGGCCCAGTTGCCTTCAGGGTCTCACTGTTTGTTAAGATAGCACCTAACAAAATGCTGTGTTGCAACTCTTCTGGGGCCTTTCATTCATGCAGTAGCACTTCATACAATGCATGATAAAATTTCAGATGGTGGTGAGAAATGAAGAAACCAGCTAAGTTGGGAAGAGTGTCTCAGTCTTCTGGGGAAGACAATTCCAACAGGGCTGAAGGAGTACACAGGCCAAAAAAGAAACGATAAGGGAAGAGTTTCTCAAGGATCACCCTAAGTAAAGTAGAGCTGGGAAAGAAATCCAAGACAGAGGAGACAGGGAAGGAAAAATAGATTTCTGTTGGAGATAATGCATAAATTAGTGTGGCTAGGGGGTAAATATGAGGCAGGGTCGGGTATGAGATGTACATGAAGAAGTAAGCAGTGTTCAGATGATGAAGGACCCATGGACCATGATAGGGAATTTTAACTTTATTTTATGACACTTTAGAGCAATTAAAGCAGTGTCTCTGGTTTTGGCTACACATTGGAATCACCTAGAGCACTTTCAGAATACTGATGCCTGGACACCACCTCCAGAGATTCTGATTTAACTGGCTTGGGGTACAGACTGGGCATCAGGATATTTGAAATCTGTCCAAGTGTTTATTCTAGACAGCCAAGGTTGAGAGTCACTGCAGACCAATGATATTTTCAAGTGCCTGTTTTAGAAAGCTCACTCTGATAACAGAGGAACAGACAGAGGCAAGAATAAGTTTGGAGGCTATTGCAATAGTTTAGGTGAGAAATGATGTAGAACTGTCCAATAGCAGCAGTGATAGGACTAGAGAACAAGGAATGGTTTTCAGAGGTATTTAGTATGTTAAATTGGCAAGACTTGGGTCATTGATTAACTGTGTACTGAGGGAAAGATGGAATTAAGAATGACTCTCAAAGAAAATTAAACCTTCATACATTGCTGTGAAGTTATAAAATGGTGCATTAACTTTGGAAAATAGTTTAGCAGTCATCTCTCATCTTGAAAATGCCTGCATTCTCCCTTGAACGTGCATTACTTGCTTTACTCTTATAGGCCTCTTTCTTAATATTACCCTCATTCTTCCTTGGATATGTATCTACTTTCCCAAATAAACTATGTATGCCTTTGAAAAAAAGAACAGTTTAATGGTTCCTCACAAGTTTAAACCGATTTACCAAGTAACCCAGCAACTTCAATCCTAAGTGTACACTCAAGGGAATTGAAAACATATGACCACACAAAAACTTGACTGTAGATATTCACAGCAGTATTATTCATAATAGCCAAAAACTAGAAATAACCCAAATGCCTGTCAAATGATAAATGGATAAACAGAATGTGGTATGTTTATATAATGGAATTTTCCAGCCATAAAGAAATGAAGAAGGAGGGTATGGTGGTGCATGCTTCTAATTCCAGGGACATGGGAGATTGAGGCAAGAGGATCACAAATACAAAAGCAGCCTTGATAGCTTAGTGAGACCTTGTATCAAAATAAAAAATAAAAAGGGTTAGGGATGTGGCTCAGTGGCAAAGCATCCCTAGGTTTAATTTCAAGGACCAAAGCAAGAAGATGAGGAGGAGGAGGAAGAGGAGGAGGAGGAAGAGGAGGAAAAATGAAAAAGAAGAAGAGGAGGAGGAGTAAGAAAGGATTTGCATACTATAACCTGGATGAACTTGTAAATATTAATGCTAAGTGAAAGAATCCAGTCACAAATCATTCCATAAAGTGTGATTATATTTATATTGAAATATCCAGAATAAGTAAATCCTACCAGACAGACAGAATGCACATTAGTTGTTTCTAGGGACTGGTGGAGGGATAGAGAAAGATTGCTAAATGATAAGATGAATATTTTTGTAAGTGAAAAAGTGTTCTAAACCTGAGTTTGGGGGCCTCTTGGGAAACTAAGTGAATTTACTAAAAAGCGCTAAATTGTACATGGTAAAAGGGTAACTATTATGGTATGTGAATTATGTCTCAATAAAACATGGAATTTATTTCCAAGTTCTTATCTTGCTTGGCTGGGTTAATGATGTTGTCATTAAACGATTCAGAAAATGCAGGAGTAGGAACATACTTGGCAGGGACTGATGATTGAGGGGCCTCTGGGAACTGGTGGCCAGTAGACAGGTGGATGATGAGTCTGGAGTCTAAAGAGAGATCTTGAGAACAGACAGAGATTTTGGAGCCATCAATGTAAACATAGATGGCCATTAATGTTAATGGAAAGGATGTGATCACTTGGGAGAAGGGTACAGTGTGTGAGGATAGTAGGCCAAAGAAAGATCCCTAGGGAACACTAATATTTAAGGGGTGATAAAGAAAGAAGAGCTCACAAAGGAGTTAAAAGAGAACATATCAGGAATATTTAAGGAGAAGCAGCAAAGGAGGAGAAGGAGATTTTTACAGGATCCCAGAAAGCTGTGACAGAGAGAAGATCCAATTTATTTTTTAAATTTTAATTTGTTCTAAACATGTATACATGACAGTAGAATGCATTTTGACACATTGTACACAAATGGAGCACAACGTCTCATTCATCCTGCTGTAGAGAAGGTCCGATTTAAATACTATTATAGGGGCTGGGGATGTGGCTCAAGCGGTAGCACACTCGCCTGGCTGCGTGCGGCCCGGGTTCGATCCTCAGCACCACATACAAACAAAGATGTTGTGTCCGCCGAAAACTAAAAAATAAATATTAAAAATTCTCTCTCTCTCTTTAAAAATAAATAAATAAATACTATTATATAATTAAATCTCTGCCTACAAGCCCACACTGACCCTGTTTTGAAGATATTGGTAAGATGAATTTTGTTCAATGATAAATCCTCTATGACAGACTAAAAGTCTGGACCCTCTGACAGTTTCCTTCTGCCTTTTGTCCCTTCTGAGGCAAAGATCAGCTCTCCAGGGCAGAATGACTTCCTTCACTCTCTGTAGCCCCATTACTTCTGTACTCTAGGAGACAAGAAGAAGGGGTTCTGTCCCTGGAGGACTGAAAAATGAATGGACTCTACATAGAAAGCCAAAGGGTTTTTCCTGTTCACCAAGGAAGAGTAACCAATCAGATGGGACTTCTGCGGCACTCAGTGCCTTCCTTAAATTTACAGCACACTTCCTCTTCAGACTTGCCCATAGTTGTTCTGCCTCATGGGTTGACAGTGACGTTAAAGCTGACATTTATTTATTGTATTGATGTTATGACTGGTATAGACTTTTACTCCTCAAAATAAACTTACAAGTTAAGTACTGTTAATTCTTCCCATTTAAAGATCAGGAAAATGAGTCACAGGAAAGTTAAGTAATTTGCCTGATGCTAGACAGTGGCAGGGCTTGGGTTTGGACCCAGGCATCTTGACTCTAGGAGCACTTGATCTTAACTGTTATCCTACTGACCTCTCAATAAGCAGACAAAGCAATGTAGTATGACATAGAGGGAGAGAACTGTTAAGTTACACCAAGTCCATGCCTCTGTAATCTAGAAACTAGCTGTGTTCCATTTGGCAACTTATGCAACCTTTCCTGGGTCTCAGTTTCCTAATCTATAACATGAAGCTATTAATATTAATCTGCCCCACAAACCTCACAGGTTTTTTGTGATGATCAAATGAGATGTGTACCAAGTGAACAGTTAAAATGATAAAGTTCTGTACTTGTTTTCCCAGAATCTCACTTGGCAGTTGACATGGAGTAGGAACTCAGTACAGTTGCACCTCCATATCACTGGGTTCTGTACCCTCAAATTCAACCAACTCTAGATGAAAAATACTTGGGAAAAATTGCAAACATGCTGAATACATACAGACTTTTTTCCAATAATTATTCCATATACGATATAGTATAACAACCATTTACATAGCACACATCATATTGGGTATTATAAGTAATCTAGAGATGAGTAAAGTATACAGAGGATGTACATTGGTTCTATGCAAATGTTCCATCTTTTTATATAAGGGTCTTAAGCATCCTCAGATTTTCGTATTCAGAGAGGGTTCTGGAATCAATCCCCTGTGGATACCAAGGGACAAATGTACTGTTGATTGAGACAGTACATGGATGCTTTTCCATTTTCTCTTTCAATACTTTATAGCAATTCTTTGACAATTTATCTTCCACATTAGACTGAGCTTTCCAAGGATAAGGACCAGGTCTTGTCATCTCTGTCTTCACAGCACCTAGCTCAGAACTTGATACTAAAAGAGCACTCAATAAATAGTACTATGTAGTGGTAGTGATAATGAAAGCCACAGTAGTAGGACAAGCCCAGCCACAGCACTTTGAATGAGCCACTTTCTTGGCAACTACAGCAATGGCCTGCGACCAGCAGAGAGCAGCAGAGACCCCAAGCATAAACCTGCCTGTAAACAAGCCCCTGGGATGGGGCCACATCTCCTTTCTTCTCTGAACCTTGCACAGCAAGTGGTCTATCTCTAAAGGGATGGAAATTGAGCGTGGTTTAACTAAAATGTGCTTCCTCAACACTTAAGCAATTTGCAAATTTCAGACCAAAACTAGGGCAACAGGAGCTATTTGAGTCACTAAGATCATTCCCAGTGTTAACTAACCTACAGCATCCATGAGGTCTGAAACTGTCCTGGGAAGGACAGTATAAAGGGTGGTTACTACTTCCTGTATAAGGAGTTAAATGCAACTGACAAAGGGGCTTATTGAATGTTGAAAGAATTCCTGGTAAAAGCTAGTGACTTCTGCTTTTTTTTTCCCCAACAGTGATTGCAAAGGTTCCATAAAGAACTGTCCAGCTACATATTATTTTGATGTTCTACAGCTTGGTAAAGAGCCAAATGAAAACTCCATATCTCTGGGCCAGGAGTCATTAAATGAGTTGAATGGATGGCAATTATTTTAGCTACCAGTGGGAACAAGGGCCTAGCATACTGGTCAAGTGGCCTGTTTACTTCTACTAACTGATGGGCCAACTTTATTATTTTTTCCATTAAACACCAAAGTGCGGTTGGAACTAATGGCCTTTTAAGGGAAGGCAAAAGCTTTTCTATTTATTTATATTATTCTTTGACTGTTACAGGTTTCTACCTTAATACCCCTTAATTACTCCACAGCAATCAAGTATAGGGGTTGAGAGTATGGGCTTTGGAGTCAGACAAAATCAGTCTTGAGTCTCGGCTCGACAACTAACTGGCTGTATGGGCTGGACCAATTACCAAACCACTCCAACCTTTCATTTACTTATCTGTAAAACAGCACACTGATTATTATATTATTATAATGGTTATTGCAAAGGCTTGATGAGATGAGGCATCTCCAGCACTTAGCCTGGAGCCTGGTCCATGATGAACGCTCAGCAAAAAGTAGCCTTTCTTACTCAAACATTTTAAAAATTCTAAACACGCACAGTTATGAATTCACTTTAAGGAGAGTTAATGGCAATGATAAGATTTTTTAAATAAGTCTTGATAAAGAAATGAGGTACATAGAGATGAGGTAATTGTCCAAAGTCAGAAAGGGACTGGAGATGCACATTAAGCCTTCATTTGTCCAAGTCCCAACATTAACCACAAGAAAATTAAGGCTCCTCCTGGCAACTTTGTTCTTTTTTTTTTTTGGTACCAGGGATTGAACTCAGGGGCACTCGACCACTGAGCCACATCTCCAGCCCTATTTTGTATTTTATTTAGAGACAGGGTCTCACTGAGGTGGTTAGTGACTCACCATTGATTTGGTTGGCTTTGAACTCATGATCCTCCTACTTTAGCCTCCTGAGCTACTGGGATGTGCCCAGCCCACAATTTTGGTTTTGAGAAGCAATCTACTCTTCCCCTCCAGCTTTAGGTCTCTCTCAGAGCCCTGGTGTCAGGAAGTGTCCTGACATGCCCCTACCTTCTGCTTGAAGGTCTGTCCATGGTCCCACTCCTCTAACGGAGGCTTGCTCTCCAGAAGCTGAGTTATTTGCCTGTGGTCACACAGTTGGTTGAGCAAGGAGACTAGAGAAATAATGTTAAAACCATTATTCCTTAAAGTCAAACTTGTACTTCTGGAACATAGAGTAAAATTAATATTGTATGCATTAAGTTATTCATAAACATGGTATTACAGATGCAGTGATAGTCAGGAGAGGATTCAGATTGTAGTCTAGTAGGAAAGACAGACAAGGAAATGGTCAGCTGGGATGAACATTCTATAACTGCTTTTGGGACATGGTGTCAGGGTAACAGGAAGAGCCCAGGGAACTATGGGAGCTCAGAAGAGGAGAGCTAATTCAGCTTTGGTGTGTGGAGAAGTAGGATCTATAAAGTTCATTTTCTTCTCTTAGCTAAGCATAATATCAATTTATTAGTGGCATAAATGCTATCTTCACTTATTTATTTATTGAACAAAAATTTGCTGAACTAGGACACCATGATAGGAATGATAGAAAACAGACATGCAGGGCTGGGGCTGAGGTTCAGCGGTAGAGCGCTCACCTAGCACGTGCGGGGCCCTGGGTTGTATCCTCAGCACCACATAAAAATAAATAGATAAAATAAAGGTATTGTGTCCTTCTACAACTAAAAAATACATTAAAAAAAGAAAGAAAACAGACATGCTTCATACATGGGTATTGCCCCTGTGAAATCTGGCTCTTTCCTTTAGGAAGTGGGAGAGAGTGATCCTTTTCAATGTGTTCAGAATTACAAACTCCATTAGCTTCAGGTAACAGGTAACAATAAGGCTGAAGAATTCACTGGTTGAGTTTTTTCTGCCTGATTAATATATCCATTAAGTATTTGTTATTTTTGTGTCATGAAGTATGTTGATTTATGAACAGGATAATGTTCCTGAATTTCTGGAACCTCCTGCATGGTTATATGTTATGGGATTAGCTAATGGAATATTTTTATACATATATATGGACCTTTTAAAAAATATTTTTTAGTTGTCAATGGACCTTTATTTTATTTATATGCAATGCTGAGAATTGAACCCAGTGCCTCAGACATCCTAGGCAAGCACTATACCACTGAGCTACAACCCCAGTCCACTATATATGAATATTTATTAGAGCATTATATTTATATGCAGTACTTGGGTTTATTTTGACAAAATCACACATACAAGGAATTTGATTTCATTCCTTTCCTCCTCCCTCACCCTATTCTCCCTCCTCTACTCTACTGACCTTCCCTTCATGCCTTTATTTATTTATTTTTGATTGGTACTTTCTACATATACATAAAGGCAAAATTTCCTGTGGTATATTTATATATATGTTATACATAACATGATTTTAAATCAATTCTGCATTCCCTCTGCTTTCCCTTCATTCTTTCCTCCCTCTCTCTCAATCTCCTTCTGCTCCACTGATCTTACTTATATTTTTATGATATCTGATTCCCTCCTCTGCTGCCTTCTTTCCCTTGTTTTGCTGTAGCTTCCACATAGGAGAGAAAACATTCAACTCTGAGTCTGGCTTATTTCACCTAGCATAATTTTCTTCACTTCCATCCACTTACCAGCAAATGCCATTATTTCATTCTTTATGACTAAGTAAAATTCCATTGAGTATGTATACCACATTTTGTTGATCCATTCATCTATTGATGGGCATCTGGGTTGATTCTATAAATTGGCTATTGTGAATTGTGTTGCTATAAACATGGAAGTGACTGTATTACTACAGTATCCTGATTTTAGTTCTTGTAGATGAATACCAAGGAGTAGGACAACTGGTCATATGGTGCTTCTACCCCTTGTTTTTTGAGGAATTTCCACACTGATTTCCAGAGTGATTATGCTAATTTGCAATTCCACCAACAACGTGTAAGTGTACCTTTTTTGCCCACATCCTTACTGGCATTTATTATTATTCATGTTCTTGATAATTGCCATTCTGACTGGAGGGAGATGAAATTTCAGTGTAGTTTTGATTTACATCAGGGGATTGCTAGAGATGTTGAAACTTTTTCATATATGGGTTGGTCATTGGTGTTTCTTCTTTTGAGAAATTTCTATTAATTCTTTTGCCCATTTATTGATTGGGTCATTTGGTTTTTATTTTGGTGTTGAGTTTTTTGAGTTCTTTATGCATTCTGGATACTAATCCACTATCAAGGGAGTAGCTGGCAAAGATTTTTTTCCCATTCTATAAGCTTATTCTTCATTCTTAATCTTTTACTTTGCTGTGCAGAAGCTTTTTAATTGGATGGCATTCCACTTATGATGCTTGGTTTTATTTCTTGAGCTTCAAGTGTCTTGTGGAGGAAGTAAGTGCC
Organism: Marmota marmota marmota; assembly: GCF_001458135.2. Taxonomy (NCBI): domain Eukaryota; kingdom Metazoa; phylum Chordata; class Mammalia; order Rodentia; family Sciuridae; genus Marmota; species Marmota marmota. Next base: position 13,651,701 of record NW_026000272.1, read on the forward strand.
TGAACCTATATGATGGAGTGTTGACCTTCCGTTTTCTTCTAGCAGCTGCAAGGTTTTTGGTCTAACTCCTAAGTCTTTGAACCATTTGGTTTGACTTTTGTGCAAGGTGAGAGAGGAATCTAATTGCATTCTTCTACATATAGATATCCAGTTTTCCCTGCACCATTTGTTAAAAGGCTGTCTTTTCTCCAATATACATTTTTGGCACATTTGTGAAGTATCATTTGGCTGGAAGTATGTGGATTTTTCTCTGTGTCTTCTATTCTAACCTATTGGTCTTTGTGTCTACTTTGATGACAATACCATACTGGTTTTGCTACTATACCTCTGTACTATAATTTAAGATAAGGTATTGTGATGTTTCCTGAATTATTATTATTAAGAATTGCTTTGTGGGCTGGAGTTGTAGCTCAACGGTAGAGTGCTTGCTTTGCGCATGTGAGGCATTGGGTTTGATTCTCAGCACTACCTACAAATAAGAAAATAAAATAAAGGTCCAACTTAAAAAAAAATTTAAAAAGAATTGCTTTGGCTATCTGGGTCTCTTATTCTTCCAAATTAATTTAAAAACAATTTTTTCTAGTTCTGTGAAGAATGTCATTGTTATTTTGATGAGGATTGCACTGAATCTGTATATTGCTTTCAGTAGTGTGGCCATTTTGACATTATTAATTCTGCCTATCTAAGAATATGCGAAGTCCTCTTCAATTTTTTTCTTCAAAGTTAAATAGTTTTAATTGCAGAGTTTTTGTTTGTTTGTTTGTTTGTTGCTTCCTTGGTTAGATTAACTATCAGGCATTTTATTTTATTTTATTTCATTGAGGTTATTGTGAAAGGGATGTTTTCCTGATTTCTTTCTCAACTGAATCACTGTTGGAGTATAAAAAAGCTACCGATTTTTGAGTGTTGATCTTGTATCCTGTTGCTTTGCTGTATTCATTTGTCAACTCTAGAATTCTCCTGGTGGAATGTTTTGGGTCTTCTAGATATAGTTTCATGTCATCAACAATCAGAGATAGTTGCTAATGGAATTTTGAAGACTGACTATCCTTCACCTTTTGAGGATGAAATCAAACTCAATGTCAATGATGCAAGCAAACATGTTAATACTGGAATTTTCTCTACCTGTCATGGTACAGAGTGCTTAGAAAATGATAAATTGTTTTTCTAGAGATCTGAAATATTTTCAGCTGTGCTTCTGGGTAAATAATGAGGAAATGTTGAAATGGTGTGCTTATTATACATTCCAGAATGTTGTATCATGGCCCTGCTTGAATATAGTTTCCTATACTCTTTTATTGGTTTGGGGAAGCATCACTACTTCCATCTATGTTTCCATTTACTTGTTCTCATGTTCATCTTTTACCATCTCTGTCCAGATCTTTCCAAGTGTCTCCTGAATGTTTTATCCTGGAACTTCCAACCATGCATTTTCTCATATCTTTGCATCTATAATAGAAACCTGGGTTTATGAACCTTAAAGATCAGGAAACAGTCATGATTCTGATTTTCCAATGAAATACAACAGTGCTCCCAGCTAGGTCTTCATGGGTCATTTGGGGAAAAATGACAATTGGCTCAAACAGTGACTGATTCTACTCTGGGTAGATATTGGCCTTCCTGCTTGGTGAGTTATCTAGAAACTGCTCAGAGGAACTGCTCCAAGTCCTGTTGGAATTTAACCCTTTGCTAATGAATTTAATAGGACATAGGTATTCACTCCTCTATCTAGAGAGAAATCTACAAAGCTTTTTAGCATTGAAAGGTGGATTAGTCAGCCTTCGGTTGTTGTGACAAAGTACCCGACATAAAGAATTTAAAAGAAGGGGGAAAGGTTCATTTTGGCTCACAGTTTCAGGGATTTCAGTCTATGGTAATTTGACTTCATTGTTTTTTGGCCTGTGAAAAAGACAGATCATCATGGCATGGAGCATGTGGTAGAACAAAGCTGCTTACTTCATGGCAGCCAGGAAAGGGATCGGGAATAGGGGTCTCAATGTCCCTTTCAAGGGCATACTCCCAATGATCTAACTTCTTTTAACTATGCCCCACTTCCTAAAGGTTCTACCACTTCCCAGTAATGGCACAGGCTGGCAACCCTTTGTCATAATGGGCCTTTGAGGACATTCCAGATCCAATGACAGCAGAAGGCTTTAATGACCACCTCCCGAGAAGGGCTGCACTAAATCACAGTTTTCAGCTCCAGGTCAAGGAACTAATTCAATTTCAATTCTCTCAGCTAGTCTTGAATTCTCTCATTCATTCTCTGGAAAAGCTGAAGAATATCCTTTCAAATTGGAAGACTTCAGTAATTCAGTCTTCATTGACTGAGATTACCTCTTTATTTTGGCTCTTTGCAGCTACAGTAGAGTGGAAAGAATGTTGACTTTTAAGTCAGTTCAACCAGGACTAGAGTTGAGACTGCACTACTTCCTAGCTGTGTGATGTTACACAAGTAATTTAGCCTCAATCTCTCATTAGGAAAATGAAAACAATAATAGCTCCTAACTAACAAGGTTATTGTGAAGGCTAATGAAATAATGCATGTAAAGTAATATGGTATGACCAACTGTTCCAGTTTGCCTGGGAATGGGTTTTCCTGGGACATGAGACCTTAACTGCTAAAACCAGGGCAGTCAAGGGAAATCAGGATTGTTGGTTACTACAGATGAATGTGAGCAAGATGTTCCCCTTTCTCTTTGTTACCAGTAAGATAGTCAACATTCCCAGGACAGGAGACCTTCCAAGTATACATGTGATCTACATCTCTTCCTTGATCCAAGCAATCTATTTCACTTGTATTAAAATCAAGGATTCAGCCAGGCATGGTAGCACATGCCTGTAATCCCAGCTACTCGGGATTATGAGACAGGACAATGGCAAATTTGAGGCTAGCCTCAGCAACTGAGTGAAGCCTGGTCTCAAAATAGAATTTAGAAAGGGCTAGGGGTATAGCTTAACTATTACTGTTAGTCTTTTATCTTTTGAGGAAAAAACTCATTATTAACTCATTGGTAATGAGTTAATAATTATAATTATTTTAATTAATAATTAATAAAATAATATCATCTTAAACAATAATATAAATTATAATATTTTTATATAATATAATATTATACAATATTATATAGTATAAATAAAATTATAAATAATAATAAATAAAATAATAAATATTATAATGATATTAATTATAATAATTAATAAAACTCATTATTAATATTGAGAAAATATTAATGTTATTATGTATTTCCTTAAATTTCAATAATGACAGATCTAATGGTAGGATATACAATGACATTAAAGGAGATTCAGTATTTGTTGAGTGCCTATTCTGTGAAAGATACTATGGTAAACATCAGGAAAAGAATAATGTACTGGAGGAAATGAAATAATAAAATTATATTGTCTATTTTTGAGTAAACTTCTTCACAGTACTGGGTTGAACACAGGGCCTTCCTTGCATATGCTAGGAAAGGACTCTACCACTGAGCTACAATCCCCAGTGCTTTGGTAAATGTTTTAATGAAGTTTAACATACATATAGGAAAGGCACAAATATTTAGTGGACAGCTTAATTGTTAGAAACAGAAAACACAGGTGTAAACATCAACCAAATCAGAATATAGAACATTACAAGCACCATTATCCTACACCCCCACTTAGCCACTACCCACTGTCCCCAAGGGAAACCTTGATTTTTGTTTTTATCTTTATTAATATCCATCCCTGTACTCCCTTTTGGTTTACCTTGTTGTTCTTTTTCTAGTTTTTCAAGTTGAGAATTTAGGGGCTGGTGTTGTGGCTCAGTGGTAGAGCGCTTGCCTGACACATGCGAGGCCCTGGGCTTGATCCTCAGCACCACATGTAAATAAATAAAATAAAGGTATTGTGTCTAACTATAACTAAAAAAAAGAGAGAATTTAATTCATTTATTTTTATTTGTTTATTTCCATTATTGTAGATAGTTAAAGCTATGAATTTTCCTCTGGCCACTGCTTTAAATGTATCTCAATGACTCTGATGCATAGTATTTTCATCACAATTATTTTCAGGAAATCTATAGTTATGATTTTTCCCCTTTCACCCCAAAATTGTTTAATATGAATTTTAAATTTTTTTCAGATGGAAGAGATTTTCATTTTTGTCTTTGTTTTCACGTTTTAGTTTCATTCCAGAAAAAACCTTGACATTTGAGATCATAGATTTGTACTGTTTTTCAACTCTATACAAGTGGAACCCTGATGCATTCCTTTCGGAACTCGAAAACATTTCTCTTTTCAGAAAAGATAAAATATTATCAAGGTATCAAGCTCTTCTGATCTAAAATTGGAGATCGTCCTACTATAATTTCAAAATTCTGGATGTTATTGAGGTTTAGCTAGTTGGGTGGACATATCACCACTGCAACAAGATTTTAGAACACAAAAAACAAAATTTCACAATTGGGAAATTTTGGCGATATGTCTAAATTATCTTCCTTGAATATGCCTTTTCTGTCATTAGCTTAGCTGGAAGTAAACTAACAGGAAAAAGAGAATGTAATGCTATTTTATCAAGATGTTATTCTAATGTGTTTCATTTTCCAATTTCACAAATAACATATTTTAGAGTTTTTCAAATTAATACTCTGTCATTGTCTTCACAACATGACAAAACCATTATCAGAAAACTATGTTTTTGTACCATCTAGTGGTGTGTCCAAATATAGCTGACATGTAAATGTTTTTGAACAAAACAATTCTTTGAGGGCTCAAGTCATTTGGATTGTTTCACAATTAGATCATAGGTGCCAGGAGATGGTCAATGCCTTTACTCTTCACTATTACTATGAGTTCTGTGGCTTAGTTTCTCACCTGTCATGAATACAATAGATTTAGGTAAACAATCTGAACATTCTCTGTCTGCATTGGCTACAAGGGTAAAAGCAAGTCATAAATTTAACAGTGTTAGAATGAAGAAAATAGCATGCTCATCACCTCTCTCTCACTTTCATTTTTCTTTCTTGAACATTATCCAGAAATCTCCAGAACTCTCTAATAGGGTTTGTTTTTAATTTAAAGCATCAGTTTAAAAAGCACATAGCATAAAACTTATATTCTTTACCATTTTAAGTGTAAAGTTCAGGAGCATTAAGTATATTCACATTATTATACAATAGATCTCTAGAACTTTTTCATCTTGCAGTACTGAAACTCTAGACCCATTGAATATTACTTCCAGATTTCCCCCTCTGTCTTCCAATAGGATGTATCATAGAATCATTCATATACATTCCTTTATGTTCAGTGTTTTAACTAAAAGAAATTACCACAAAAATAAACTGCTTTTTCCCTGCCCACTACCACAGGAACAAAAGAATAATTCTGAAATAGTGATTTTTTTCTTAACTAAATCTCAGAATTCCTCTGTTCACATTTGCAATGATTCTTGCTCACAGGAGCTTGGGAGAGAAATTTTGAAATTATCACATGCAGGATTCTGTAAATTTCAGGGTCATATCAGGAGAATTCAAGACCCATCAGGGAAATGTTGCAGAGATCTCAACAGGCTAATGGAGAGAATACTACCCTTACAAAGGAAGTGCTGGTTTGGAATTCTGGCTCTTTCAAGTTTTGAACTATGTTTTGAGGGAACCTCTCTCAGTCTCAGTTTCCTCATCTGCAAGATGAAAAAAAATAACCCCTATATATTGTGAAGATAAAATGAACAAGTTATGCATCATAACTAGTACATAGTAGGTGCTCACTAAATGTTACTTTTTCTTCCCCTCTTTCCATTTTCACAGTATGTATACATCTTCTTGAATCTCAGTTTACTGATCAAGGTCACTGTGAGGCTCAAATTGTGACAATGTATGTAAAAGTACTTCAGAATAAACAATGAATATTTAAATTCTTTTTTTTTTTTTTTTTTTTA
>NW_026000272.1:13657635-13693563 GCF_001458135.2 Marmota marmota marmota
TTTTTTTTTTTTTTTTTTGGTACTAGGGATTGAACCCATGGGTGCACATCCATTCAACCACATCCCCAGCCCTTATTTTTTGACTTTAATGTTTTTTTCGGACAGGGTCTTGCTAAGTTGCATGGTGTCTCACTAAGTTGCTGAGGCTGGCTTTGAACTCCTGCCTCAGCCTTTTGAGCCACTGGGATTACAGGCATGCACCACTGTGCCAGGCTGAATTCATTTTTATTTCTGTAGACATTGTGACTAAACAGTAAAGAAAATAATCACTGAATACACGTAACTAGTGTTCTCCCAATGAAAGTTATTACATTTGCCTGATAAGCAATGATTTGTCCCAGATCACTTAAATAATTTATCTCTTTGAAAAGAGGGACCTGGCCTGGGTAATCTCTTGCGGCTGTATCTGCCCCCAGGTGCTGTATGATTCACTTGTAGTCTTATGAAACAAACAGGAGAAGAAAGGAGAGATAATCTGGGTTATTAGAGACGTTTCAAAAGAACGGTTTCTATTGATACTGTTGTGTGCGTCATGACCATCATGGCTTCAGAGATAGCTACTGTTTTTTTTTTTTTTTGAAGATTTTCTGTTTAAGATATATATTAAAGTGGTTTTCTTGTGAAAGCAACACAGGCATGTAAGGACTGAAATATCACAGAAGGACATAATGTGAAAAATAACATTTCTCTGATTACCACTACCACATACACATATATACACACACATACAAATTGTCCTCAGGCACACCCCCCAAGGAAACCACTGCTAATACGTTGTTGGCAATTATCCCAGACATTAATTATGCATTCCCTATGCATGGGAAAATGCACATACATACAGTTTATTAATATTTTATTAAGAATTTTTGCATCTGTGTTCATCAGGGATATTGTAGTTTTCTTTCCTGCTGTGTATTTATGTGGTTTGGATATCAGCATTATACTGGCTTCCTAGAATCTATTTGGGAGTGTTCCATCCCATTCTATTTGATGGAATAATTCGAGAAAGACTGGCATTTGTTCTTCTTTAAAGGTGTGGTAAAACTTGGCTGAGAATCTGGTCCTGGGCTTTTCTTTGTTGGAAGAATTTTAATAGTTACTTCAATCTTATTGCTTGATATTGGTCTGCTTAGGTTTTCTATATCATCCTGGTGCAATTTCGGCAGTTCATATGTGTCTAGAAATTTGTCAATATCTTCTAGATTTTTCAGTTTATTGGAGTATAACTTTTTAAAAAATAGTTTCTAATGATCTCTGGATTTCAGAGGTGTCTGTGGTGATATCTCCTATTTCATCTCTAATTTTGCTGATTTGGGTCTTTTTCTTTTGGTTAATTTGGATAAGGATTTATCAATTTTGTTTATCTTTTCAAAGAACCAACTCTTTGTTTTATTAATCTGGTGTATTATTTCTTTAAATTCTCATTTTTACTAATTTGGGCTCCAATCTTAATTATTTCCTATCTTCTACTTATTTTGGAATTAATTTGTGTTGTGGTATAGATATGAGATGTCCCTCAAAAGCTCGTGTGTGTCACAATGTAAAAAAGTTTAAAGGTGAAATGACTGGCTTATGAGAGCCTTAACTTAATCAGTGAATTAATCCACTGATATGCATTAACTGAGTAGTAATTGTAGGCAGGTAGAGTGTGTCTGAAGGAGGTAAGCTACTGGGGTCAGGCCTTTGGGGCTTATATCTTGTTCCTAGGAGAGCAGAGTCCTCTCTCTGCTTCCTGATTGCCAAGTCTTGAGCTGCTTTCCTCCTTCACACTCATCTGCCATGATGTTCTGCCTCATCTCTGGCCCAGAGCAGTGGAGTTGGCCATCTTTGGACTAAATCTCTGAAACCATGGTAACCAAATAAACTTTTCCTCCTTTAAAGTTGATTTTTCAGGTCTTTTGGTCACAGTGATGAAAATGTTTACTGAAACAGATTGTCCTTTCCTAGGGTCTTAAGGTGTAGCATTAGATTATTTACTAAGATAGCACAGATAACTAGAGGCATAGCTAGGATAAGAACCCAGGTGACTTAATTCTCAGTCCAGACTTGCATTAAGAAAGTCTTCTCATTTGGAAATATTGGTGAAAGGTGACAATTTTTAACCAAAAGAGTAACTGTAAATGCTGTAATAAACTAAATAGGTTAATTTGCTCCTGAGCATGCAAAATCATTAAAATGAACAATAAAATAACCAAATTTATCTTTGAGAACACTGTTCAGAAATTATTATAAACTTATAAAGAAATAGTGATAAAATAATAATTCTTAGGAAAATGCTACAGCCTAGTTCATTTCTTTAATCACCACTAATCTACAAAACTTCACAGTAACACTATTTTCAGAGGCTTGAATGCAACTTAAAATTTATTAATATATTTACATAATTTATAGTCTTTAAGCAATGGTCTCATAAATATGGACTGTAAGTTTACACATTCTTATTTTCCCTAAATAAAAAAAAATGACAGGATTTACATTAATTTCTTTACCCTCTCTTTCTTCTTTCTCATTTTTAAACTTCTGTTAATCCCTTTAGACCATATACAATTCATTTATTTCAGGAAGCTTCTCTAGGACTATCACAGTGATGCCAACAATGTGCTACATGCATGACAGGGTTAAAAGCAACCCAGGGTGAGCCAGTGACCACTGCTTTGGTGTTAGCTTTCTGTGTGTAGCTGAGGCTAACATATTCCATGGAAAGTGCTTTAGAGACAGCAAAGATGAATCTATCTCCATCTGTCCTAGACATAACCCATTTCAGCTTCAAACGGTAACTGCCATCCCTCCACTTGCAATATCCTAAAATTGCCTCCAACAATGGTAACAGGAAACCAAGGAAATAACAATATCCAGTTTTTTTCCCCTCAACGACCTGAAAGTTCTGAGTGTGGTGGCATTCACCTGTAATCCCCAGCCACTTGGGAGGTTGATGCAAGTTCAAGGCCAGCCTCAGCAAGTTAGCATGACCCTGAATCAAAAAAAAAAAATGCTGGGAATGCAGCTCAGTAGTTAAATGTCCCTGGTTCAATCCCCTGTATCAAAAATAAATAAGTAAGTAAATAAATAAATAAATAAGAGAATAACAAAACACACAAGTGCTAACTTTCCCTTTACAAATGAGTAAGACACTACTTTAAAACCCTACCCATTGCAGGAACTGGAATGGACTAATGCATTATTACTTTATATCTTGAAAATACAAATGGTTTACAGAATTATTTTCAATTAATTATGTTAAGCTATACAAATAATTAGGGAAAGGTCAGCATTTATTATGTATCTGGGAGAAAAAAAATAACTGTTTAGTTAGCATTTATTTGTGGAGGGGTGGTTTTATTTTCAAGATTACTCATGATATTGGTTTTTAGAATAGAAAAATATTTGAATGCAAGCTTCAGTTATATCTGCAAACAACATTTATTTGGAATTTTTAAAAATAGTCTTTACAAGAAGAGCAAATTGTCACCTGCTTTGTTGTCAGAGACAGGCATCATTAAAGCCCATTTGAAGCAATTTCAATTCTTCCAGATTGTAAATGTCAGGAACAGAAGTGGGAGGTAAGGACCAAGGCAGCTTTTGAGTAAGCCAATCAGGTCATTTGTCAGTTTCTCATAACTATAAAGAGTGATGTGAATGAGGTTTATGGATTCTATAACCATTGGACCTTGATTTTCTGATGGGAAAAAAATGTCCCCGCCCCCCGCCACGTTCCACTTATCTAGCATTTCACAAAATCATCAACTAGAGTGTAGATGAGACAACTCACTTGGGCCAGCTACCTTACTTCTGTATGTAAAAGGTGGCACATATCTTGTGGAATGGTAGGAACATTTTTTAATTGTAAAATTCCAAAGTGGATTAAAGAAATGCTTTTTAATAAAGTTAGCTCATGGAAATAAAGCAGGAAAGCAAAATCAGGATGAATACAGGAAGATAGAAACCTAAGTCTGAGATTAAGTAGCAGTTAATCTAAGCAAGTATTTATCTGTATATGTCAGAGGAGTGGGGAATCTCTTATCAAAAGGAGGAATTTTCCTCCTTTTACTGAAGGAGGAAAACTGACCACTGCTTTCAGCTTTATTCAAAAGAGAACTTCTAAGGATTTGTAGGTAAATGTCATCAGATCATCCAGTCTACCTAAGATACTAGCTCTTCGTGAATCATTTCTTGTTTTCCCTAAACAGCACATTAAGAATTCAATTTTGAGCTGAGTACAGTGGTGTAGCCTATAATCCCAGTGCTCAGGAGGCTGAAGCAGGAAGATCTCAAAGTCACCCTCAGCAATTTAGCCAGGCTCTAAGCAAGACCCTGTCTCAAAGTAAACAATGAAAAGGGCTGGGGATGCACATCAGTGGTTAAGTGTCTCTGGGTTTAATCCCTGGTACAAAAAATAAAGTTCAATTCTGATGATACATGTTATCTTCTAACAGATGAATCTTTATAGAATGAGCCAAGATAAACACATACATGTGTAATTATTAATCACAAGTACTAGAATTAGCTTCCACCCCCCAATTTTCCCAATCACCACCTAAAAAAGAACGAAACTTTTGAAGGTACCTAACTTTGTGGGAAAATCTACTGGCTAGGTCTTTTATCCTCTGCCTAAATGTAGGAAACATGTGCAATGCACTGGGAAAAAAACTGTTGTTGAGATAGAAGAATTGCTGTATTACTGCCTCAAATCAACAATGCACTCAGAAAAGTTGTGGTCTTTATTTACACAGCATATGGGAGCAACAAGTATCTAAGGGGCATATTGATATTAACCCTTGATAAGTATCTTATGGTGGAGAGAAAAGAGCATTGTGTTCAGACACCTGGATTTCAGTGTTGGTTCTGTTACTGACTATGTGAATTGGGTCAGGTCATTTACATTTTCTAAGCTTCAGTATCTACCTATATTAAATGAATATAATATTGTTAATCTAAAGGTTGCTGGAAATTTTGAATGAGTGTGAAAAAAACTTAGAAACCAGAACAGGGTAATCTGTAAAAGTATAGCTTTATTATTATTCACCCTTTTAGCTATTACCCAAGAGCAAGTGGGGCACAAATGGAGAACATTTATGGCAGGGGATTCTAGGACTGTCACAGGGCAAACATCCAGCTCATACTAGACACAAGGCTGTCTACCAGATTGGCAATTATCATTTTATCTGGAACAATTTACAGGAAGGTTCTGCTGCTATGTCTTGGACCAAGTCTTGCCTTGCTCCTCCAACTTGACTAAAGATGTTGCAAGTATCCATGTGGTGTCAGATGCCAGAGTCCTCAACATCAGAGCCAAGGAAGACAGAAATTTACACACTGTATCCAAAAAACATTCTTGCTACAGCAACAGCAAATTCTGTTCCACTAACAGGCTCAATGTGGGACAGGGAAATTTTCTCAATTTCCAATAAGTTAGGTTCTTGGACTTCCCAACAATTCCATTTGGAATCTTTTTTTTTTTTTGGAATTGAGGAACCAAATTTTCTAAGTGAAACCGTTTCATTCATCAAGTCCAGATGGGGAATTCTAAGCTTTTTTCCAGACTTTGGACCAGTAGAAAGCCCATAGCCTCAGCCCATTCTTGGTAGGTCTTGCCCACCTCATTTTCATTCTGCTTTTGGTAGAGGAAGGGGTGAGGTTGGCCGCAGTCTAGTGAAGACTGGAAAGCTACAGGCTGTTCTTGACACATTAATTCAGTTGGGATCATGGGACAAACCTATTGTTATGGTTTTGATTTGGTGTCCCCTGAAAGCTCACATGTGAGACAGCGCAAGAAGGTTTGGAGGAGAAATGACTGAGTTATAGCCTTAACCTTACCAATGAGTTAATCCCTGGTAGGATTAACTAAAGTGGTAAGGTGTGGCTGGAGGAGGTGGGAATTAGGTTGTGGCTTTGGTGTATATATTTATATCTGGCGAGTGGAGTCTCTCTGCTTCTTAATCTCCATGATGTAAGCTGCTTCCCACTGCCACACACTCCTCCATGATGTTCAGCCTCATCTTGGGCCCCAAGAAATGGAGCCAGCCTTCTATAGACTAAGACCTCTGAAACCATGAGTCCTCAAATAAACTTTTCCTCCTCTATAGTTGGTCTGGTCAGATCCTTTAGTCACAGCAGCGAGAAAGCTGACTAAACCACCCATAGAATAAATATCATGTGGTCAGCCTTGGTTCAAAGGTTACTGCTGGGGAGAATCAGGATGCTGTGATCTCTAAGTGCAGTGGGTATGAACAAGCAGGCAGGCCTCTATGCCCTCCACCCTGGAACAACTCTTCAACATGCTGGGAAATCACTTAGCAAGTTTGGAAAACCCTCTTATAGGACATAGTTACCAAGGAAGAGAAATGCACAATCTTAGGGAGGGCAGAAATGTTCTCTAGGGGCAGAAAAAGAAAAGGACAGTGAGGTCTCTAGACCCTGTGGATTCACAGTAGAAAATCATAAGCAGGTTTAGAAAGAATATTTCTCTTCTTCAAACCGCAGTTAATAATAGTACAGATCTTTTCTTCTCTCTGGAGATTGGCTTCCTGAAAAACAGGATAAGCATGATGAAAAAGAGGATACCTGTGAGGTCAGATGAGCCCAGGTTTGAGTCCTGGACTCAGCACTGCCTAGCTGTGTGACCTTAGGCCAGTTACCAAGCCTATCTGAGTCCTACTGCCCTCATGTTAAATGGAGATATTAATAACAACTTCCTAAGATTCTGGTGAGAATTGAGTCAAATGTATATGAAGCTCCCCGCTGGCACATATATGTTCAATAAATCATTATTATTTTGTTTAAGGAAGCAGTGTCTCTAAATGTGATAGAGTTGATTTATTGTGTGGTCAAGCTGCACCTTAGCTTAGTGGGTAATATCAGGCACTTTGAAGTCAGAGAAAACTGCCACTTACTCACTGGGACAAGTTACTTAACCTCCTAAAACTTCAATTTTCCCATCTGTCAATGTAGATAAAAATAGAGCCTGTACTGTAGGTGGCAACTGGGTCTCTTATTCTTTCTTCCTTTTCTTTTTTGAATTTTTATTTAAACTGATTGATTGATAGATTATTTGATCAATGCTGAGGGCCTTCAGCATCAATGGGACAGGCCCTGTGCATGATAGGCATGCTCCACATGGCTTCTACCTCATAGGTACATGAGGGGGTTAAGTCCATATGGGAGGGACAGGAGAGACTCTGCCTTTCTTCTTTTGCAGCATATTTATCTGGAGCCTCACATTGGAAATCTTTTGGAACTACAAAAATTCCTACTGAAAGGTTCATACAGGTCACTTCAAACTGAAGTTAATAAAAATACAGAAAGAGTACAATACAAGCCAATGCGACTGTGTCTCATGCCAGATCTACTCCCACAGGAAGAGGGGAGCACAATTCATGCAGATAACAAGCTTCTAGTGGATGTTAGCATTAGGCAAGATTGGGAGACTGATGTCATGCTTAAGAGCACTGGTTTTGCTGGGGTTTGTGGTCTAGGAAACTCTCCCTCTCCCCTCCCTATTCCTTGCAGCCTCCCTCTGCCCAGAGCAATAGTGGTAGGCTGTTGACATAACCAAATACCCTTTCCCTGCTTTCTCTCAAATCCTCTTTGCAAGGGAAGGTCATCCCCATACCCCTTTCCCAAGTAATATTGCTCTTTGTTCTTTTGCTTGCTTTCGGAGCTTTCTGCAGTCCTCTTCCTTTATGCTAGAACACTGTCCTAGCCACAGATGGATAGTAAACCCATGTAGAGTGAATTAGTCTCACCAGTAACTAATTTTTACTATTATGCAATATATTTAAATTGGAATTGCTTTGAGGATTGTATGACACTGTGAGAGCAAAGAGATAATATTACACCTGTCACTTGCTTCTATGTAATCTAAAGGCAAGTCTTTTCACCTCTTTGAGACTCAGTTTTTTCATCTATTAAATGGAGATATTCATTCATTCAACCATTATTTACTGAATATCGGTTGTGTGATTTACCTAGGATATACTCATATACATATCACAAGTTTGTGGTGGAAACTAAGCAGGGTGAGGTGTGTGGTATCTGGCTCACCGTCAATACCCCAAAAATGTTGTTCTTTGGGGCCTATGAACAATGGAATGCATCATTACATTATCAGCAATTTCACAACTTCTAATAAAATAATATAGGAACTATTAACAAGTACTTAGGAGATATCACAATCCTGACTTTCATAAATTAGATATCATTCCCTTGGGCCTGGAATCAGCTATGAGCCTTCCATGTAGCCCTTAATGTATCTCCTCATCTAGGCACAGCCAGTTAACCACTGAGGTTGATAGGTGGATTTGTTTTATATAACAGCCTCAAACACATGAAGTTTTACTATTTGGATGGGAATTTTCTTGCTATTTCCTTTTTAAATATTCTTTTATTGTTTCTAGCATTCATTCATTCATTCATTCAGCAAATACATATGGACTTCTGCGTCAAGCATTCCTGCAGGTATTGGGGATATGACAGTTCACCCCTCAAAGTCTCAGTCCTTGTTAAACTGACATTGAAGTGGAATATTATATATCACCCTCAACCCCTCTTCACACTGAACTGTAAAATGCCTGAAACCAGGGCTTTGGTGGTGCTTCTTCCTGTTGGTCCTCTCTGAAACACATAGCATAGAACATAGTTTGGGATACCAGGATGCCTTCCAAAAAGCCTACACATTTTGATGGCTTACTATGTGCCAGACTTTATTTTAAGCATTTGCATAGACTATTCCATTTAATGCTCATAGAAACTTCATGAGGTAAGCAATAGTTTGATGCCTATTTTCCAAATATGACAACTGAGGCATAGGGAGCTTAATAAATGTGACTGAGTTCCTGAGGCTAAAGTAATGAAGCTGGAATTTGAACCCTAAACCTAGATCATGCAGATCCTCTTCTCATTCCACCCAGATTGTTCTCATTTTGAAGTTCCTATGGATTTCATTTTCAAATTGAGTGTGGAACCCAGACTCTTTGTCTTGGGCCTGAGTCACATTTTCCTGATCACAGAGTCCTGGGGTGCCCCTATGTGCTAAGCTAAAAGCCGAACATCTGGGACAAAGCAAGCTAATCCTCATGGATTTGTTCATTATTGTGAGTCACCTTGGTTACCTCAGGTAAGTTGGGCTCAGAGACAAGGACTCAATAAAATCGCTTCTCTAGCAAAATGAGAAAATATACAAGAAATTTGACAAGATCTGAATTACTTGAGTTCCTTGAAACTACAATGAAATCAATTCTATCCATCGAAATCCCAAATAATAGAAATAAGATGCCTGTCAGCTGCTAGAGGCCCTAATGTTTATAATATAATCTCCTCAGATTTGTTCTCAGGATACAGAACCCAGCTATCAAAGGCTGAACTGGATACCTACTTTCATTTGCAAGGTTGGGACTGGCAGGTCCATGACTTGGGGAGACATATATTTTCTTACCTGAAAAAAATAAAAAAGCATGATTAACAATGAAATCTCCAGGGCTGGGTTAAAAACTGCCCAGCAGCTACCCAGGGGCACCAGATTGTCTCTCAGTGTATGGACATCTGGCCTATTTTCTCCTAATAGATACTAAAAATCAAAGGAGCTTGTTTTCTTAAGGCCCCTTAGAACTTGTTCCCATATTACAGACAGTGTTCCTAATTAAAGGTCACTTTCTCAACAGTTCCTGGTCAGTCAGCAATGAATATGACTGATTGTCAACATTAGTAAGAATGTGTGAAGATCTCACAACAGTTGAGACTTTGATGATAAACCTTTGTTCATGAATTTTTGTCTAGAGGTTTCAGGACTAGGATAATGCCTGTATTATCAGTTTGTTTGCCAGGATGTGCCTGGCTTATAGTATAGGCTCACTAAATATTTGCTGAATTGGATCTGAAGTGTACATAGTCATTATGTTTGAAAGATGATGATTTGAGCCATGTGTGTTCTAACCAACTGTTGAATAAGGGCTCTGCTATGTGTATGCACAGGCATATATACAAACACAGTTGGTCTGACTTTCCCTCTGAATTCAGGAGGAGAATATTTTGCAAAAGAGTATAGGGTGGGAATTTTCACTGGTATCCCAAGCATGACATTTTTATGATTTACTCTCTGCATGCATTGCTAATCAAACTTTAGAAATGACACAATGGTATTTTAACAGGACATTTGTTGTGAAATATTAGGATGGAACACAGTCCTGAACTTAGGCAGACCATGCTAAACAGGCCCTTTGTGTACTATATCTTTAGTTCACAGTAAAAACTGCTTCCAGTAATATCTCTCAGGCATAGAACCATAGATATGTACAGACCAGGGAATTGCAAAAGAAAATTAATCCAGAGAACAGAATGCAGACTTGGTCACATGAATGTATAATATNTATATATATATATATATATATATATATATATATATTATACTCTATTACAAGTATTTCACATGAAAGGCAAATCTTTCAAGCAGAGTAGATTACATTTTTACTGAAAGCATGGTTTATGTCAGTTCTTCCCTGTCCTTCTACAAAGCAGAAAGTCCCGTTTCTTATGGGTATTTCACATCTAGTAGACCCCAATTAAATATTTGTTGGGTGAGCGAGTGAATGATAAACTGAGTGATTCTTAAGGGAGTTTTCAGTTCAGGGGAGAGGTGGCTATCAGGGGGCAATGACCCAAGGGAAAATGAGCAAGAGCAAGCCAGTGTAAAGGAGGAAGCCACAGCCAGCCATCTCCAGACAGCAATGGGGCTGCCTCTCCAGTTGCTTTGAATTTTAATGTGTGGAGCAGATGGTTGGTATAGATTGCCCTTGTTTTTGCCCAGGAGCCTGGCATCATTGCTAGTTGTCAACCTGTTTGGAGCATAACGTTTGAGCCTGTAGGTACGTCACAGAGCTCTGTTTTGCAAACAGATTATTTAATGGCTCCCAATGAGGTAGATGTGGGACCCTCCAATTTTAGGCAGCAGTCCATCATTTTTCTAGGATAAGGCCAAGTCAACAGTCTGGGTGAGTATTGAGGACCAAACCCATCTGGCTGGCCATCTATGTAACCCTTTAACCATTAAACTGTGAGTGTTAATGAAGCCTAGTGAAAATATATAGAACATTTACACAAAACATTCCACCCCCTCAGCAGAAGCCCTATGTCCAGAATGGCAGCAATTAGTCTTAGCGCCCATCTAATGCCAACTCACTCCTGACCACAACCCCTCAGAGGAAATCCTCCAATTATCTCTAAGCATTTCCTTACAGTGGACTGATCTGGGAGGTAGGTTGAAAAGCAATCCTGTGCTTCCGGCTATCTGGACAGGGTTGCGATCCTCTCTCGTGGCAAATTTCTGAGGACAGTTTAGACATCTGTCTTGCTGGAGGAGACCTAGGAGAGGCTCACATTTCCCATCAGGCCGGGGCTCTGGAACCAGGTGCCCATCCGGAAAGACATGAGAGTAGCCAGGCTCCAGGGACCTGGGGCTGGCTAGGGAGGGAAAATGCCACAGATCCCGAGGCTGAACAGAGTGGGTCTCAGGCAGAGACAGTGGATACTGATTCATAGCCAAGGGACCAGACATATTCAAGCTGCTGTTGTTGGCACTATTTGCACGCGACATTTCCAGTTGTGACTTTGTCCAAGGAGAAGAGAAACGCCACTGATTTGGAGGCATGTCACTATCTGGAAGGAAAGATTTAGGAGACATGTCAGGTGTTTACTTATAGTTTTCGAAATGGAAGTAGCTTTTTTTCAGGTTAATTCATACTATATTTGTTAACTTGAAGAAAATAAAGAAAAAGTAAAATACACACACATTAATCATAGTATTCATAAACAGCCATTGTCCTCCTTTAGTTGTACTTCTTTCTAGGATTTGTTTCTATTCATATATGCATTCTCTTCACAACATGTATCATTATTAAAGCTGATTTTGCTTCATCAATATATACAAATATCCTCCCATAGCAATGAACTGAGCCAAACACCAACTTTTTAAATGGGTATACACTATTCCTATAGGAGAGAATAATGGATTAACAGATGTCATATTTGTGGGCAATTCAGTTGCTTCTGTTTTTTAAGTTATAGTAATAACATGGCAGTGAGCAACTCTGTACACACATCTTTATCCCCTTGTCAAATTACCCCCTTAATAAAACTTTTCTAGAAGCAAAAGTGGTTAATTTGTGTTTGGTTGCTGATATTGTTTAGCTCTATTTCATAGCTACTGTTCTAAATACACCTAATAGGAGGACTCCATAGAACATTAAAAAAGGGTTTCACACTTGCTTGTTGTTATTCAACAGGCAACAGTTGGTCATTACAAGGTTTGTTTGTGTGTTTTTTGTTTTTTCAGAGAAATCTGAGGCACAGAGATGTTAAGAGACTGAACCAAGGGGGCAAAAAGCAGATTAGCCCAGTAGGGAACTGAACTGTAGAAATGAGTGATGGGTAAAAAAAGTAGTTGCTTGGACCTCATCTTTAAAAGCAGAATTATTAGGGAAAGTCAGTTTCTTCTTGCTCACTCTGTGTGGACACACTAGAAGGGAACAAAGTCTCCTTTAGTTCCATAGACACTATGTTAATTGTGCCTATTATAACTAATAGCTAAATCTGCTATCTCCAAGATAGCTTCCAACATGGATACATGTTTTCTCCATTCTCAACACCCACTCAGACAAAAGGGGAGGAGGGAAATAACTCTGCCAGATGGTGTTAAAATCCTGGAGCCTCTCATCTATCCAAGATATTGGAGGAGGGGAACATGAGTATGGAGACAAAGGAAGATTGGCTGACAGGAGATCCTGAGACACTGGGCCCTTTTCCCTCCATGGGCACCTCTCCCAGCTCTCCTTAATGTTCAGTTTGACTGGAGTTTGTACAAGATAAAAACATTTGAGAGGCCAGTACAGTTTTACAGGAGTGGCCCCACCCATTACCTTGGCTTTCTATGTAACACAGATATTTTAAAAAAAGAAGCTTAAACCCACATGGCAGACACTCTGCTCAATATCTCATACCATTTACAATGAGCAATTGGCAATGGTGGGATTCTTCTAATGAAACCAAGGACAAGGAAATACATTAGGGTGTGTTCCCAGGGATAAATGTTATTTTTGAAAACTGATATCTCCAGGCCAGTAGCAATTCAGGGCACTGTGTGGTACAAACAGAGTGATTAAGTTGATTTCATATAATCACTGTCCATGTTTCATATTGGATGAAGGTACTGCATGTCCTAAGCACAAATTAGAAACAAAGCATAGCCTCTGAAAATGGACAGTTTCCATCTGGACTGTCCTCAGAGATCTCATACATATGACTTAGGTTCTTTCTAAATGCTTGAAATATAAAAAGCAGGACCCAGGGTGCTTTGAATATTTTTCTTAACTGCTTACCTACCAGAATTCTCTAATAGAAATGTTAAAGGGAGTAGGTAGTGTGCTATTGTTTAAGTCCTATGTGGTCACCTGGTGCTCTAGAGTATAGTCTGAATGGGAGCTTGGAGGGATGCACAGAATGTCTCAATTATGAGTTCACAGCAACCCAATAGCTATAGGTGGCTTGGAAAAACTCACTCTTCCAGACCAGGCTTGGTTGTTGGTGGCCCATGGTGTGGAGACACTACATTTGGGTTGGCCATGCTTTCTCAGGTTTCTTGAGCCAACTACTCTGGCAACCATGCCCATCTTCACTGTGGATAGAGGAGGATATCTCAAACCATATCCTTAACTTACTCAAGGTTACTGCTTACTAGAAGTGGCTCTGGTGACATTTCCACTCAACTGTCCCCTCTTAGCTACCTCTAGAGGTGTGTGTGTGTCTGTGTGTGTGTGTGTGTGTAGGCAGAGGAAGAAAGAGAAAGAGAATGAACACACCTCAGGGATGATATTGCAGCCTTTTCAAACCACAAACTACATTAACAGATAAACAGCATGTGAGGAACATTTTGATTCAAAGACTCTTGGGGTAGGTTGGGATTTTTCTTTCAGTAAGAATCCAGATGGCTCTCACTCCGTATACTCTGACCTTGGACATCAGACCATACCTTTTGCTCCATCCATGCTTCTAGTGTGTAAGTGTGTGCTCTTAACCATTTTTTAAAAAAATTTAAAAATATTTAATTTTTAGTTGTAGTTGGATGCAATACCTTTATTTATTTATTTTTATGTGGTGCTGAGGATTGAACCCAGGGCCTCGCATGTGCTAGGCAAGCGCTCTACCACTGAGCCACAACACGAGCCCTGCTCTTAACCAATTTGCATGCTGCTCTGCTCAATATGGAAAGGTTCAGCTTGAAGGGATGTGTGTATGTGTGTGTGTGCATGTGTTTGTGTATATGCATACAATTTTGCAACTATGTATTTGTGTGCAATTTTGAGTGAATATGTATGTGACTGCATATATGTGCATGCATTCATTGAAATGGCATTTAGTCATGTCTTACCACATGTCAAGAACCTGTGCAAATTCTGGGGACAAGATGGTGAACAAAAGAGAAATTGATCTCTTAACGTTTACTGGGTAGAGGAGAGGGCCAATATCATATAAATGAGTAACTGAATAAATTATAGGATTACCACTATGAAGAAAGTAAAGAGGATGTAGTCACAGAAAGTAACAGGATATCAAACTTTGGACTAGAAATCCAGAGAGAGTTTTTCTGAGAGTAGTATTTAATTTTTGTATGAATAGAAATTTGTTTGGAATAGGGAGTCATAGCCATCACACGGGAGCCAGGGCCACCATGATGGGATAGAGTGGAAGATAGTCTTCTGGCATAAAGGCAAATGCTTACATGCTTCTAGAAATTTCAGGATTTTCCAGAAATATATATGGGTAATTCCTGAGGCCCTTGGTCCTAAAACCAGGCCTATGCACAGAGCACTAATCTCCATTTCTTGTTCTGCCTCTTTGGATGAAACTGGTAGGCCATTTCCCTACCTCCCAAGCACACTCAGAGACATCACTAATTCTTACCCATATATACTCTCTCTGGATTTCTAGACCAAAGATTGTTATCCTGTTACTTTCTGTGACTACATCCTTTTTACTTCCTTCATAGTGGTAATCCTATAATTTCTTCAGTTACTCATTTATTTGATATTGGCCCTCTCCTCTACTCAGTAAATGTTAAGAGAGATGAGATCATTTCTCTTTTGTTCACCATCTTGTCCCCAAAATTTGCACAGTTCTTGACATATGGTAGGACTTGACTAAATGCCATTTCAATGAATGCATACACATATATGCAGTCACATACACGCTCACACAAAATTGCACACAAATACACATAGTTGCAAAAATGTATGCATACACACAAATACATGCACTCACACATGTGCATGTGTGTGTATTTGGGGATCTGGTTCACTCTTTTATAACAACTTACTTTCATAAGAACTAACTTAGGGTCCCATGAGAACTACCTTCAAACTGAACTATCCCTTCAAACTGAACCTTTCCACATTGAGCAGAACAGCATGCAAAATTGTTAAGAGCACAGACTTTGAAGTCAGACAGGCTTGGAGTCCAGTCCCAGATCTTTCATATCCTAGTCATGTGTCACTGAGCAAGTCCCCTCCCCCTCTGAGCTTCCTGGGACTGTTGTGAGATTGGATAAAACAATCCATGCAAAAGGGCTTAGCATAGTACCTGGTATATACTAGGATCTCAATAAATAGTAGCTCTTTTATTCATATTATTAATCATTTCAGTTTATAAACCCAGTTTGGCTCTTTTTTTTTCTGGTTTGCAACACTCAGCATAATCAACCCAGGAAGAAACAAGATGGTAATTAAGGTATGAAGCCTAAAGAATCCACCCTGCCATTAGTTACCTAGTGCCAGAGAATGTAAAGGAAGAAAGGACTGAGCTGGGAAGCCCACAACAGCAGTAGAAGTTGCAGCACTTCAGGGCTGGAATGAAGGATACAGTAGATATTGGCTATACAGGAAAGATTTCAGAAGCCTTTGCTCAGTCTATGTCCATCCCCAGGGAATAAGATATCAGAAGTGGGCAGGAACAATTTATAAATATAGATTAGCTTTTGTTTACTGAGCAATGACTATGGATCAGATGTTTTGCTTAGCACTCTGTATATATGAACTCATGTGATCCTCACAGTAACCAAAATGAGTAAATAGAGTCTGAGAGGTTAAAGTAACTTGTCTTAAGGCTACATGGTCGGTAAGTGAGAATGCTATCTCATTCCAAACCTCATACTCTTACTGGCTGTGCTTCCACAATATTCCAAAGAATGCAGTAAGCTGGGTACTTTCACACACTTCAGGGACTTGAGAAGTGACAGATTGGAATAAACATCTCTGGGGAGCAATTCTCCAGCATATATTAAAATCCTAAAATTTGTGTGTACACTTTGACCCAGTGTATTGTTTTGTTCCCTCATTGTTATAGCAAAATGCTTGAGGCTGGGTAATTTGTAAACAAACAGGTTTACCCCATAGAAAATCTAAACATCATGACACCAGCTCTGGTGAAGGCTCCCAGCTGTATAACAGTATGGTGGGTGGCCTCAAGATGGGGGAATTGCAAGAAAAGAGAGATCATATGGTGAGATAAGAACCAGAGTGATTCAGGGATCTGGTTCAACTCTTTTATAACAACTTACTTTCATAAGAACTAACTTTGGGTCCCATGAGAACTACCTTAATCCCTTCTGAGGACAGTCCCCAATGACTGGAATCCACAACTCAAAGATTCCTCTAATTCTCATATAGCCACATTGAGAACCAAGCTACCAACATGTTATGGTTTAAATTTGGAATGTCCCCCCAAAGACTCATATGTTGAAGGCATGGTCCACAGTGTAGTAATGTTCAGGAGTGGGGCTTCTGGGAAGTGATTGGATCAAAGGACATTGATCTCAGTGGTGAATTAATCTGTTGATATCTGAATGCACTACTGGGAGGTGGTGGAAACTGTAAGTAGGTGGGGCATGGTTGAAAGATTCAGGTCACTGTGGGTGTGCCCTGGGGCGACTATATCTTGTCTCTTGCCCCTTGCTCTCTGTCTCTGCTTCCTGGATGTCATGAACTGAGAAGCTTTTCTCCACCACACCTTTCTGACATGATGTTCTGTCTTACCTTCATCCCAGAGCAATGGAGCCAGCTGACAACGTACTGAAACTGTGAGTCAATATACAGTTTTCCTCTTCTAAGTTGTTTATGACCAGTATTTTGGTCACAGTGATAAAAACTAACATACAACAAATAAAATGTTGGGGGACACACTTAAAGCATATCCAAACCATAGCACCCAGTCATTCCACTCACCACAATTTATTTTAAAGATGTAATTAATGTAATGTAATGCAAACATTTAGCTACACGGATATTCAAAGTGATATTTATAATATAATGAAACTAACCATAACCTAAGTGTCCAAATATTTTAGTAAGTTTGATACATCTATGAAATGGAACTCTATTAAAATTTCATTGTCAAACAGACTTATTATCAAAAAAGCAGCTTATGCAAAGTGATGCTATGTAAAAATTAGCAGGTGTGATTAGATGTTCATGTGGTTTTTTTCTTTCCTGAATATGTATCTGTGTTCTCTAAATTTTCAGATATGAACACATATTATTTTTATAATTAGAAAAAGGTCATTTAAAAAATATCTTTATTTTATTTATTTATTTTTATGTGGTGCTGAGGATTGAACCCAGGGCCTCACACATGCTAGTCGAGCACTCAACCACTGAGACACAACCCCAGCCCCAGAAAAAAAGCTCATTTTTGAGACAGAATCTTACATGACATGTTGGAAACTTGGTCCCCAGTGGGGCATTGTGAGAGGTAGCAGAATCTTTAAAGAGGTAGACTCTAGTGAGAAGTCATTGAGAGCAATGCCCTGAAAAGGATTAAGCTAGATTATGTCAGTTTGCTCTGTTGCCCAGGCTGCCCTTGAACTCCTGGTCTTAAGTGATAATCCTGTCTCAGCCTCTCAAGTAGTTGGGACTAGAGGTACATACCACTGCACACAGCTAAGCTATTTTTTAAGCAAAAATTTAAGAAACCACTTGATCAGTGAATCTCCTAAAAGTGAGTTGACAGTTGTAAAGACCAATCCATAATTGCCTGATTTCCCTTCCATTCATCCTTTCTTCTTTCCCACTTCTCCTTGTGCTGTGTGTGTGTGTATGTGTGTGTGTGTGTGTGTGTGTGTGTAAGACTAGTCCTGATTTATGATGAAGGTTAAACCAGACACACATGTGCGCGCGCGCACACACACACACACACACACATATTTTGTCCCACAAATGTCCAAACTTTGGCTTGTCCAGTCTGTACACATTGGTGCTCCCCTCTCGGCCAGCATAGCTGGTAGCAATAATCCCTCATGCATTCACCCCAGGATCAAAGCAGGTAGTCCTTGAACTACCTGAAGTTAAAATAACACCACAAGCAGAGGGACAGCTTAGAGAAGAAAGTCCTGCTTTGGGATAACAGAAAACCCTGCTAAGTCCCAATCCCTCCTTCCTAGTCACCTCCCTGGGGTAGCTAGTGCAGATTCCTTGAAGGTAGAGGTCAAATAAAAAACATGTGCCTGTATCTTGAAAGTTGAGTGGCTAAGAGCTCAGAATATGGAATCAAGACCATCTGATGACAAACACTGTAGTCACCCCTTACTAGCTGTGGTATCTTGGACAAGTCACTTGACTCTGAGCTTCAGTTATCTCACCAGAAATATAAGCATAGAAGGAGTAATCAATAGGGTTGGTGTAAAAATTCAATGAGATAACCTATGTCATAGCCCCTAGCAAAGGGCCAGGTACACAGGAAGTACACACTAAGTGTTAACTGTTGCAAACATCTTCATGGGTATTAACCCTCTCTCTGTGGTGTTGTCAGGGTCTACAAAAGCAGGAGAGTAAAGTCAAGAGACTGGCTCTGGAGTCAAACAGACCTGGCTTTCAATCTCTATCATTCACTGGCAAGGTGACCCATCTCTGAGTACTCACCATTGCTGGGTTACAGTTTCCTCCTCTGTAAAATGAGGACAAAGTGGTTTTGTGAAATACAAGCAATGTGCAGGAAAATTCACAAATACAAGTTTTCAGCTGGAGGAACTTTCACGAACTGGATAATGAGTACCCAGACGGAAGAACAGAATGTGATTAACACTTCAGAAGGCCCACTCAGGCACTCTCTCCATCACTAACCCTGACAAACATCTTCTAACAAGACCAAATCCTGTCTTCTAAGATCATGGATTTAGTTTGCTTATCTTTGAACTTTATAAATCATAGTGGGTTTTAAGGACTGAATTAAGTATAATAATTTTAATGTGGTGTCTGGCACCTAGTGGAGGCACAAAGTTGTCAATATTCACAGGCACCATAAACAGCCAGCATGACTATAGCTTGTCTAGATATTCACACTAAAAGAGAAATGTAGTGTTTCTTCCTACCCTGCTAATCATGGCAGATGGAAGGCAGGGAAGATCCACTGGGACCCTTTGAGACTAGTTAAAGAAGATCTCTAGGTGGTCAGGTATATAGCTTCTCTTCTCTCAACAGTTCTTGAGCATGTTAGCAGGCCTGCTCAAGACTGGGGCTGGGGGTGGTTCAGGAGGAATATGGGTTGAGAAGTACACCAAGACTGTGTCCCCCAAGAACTTGCAGTTATTGAAGCTTCCCCAATTAATGACTGAAAATTCCCAGTGTCCATCAAAATGGAAGATAATCCAAAGATACCTTCAACTTATATTTTCTTTTCTGAAGTGCAGTCCATATGAATTATACATAAGTAAATTTAAAAATAACTTTGATTTTGGAAGGGAAGCCAGGAAATTCAATGGCTTTTCCTAGCCACACAGGTCTCTTGTGTTTGGGCTTTGCATATTTGACTTGACAGAGTGCCCTTAGAATGTGGGCAAGTCTTCGACGGGAGCCCATGAATGGGGGTCTGTTCTCCTCAGTCTGGTTTAGCTGGGGCTGACCTGCAGGGGTTAAGAGGATGCTAACTAACAGTCAGTAATGAAAGGCCACTTTATAGGTTTCCCACCATTTTCAAAGCTGTATGTGTGTCATTTAACACGTCCAATAAGAACCTCAGCAGGACTGGACTTCTTTCACGGAGCCCTCCCCTGAGGCAGCAGAGTTCGTGAGAAACTTGACTCTTAGCTATGATAAGAGGGGCCTTGAGGGAGACAGTCTTTCCTTCAGTTGCTCAATCACCAGACAAATATTTGCCTAGCCCACACCACCCTCCATGAGGGAGGCAACATCTTCAGAGTCAAGGGATTTGTGAGATTCTCACAGGGAAAATGCAACAAGAAGATAAGGGAAGAAAACCACCTATCTGTTTGGCTTGTGAAGGCTGGCTTGGCCTAGAAACAGGGCCAAGCCCAAGCTCTCAGGCAGAAGCTTCACAGAATTCAATCAAAGTAAAGTCAGAAGGCATAGAAAACATGACAGCAGCCACACAGCAGGATTCCAAAAACCTTGGAGACTATAGGAGAGGCCTGCATTCAAAAAACATGTCAGCCTTTGGCATTATCCACACAAAAGTAATTAATACCTACATAGCATTCACTACTTGCTACCTGACACGCTTTATCTAATTGACTCCCTCAAAGCACTCTCCTATAGTTAAATATTTGATTTTAGCAGTAGGGAAACTGAGGCATAAGCAGATAAAGTAAGATGCCCAGAAATCATACTGTTAGGAAGTAGTGGAACTGTGTTCGCATCATATTACATAGTTCTAAAGCTGTGTACCACACCATATCTCCTCTCTACGGTGATCCCTATGGTTTGAATATGACTTGTCCCCTCCGAAATTCATTTTAGGATTTAATGTCCTCTGTGACATATTTTGAGGGTGGGCACTTAATCTAACTATCATGCTTAGAGGTGAAACCTTTGGGAGATTATTGGGGACTAGATAAATTTATCAGGGTTGGGGCCCATGATTAAATTGTTGGTGGCTTTATGAGAAGAGGGAGAGAGACCAGAGAACACACATATGCTCTCTTAGTCTCTTGTCATGTGATATCTGCACTGTCTTGGGATTCTGGCAGCAAGACAGTCATCACCAGATGTGAGCCCTCAAACTTTGACCACAACAATCTCCTTCCTTCATAATTTACCCAGTCTGTGGCATTGTGTTACTAGCAACAGAAAATGGACTACATACCCCATCTTTAGGATCAATACCCTATCATTCAAATCATAGTTTCATTCATTCCAGCAATGTTTATTAAGTGCCTCCCATAAGTCAGGCATTGAGCTATGTACTTAAAAAGCAGTAATTTACAGACTAAATCCTGCTGCCATAGAATTCAGACTAAAGGGTGTGCAAAGGAGTCCAGAAGAATATATATAATGTGCTTGGTGGTGACAAATGCTGAGAAGAAAAACAAAACAGGGTAAAATGACAGAGTAGGGGTTTCTCATTTTTACCACATCACCCAAACAATTCATGCCTTTCCACGTGTGTACTTAACCCACAGATTCTCTGAGAAAATCAAGTCATTTGACTGGAAAAATCATTCCTAGGAAATAAGTAAATTCTGCACACACCAGTGCTCTGTCCAGACCAAACAGCAGAACCAGAGTGATAGTATCTGGAAACAGGTGAGCTCTTTGCCCACAGGCAGAGGCCCCATGTGTCCACTTTGTACAAAGTGTCCCACTTGGAGGCCCACAGGTCCTCCAATGGAAGCAAAACATTTAACTTGTGGGCTAGGTAACTGAAATAAAAAGCTCTTAAAATCAACCAGACTTGGGTCCATTTGCACCTTTCAAAAAAGGTAAATGGGAGCCATATTGATTCTCATCTGGCAGGCAGGGGTGCCTCTATTAAGCATAAGAGGCACAGTGACTAGGGCCTGTGAATACTTGCAGCAGTCCACAGAAGTGATGTAACTTATTTCAAAATCAGAAGAAAAAGATGAATGTGATAATGATACCGATTAAAAAGGAATGAAGCTTGGTTTATCCTCATCTCATAACAGCACAGTTATAAAATGTAACTTTTAATACTTTTATGGATCAAGGGCTCCATGAAGGCAAAAGTATCTGGGGTCCATGAGAGACATATTGTGGCCCCTGCCAGCTTAAAATCATACTTTCCCCCAAATCTGCATGCTTTGATGTGCACATTGTGACATAGCTCTGTTGAGCAATATGCACCCCTGACCCGGAGAAGGGTGGGAGAAGGATGTGGCAAGACCCTTCATTAGTCTCCCTCTGGCCCCTACCCTTGCTCACCAGATTATCCACTATTGGTTGAAAGGAGGCTGAGAGCATCAACCCAGGACATATTTATCTTATCATGGATGCTTTGGTGTTCTTGCCCTCTGGCCAACAGCAAGAATAATATTACTGATTGATGGTAACAGTGAGTAGTCATGAAGCTCTTACTGTATGCTGAGCAGAGAACCTAGCACTGAATGCAGTTGAAGAAATAATGAAATAAGTGAACTAATTTGATCAGACAAAGTCCATTTTTGCATTAAACTTCTAAGAAAAGGTGTGACTTCTCACTAGGCAGTGTGACTTGCTTTTAGCAAACATACACATGTAGAATGCATTAAAAACTGGGGCTTACAGTGAAAGCTTGGACAGGAAATTGCAGCCTCCTCCCTCCTGAGATGCTCACCATTCCTCAGGATCACATCTTCACTCTGGCTTGAGGAGTTCAATCCTTGGGGTCTCTTGATATTGCTCAGAGCTCTTGAGAAGTGCTCATCCACGACACTGTTGATGTCTCCTTGGAAATAAGTGAAAATGACACACTGGGAATTCCATTCCGTCTTTATGGGCTTCTGACGATCTTTGGGCTGCTGGATGTCGGTCTTGTTCATTTCTGCCATTGTCAATAACACAGGTGATGGCTGCAAACCAAATACAAAAAGTCACTGGTACTATTTCATCAAGGGGTTTGGCTGTTGTTTAGTTGAGCACCATCCCTAAGGGCAAGCAATTTCTTCCTACCAAGTACAGGCTCTCACTAGAGCCCTGGGGAGTCGCTGAGTTCCTGAAGGTCAACAACAATGCTGTGTTGGACTGTGACCAGCTGAGGAGCTCAATCTGATCAGCGTTCAGGAAACAACCTAAAGCTCTACCAACAGCTGGAGGTGGCCTTCTCTTACAAATGAGAATTGTGAAACAACAGGACTAGAAAAGCAACAGGAGATGTGTCTGGAGGACACTAAGGCCAAATAGCAATGTAATTTGCCTTCTTGTGAAGTTTCTTCTTCCCAAATGAATGAGCCAGGGTCAGCCCATAACTACTACAGGCTCCCCAAGAAAGGACTAAGCAATGGGTACTGGACAATTTCAGCTAGCATGGCCAACACTACTTTGCAGCATGACTATTTCAATGCAAGAGGATAAAACCCATGAAATTCTGCCCTAATCTATGTAAGATAGTGTCTTGCTTCCACCCAGACTCTGACTTAGAAACTTAACAATTATAAACAATATGAGCTCTAAGGCTTGCAGATGGATATATTCTGAGCCACATACAGATCTCAAAAAATGTGGGAATAAGTTGTAGCAACATTACTGGAAAGCTCCTGAAAGACCATAACATTGTCAATTCTGTTCACTATCATATCCTCTGTATCTGGAACCATGCCTGGAACAGAGTAGATGCTCAATAGCTGTTTGCTGAATAGATTTCAAATTGGAACCCCTTGGTGGCATCAGCTGATCCCACCTTATGAGTTCCTTGAGGACAGAGGCTGTCCATCTGCACC
This sequence comes from Marmota marmota marmota, assembly GCF_001458135.2. Classification (NCBI taxonomy): domain Eukaryota; kingdom Metazoa; phylum Chordata; class Mammalia; order Rodentia; family Sciuridae; genus Marmota; species Marmota marmota. The sequence goes on from NW_026000272.1 coordinate 13,681,337, forward strand.
CAATCCAGGACCCAGAACATGGTGAGCACTCAAGACATGCTGTGACCTTCTTTAACTAGGGAAGTAGCCTGTCTGAATGCCTCTTACCTGGAGCCACCCAACCTGATTTGCCCTGTGCTCTGACCAAAGATGTGTTTAGTCTATTCATTAACTCAATAATTGGGGGTTGAATAAATTGTCTCCATCTCTAGTTTATGAGATCTTTGAGATTGGGAACTATTTCTTATTCATTTCTTTATCCCTAGTACCTAGCACAAAGTGGGTGATCAGTAAACAATGGCTGAATGACTGAATGTCATTTCATGCAGAGAAAGCACAACTCAAGGAAATTATAGCAGATTAGGAGTCAGAAGACCTGGGGTTTTCCTTGGCTGTGTAATTTTGGGGTAACTGCATAGCCTTTCTGTGCTTCATATTACTCTTGGGTTTGGAGAATAAATAAAGGGTTTGGAAGAGTGTGAATTCTGCAGCCTAAGAAATGTCAATAGGTCACAATGGGAACATTAGGAAGGAATCTGGCAGTGAGCAGATTTTCCAAAAAGATCTTTCAGAGTCATTCTAACCCCAGTCATAATTGGATTATGTTGTCTAGAGAAGCATTTGATTGAACATTATTGTTTTGTTTCTCTTGGTTGGTAGTCATGCTAAGCATAGCCAGTCATGACCTAAAAAAACAATTCAATTGTATCTTTACTTCAAAAACCATGTGAACGACCACTTTGAAAAAGCAGAGTTTCTTATAAATTATACTTTTCTTACTATATGACCCAGAATTCTTACTTTTAAGTATACAGGGTCAAGATAAACAAAAGCTATAACCCCATAAAAACTTGTACATGAGTTTTCATAGCAGCTTTATTTCTAATAGCCAAATAAAGGAAATTACCCAAATGTTTACTACCAGGAGAATAAATAAACTAGCTATAATATGTTCATACAGTGGAATGAAAGCCAGCAATACAAAGAAACTAACTACCACTCCCCACAACAGCATGGATGAATCTCAAAGCACATTGAATGAAAGAAGCCAGTCATGAAAGGCCACATAGTGCATGGAACATACATTTACATGGAAGAAGCATAAATAATCTATAGTGATAGAAGTCAGAACAGTGGTTGTCTGTAGAATGGAGATTGACTAGGAAGGGGCACGAGGTTGATGGTTACTATGTGGACGTATACATTTGCCCAAATTTATCAAAATGTACACTTGCGATAGGTGTACTTCACTGTAGGTAAATTATTCCTGAATAAATAGCACAAGTATACTCAGATACTAGGGTAAAAGAAATACAGCAAAGGTGTTGTGAATAAAGTAATAAAGTATAAAGTAATGATAAATGTAGAGACAGCAGCCATTTAAAGATACAGTTTATAAAACACCTATTCTGTTCCAAAAGCTATACACATATCTTCTCCAATCTTTATAACCCTCAAAGTAGGTATTATTATTCTCATTTTATGGGTAAGGAAGGTAGAGCTTAGAGAAGGTGAAATAAACTACCCAGGCCACATAGCTAGGTAATGGTAAAACTGGGATTTGAACCAAGGGTTCTCTGGCACCAATGTCTATCTGATTTTTACTACCCTTTACTGTCAACCCAATGATTGTGATAGTGTCTCCCCTTCCATGGGCCTCCTTCTCCATATCTATCAAATGTGGGGACAGGGTTGGCTTCTAATCTGTAGGGGAGCATGAGCCAGGACACTAATCCGGCCACATGGTTTCCTTCAGGGAAGGTGGGAATAAACTTTGTGCACTCCCTCATGGCTTTCCTTGAAGCCTCTGCCTCCAGCCACTAAAGACCAGCTAGGACCTCTGGAGGACTCACCCTCTTACTCTCAGAATTATAAGCATTCACTGCTCTAGGCTCAGGCTAGACCCAGTTTGCAGCCTGTCTTTGCTGACTGCCTCTGAAAGCCACATGTAAGGAGCTGGCTAGACTATTGGGACATCACGGTCAGAATCATGTTCCAAATATCCTAGGATAAAGTCCACAGAGACCACAGGCCACCTGGGCACAACCAAGAAAACTTAGAGATAAATTTGAAGGTGATGTTTCAGCATCATCACAATGGATCCTGAATAAACCACAAGGTCTACCTCTGCCTCTCTGTTCCTCTTCAAACACAGTGGTCACGCAGAAAGAAAACTGTGGGTTACTTTTGTGGATCCAGTTCCCAAGCAATTCCATGGACTGCACTCAGCCCCCAGTGGAATGAAACTGTATTTGAGAAATATTCAAATTCTGAGAATTAAGTCAGGCATGGTGGCGCACACCTTAGTCCCAGCTACTAAGGAGGCTGAGGCAGAAGGATAACTTGTGCCCAAGAGTTTGAGACCAATCTAGGAAATAGAGCAAGATCCTGGCTCAGAAAAATAATTAAATTTTTTCAAAATGAAAGAAAATTCTGAAAATTGTCATTCGATTTAATCTATGAAGAACTGCATCTTATGGCACCTGTAGAGAAACTTGAGTAGCTTTATCCTCAAATGAACTCTGTAAGGGGTCTCTATTCATGTATGAATTAGAAAGGAGGGTCTGACCTACAAGAAAGGGATTCTGCAAAGCTGCATCTAAGGGAATGTCTGTCAAAAAATATAAAGACACCAAGTGCTACAATGGTACCTACAAATGTTGCCCAAACTTTGGGGGAAAAAAAGTCTTTGAACATGGAATCTGAAACCAGTCATTTGACTTGCATTCTACCACATGGACACCGCATGGATGTTTTTACCACCTGTACCTAGCACAACAGGGGCAGGGTGGGAAGTCAGAAGGATTGGTTTTCACAATGGTCACTTGGAACTGACCCCACAGGGACCATATTGCATTTCATTGAGCAAAATGTGTAATTCCCTCCAATTCCTTCCCAGTTAAATTTCCATCCCGCTTCCCCCTCAAAAATGTCCCCAGTTTCTCTTACCTTAATTCTGGACCATCACCTGAGACAGAGCAAGAGTCTGTGGCTGGGTAAAGGTGGGCTTTGATGGCTAGAGCTGCCTGTCTGGCCTATTCTAGGGCAGCTCAGTGCTTCCGGAAGCAGGAGCTCAGGATCCTTACCCTCCCTTGGCTACTTTCTACCCCTCTAGCTGGGGCTGTGCAAGGCGTTTCCTGCTAGCTATCTATTAAGAATGCAGAAAATGCACTCCAACAAGTCAACCTGGTTGGGCACCTGCAGGAATGAGGAAAACTAATAGCTCTTTTTTTTCTTTCTTTTTGCATTAAAAAAAGTACTGTAATATTGTCTGGCCAACTTGTTGCTCAAAACCACACACGGGGTCAATAACAACTGAAACATCAGTTATGGGGCTTAGATCAAACTGATGTTATATTCCATCTTAGGAACTGAGAGTCAGTTTGGTTTATCTCTAGTTTCTCCTCTCCCCCTAGGAAAGCAAAGGGTAGTCCAGACCCCTAGATTTTCTGGACCTGTTACAGGCTTCTATGGAGTGAAGAATCCTATGAACCTGAAATATAGGAAGCCATTCAGGGATCCCAGCAGGAGATTGGAGCACGGGGATCCATTCTCTTCTCACCAAATGGCATCATCATTCAGGCCCCAAACCCCACGACCATTCCTATTCTTACTTCAACATTAATTCAACAAATATATTCCAGGAACTATTCTGGAAGGTCTGTTCTCAAGTGAACAAAACAGATCAAATCCTTACCATCACAGAATAAGTACTCACACACTGAATGTGAATATATATACACACAAATTCTATGTGTAATATCAGACTGTGAAGAAAATTAAGCAGAGAAATGGGAATCAGAAATGCTTGGGTAGGGCACTAATGTAGAGAGGGTAGTCAAAAAAGAACTCTTTGTTAAGGTCATATTTGAGCAAAACCCTGGAGGGTTTGGAGGGGCACATCAAGTTCTGTAAATTCTGCCTTTCAAGTGCCTTTCAAGCCGTTCTTATTACCTTCCTGTCATTACCCTAGTTCAAGTCCACATAATTTCTCCCCAGGACCACTATAACTGGACTCCTTACTTCTACCCTTCCCCTTTTCTAATTTAATCACCCCAAGATGGTCAAGCAATCATTTTAGAACATACATAGAATCCAGGCATTCCTTGCTTAAATCCTACTTAATCTTTTTTTTTTTTTCCCAGCAGTATGGCCTATAAGGCCTGCCATGACCCACTCCCTACTTTAGTCTCTGTTCTTATCTCTTAAAACTCTGCTTCATTCCATTCCAAACCCACTCACTTCCTGGCTATTCCTTGAGCAAGTTAGACACCCTCTAAATTTTACCCTTTCTATTTTCTCTCCCTGGAATGCTCATCCTCGGGCATCTTTATAACTTTTTCCACTCACTTCAATCAAGTCTTTGCTCAGTCACTTCTTCTAAAAAGCCTTCTCTATCCAGAGTAGCAGCCTGTCAAACTCTCTGTCCTGTCACTCTGCTTTGTGTTTATTCAGAGCATATTTTACCTCTCTACCTCATATTTCATATTTATTTGTTTATAGTTTCTCAGCCCTATGTAAAATAATGCCTGGCTTATAGTAGGGCCTCAGTAAGTATTTGTTAAATTAATGTATGAGAAGTATGGAGAGAGAGAAATTATTTAATATTATCACTAATAAATGTACAACTGCCATAATGATGAATCAATGCCTAGTACTAGGAAAGCTTATAGTTAGGAACCCTGACTTACTCAGGGAAGACAAGTACATTCCCTATGGAAATAATGCCTTGAGTTGAGATCTCATAGGCCCAGAAAGCTGAGCAGGAATTAACTAAGCCAAGAGGAGAGAGGGGGTGCTCTAAGCTTTGGAAACAGCACATGCAAAAGTGGTGAGGTGGGAGGGGCCTGGCAAATATGAGTGACAGGAGAAAAGGAAGCAGTGTATTTGCAGTGAGAAGGAAGATGGTGCAAGTTGAGCTGGAAAGATAAACAGAGAGCAGAGTGAGCAGGGCTTGGTAAGCCATATTGAAAAAAATTGTCTTTTCTCTAAGAAGAATAAAAAGTTATTGAAGCATTTTACAAAAATATGTTTTGAAGAGTGTGGGGAAAGGGAAGAAAAGGGAAGTGGCATCCTTAGACTTCATTTTTAAATTATCAATCTGGCTGCACTGTGGAAAAAGGATTGCAGGAATAAATGGATGTGAATGGAGCAGTTAGAGGGCTGTCTGCTGGTGTAGGGAAGAGACAATGACAGCTTTATCTTGAGCTTTGAGCAAAGAAGGTAGAAGTAGGGAGAAGTCAATGGATTTGAGAGGTAGTTAGAAAATAAAATCAACATATTTAGTTCTGAACTGGATGTAGGAAAGAAAGGGTATCAAGGATAATCCCTAGTTTCAGGGGTTGCATAACTTTACTGATGAATGTGCCTTTCACTGAGATATGAAATACTGGATGAGTGTCATGTTTGCAAAAGAAAATAAAGACTTCATTTTGAGCATGTTAATTTTGAAGAGTCTTGGAGTTATGGAAGGAAAAAATGACAGTAGTTGGTCAGGAGAGAGGTCTGAAATAGAGATATAAATTTGGGGGCCAATATACACAGATGGCTATTGAATCCTTGAATTCTAACTTACCCAGGGAGAGTAGAGACTGAAACATAAAGAAGGAGCAAGCCCAAGCTTTATGTGACTCCAACATTTACCAACCTAGTTGAAGTGATGAGCCCACAAACATCATGGAGAAGAAATGAGCAAGGATGTAGAATGAAAACCAGGAGGATGCTAGTATCCTAAAGTCCAAAGAAAAATGTATTTTTAAGAAGGTAGAACTAATCACCTGTGCCAAATATTACTGAAAAGTGGAAGGTGCTGACCTGAAAAGTGTCTTTTGAATTCAGTAGCATTGAGGTCAGATGTGACCTTGATTAGAGGTGTTTGCTCTGGTGATAAAGCCAAATGAAACTTCACATGGGATGGGAGAAGAGTAGAAGAGCTGGTACTGACAACATGGAGAGTATTTTGCAGGTGTTTGGAAGTAGAATAGAGAGATGAAACAGAATCTGGGGTAGGAGTAGGAGGGTTGAATAAAGCTGTTTCTTTTATTTATTCATTCATTTATTTAATCTAATTTGTTATACATGACAGCAGAATGCATTTCAATTCATAGTACATAGAGAGCACATTTTTTCATGTCTCTGGTTGTACACAAAGTAGAGTCACACCATTCATGTCTTCATACATGTACTTAGGGTAATGATGTCAATCTCATTCCACCATCTTTCCTACCCCCATGCCCCCTCCCTTCTCCTCCCTCCCCTTTGCCCTTTGTAAAGTTCCTACATTCCTCCCATGCTTCCCTCTCCCAATCTCCATTGTGAATCATACCATATTTCATATCAGAGAAAACATTCGACCTTTGGTTTGTTGGGATTGATTGGTAACTTCACTTAGTACAATATTCTCCAACTCCATCCATTTACCTTCAAATGCCATGATTTTATTCTCTTTTATTGCTGACTGATATTCCATTGTGTATATATACTAGTTTCTTTACCCATTCATCTACTGAAGGACATCTAGGTTAGTTCCACAATTTACCTATTGTGAATTGTGCTGTTATAAACAGTACTGTGGCTTTGTCACTATAGTATGCTATTTTTAAGTCCTTTGGGTATAAACCAAGGAGTAGGATAGCAAAAGCCCAAGACCAGATAGGTACATAGCTGAGTTCCACAAGAACTCCAAAGAAGAACTAATACCAATACTCCTCAAATTATTCCATGAAATAGAAAAAGAGGGAATGTTTCCAAACTCATTCTATGAAACCAATATCACCCTGATTAAAAAACCAGACAAAGACACATCAAAGAAAGAAAACTTCAGATCAATATATCTAGTGAACATAGATGCAAAAATTCTCAATAAAATTTCTGGCAGATCAAATACAAAAATATATCAAAAAGATAGTGCATCACAATCAAGTTGTTTCTTTTTATTTTTTTATATTTCTTTTTTTTATTAATTGCTCATGACAATACAATGATCTTGACATATCATACATTTGAATCAAATGGGGTATAATTTCTCATTTTTCTGAGTGTACAGGTTGCAGAATCACATTGGTTATACAGACATGTATATATATATACAGCAATACTAGTGTCTATTTTATTCTTCTGTCCTTCCTATTCCCCCTTTCCCTCCCATCCCCTCCCATCACCTCTCTCTACCCAATCTAAGGTGACACATTTCTTTTCCCTCACATCATCATACATGTATTCTGTATAACAATGAGGGTCTCCTTCCATCTTCCTTGCAATTCCCCTTCTCCTTCCCATTCCCTTCTACCTCTCTTTCCTATTTAGTGGTAATCTTCTTCTCATGCTTTTCCTCCCTACCCCATTTTGAGTCACCTCCCCCCCTTATATCAGAGAAGACATTCAGCATTTTTTTTTTAGGGATTGGCTAACTTCACTTAGCATAATCTGCTCTAATGCCATCCATTTTCCTGCAAATGCCATGATCTTGTTATTTTTTAGTGCTGTGTAATATTCCAATGTGTATAAATGCCACATTTTGTTTATCCATTCATCTATTGAAAAGGGGCTGGGGTTGTGGCTCAGCAGTAGAGCTCTTGCTTAGCACGTGTGAAACCCTGGGTTTGAACCTCAGCAGCATATCATTATAAGTAAATAAAATAAAGGTATTGTGCCCAACTGTAACTAAAGTATAAAATATTTAAAAATTTTTTCAAAATTTTGGGTATCACAATAACAAAGGTTGAATGTTTTCTCTGATAGGCAGATGCTAACACACAACCGGATACAGGGAGGAAGAATAGAAATTCAGTAGGTTAGACAAAGGGGAATGTAGATTTCAACATGATTAAAGGCCAATGAAAAGGGTCTATTTGAAAGCAGGAGGTTGAATATACCACAGAAATAAGGTATTATTAACAATAAAATACTTGAGAAAACAGGAGGAGAGAATGGGATCAAAGTCTAGGTAGAAGGATCGGAGGAGGTCCCGCTCTGTTTTAAGAGGAGAAAAGGGGTATAGGATGGGCACAGACACAAGGAAGTTTGTGACCTAGGTCCATGTGGTAGATACTATTAATTTGTTGTAAGAACCTTAATCCAATCAATGAATTAATTCCCTGATTGGGATTAGCTGGGAGATAGCAATAGGCAGATACACTGTATGACTGGAGGAGGTGGGTTCCTGCGGGAATGTCTTTGGGGTATACATTTTGTCCCTGGCGAGTAGAGTCTCTCTGTGCTTCCTGGTGCCAAGTTCCTAGCTGCTTTCTTCTGCCATGCCCTTTTGCCATGATGTTCTGCATCCCCTTCATCCCAGAGCATCAGAGTAGACCATTTATGGACTGAGACCTCTGAAACTGTGAGCCACAAAATAAACTTTTCCTCCTCTAAAATTGTTCTCTCCAGGTCTTTTGGTCACAGCAGCAACAAAGCTGACTAAAACAGAGTGCTAGAAAGCCAGAAAATGTTTCACCAACAGACCAGAAAAATATAGCTAGCCAGGTACTGTGTTAAACAATTTACATGCATAAAACCATTTAAATAATTCTACAAGGCTGGTACTATTACCAGCCAATTTTAAAAGTTGAGTAAACAGAGCCACAGAGAAGTTGAGTAGCTTGTCCAAACCAGGCAACATGACTCTAAAGTCTGCACATTAGTCTGCTATGTTATGTGACCTTCCAGTAACAGTAAGAACTTTCTTGAAATTATCATACAGAACCCACACCCAGCTAAACCAGGATAAGCAGAAGAATAATAGAGAAATTATTATGAATCTTCTAAATTGAGACCCAGAAAATTCTTAGAGCTAGCAGAGGCTACGAGCTAGCGTGAGTTGAAGGTCTGCCAAAGTAACTGGGCCATGCTCCAACTCTGTGCACAGTGTCTTGCTGTAGTGCTCACCTCTGGATATAGCTGGTGAGAACAGGATCCTAAGCAAAGCTCTTCTCATGCACAGGCAGGGGAGCCTAGTATGGATTTTGTGGTTGGAAAAGAGTGGGGTGTGCCCAGGTGATTTAGGGGCCATCATAAGGATATGGTTTCAAAAGGCACCTTGGTATCACTGTTAAATTCTCTGATGCACTCTACATTCGATAAGGTACTTTCCCAAATTCTGAACTACTCGCTTCCTGGACTTCAACCAGTTTGCTATCCAAGCTTCATAAATGGAAACTCTCCTGTCCCTGTGTCCTTAACCATTCACTTGCACAACATGGTCACATTTGGAAAAGACACCTGTTGGGTGAATAGCGATCCTCACATCTGTTGAGGACCCCAAGCCAGTTACCAAAATGTAGCAATCTAGTGTTCATATGAATAACCAATCACCAGATATTTAAGGAAAATCAACAGCATGGTACAGAAATACTAAGATGATGAGACCAAACAACTGACTTACATTTTAAAAATTCTTGTTAGTGTCTTGAGAGATGTCCATGAGAGCACTGCATCCATAGGACAACATTATTCTGGCATGAAAAAAAATCAGAAAACAAAAAAGTTCTTAAAAAATTGAAACCATAATTGCTGAAATAAAATAACTCAGTAAAAAAGGTAAGTTGCCATGGAAATAACTTGAAAACTCTTAGTACTTTCAAAGCTCAAGTCATGGAATATCATTGAAAGAGTCTATGCAATAATATGAAATTCACGTGTGTGTGTGAACTTCATATTATATATTTCAAATCAGTAAGGAAAAGATAAGTTAACTGATTGCTGATATTGACACAATTGTCTATTGGGAAAAGTAATGAGTTTATGGGTTAAGTTAAATCTCAGTTATCCATTTTCTCTCCTGCTTCTATTTCTTCATCTCTGCCAAATCATTCTCATCATCTTTCAAATGTCTCTCCCATCTCTAACATCTCCTCTTCCATTTCTATGTCTATTTGCAGCAAAACTTCTTGAATTTGTTGTCCATGGTTGGTCACCACCTCTATCTCTCACTGTTGAGAGCCACAGCCGAAGGGGCCCCAGCAAACTTCCAGCTGCCAGCAAACAAAAAATAGTGTTAGGAGAATAAGATACATTTATCTTATTCTCCTAACACTTTTCTTACTAGGTATCCTGAGGCTGTAGGATAATTAATACTCAAAGTAATAAAAGCAGCAAAGGGAGTGTTTGGGATTTCTCCCAATAAAATTATTACTCCATATACTATGGATCAAATTGATGAGTTAGCTAATGAGTTAAATACTTGGGCAATAATCATGTGCAAATCTAATGTTTCATTTGATAACCACTTACCATCTAATCCTTTATTGTCTTTTTGGTCATTGCATCCTGTAATTTTTCCAAAAATGACAAGAAAAACACCTATCATGAATGCTCCAAATATATTCACTGATGGGTCAAATAATGGTACAGCAGCAGTAGTTACCCCTGATCAAACTTTTACATTTTTAGTACCCAAACAATCAGCTCAAAAGGTAGAGCTTAATGCAGTTTTACAAGCTTTTGTGATGTTTAAAGATTCTGTATTTAATTTATTTTCTGATAGTCAGTATGTAGTTAATGCTATAGTATCTCTTGAAGATGCTGGTAGGATTTCCCCTTCTTCTACTGTTTTCTCTTTGCTTTCCACTATACAAAGTCTAATCTGGGACAGAAAAGATCCATTCTTTATAGGACATATCAGGGCACATACAGGATTGCCTGGAGCCCTTAGTTTGGGCAATGATTTAGCAGATAAAACTACACATGACATACATATTTTCTCTACACTAGAAGAAGCTATAAATTTTCATAAAAAGTTCCATGTCAATGCTAATACTTTACAAAAGCGTTTTAAAATAACTAAGGAACAAGCTAGACAAATAATAAAACAATGTCAAAATTGTGTGACCTTTTTACCACAAGTTAATCTTGGAGTCAATCCTAGAGGATTGATACCTAACCATATTTGGCAGATGGACGTCACACACTTGCCAGAATTTGGAAAATTAAAATATTTGCATGTTACAGTTGATACTTCTTCTGGATTTTTGATGGGCTCCCTTCATGCCGGAGAAAAAACTAAAGATGTTATAGCTCATTGCTTACAAAATTTTGCCACTGTGGGTGTTCCAAAACAGTTAAAAACAGATAATGCCCCTGGTTATACTTCTACCTCTTTTAAACAATTTTGCTCAACATTTGGCATTACTCATATAACAGGAATCCCATACAATCCACAGGGACAAGGCATAGTTGAAAGAGCTCATCAAACTATTAAAATGTACTTATTAAAGCAAAAAGAAGGAATTGGGAAGGGGTATATATTCCCCAAAGATAAACTTAAAATAACCCTTTTTACTCTAAACTTTTTAAATTTGGATTCATCAGGACTTAGTGCTGCGGAAAGGCATATGTGTCCAAAAAATGTACATAAGCCCAAGGTACTTTGGAAGGATATTCTAACAGGACAATGGAAAGGTCCTGACCCAGTAATTGTCTGGAGTCGGGGGTCTGTTTGTGTGTTTCCACAGGGAGAACAGCAGCCGATTTGGATTCCAGAGAGATTAACCAAGGTCCTGACCCAGTGATTGTCTGGAGTCGGGGGTCTGTTTATGTGTTTCCACAGGGAGAACAGCAGCCGATTTGGATTCCAGAAAGATTAACTAAAGCGATTTCTACAGACCAAAAAGAAGATGATTTGGCTCAAATCCATAACAACTGATATCCAAAACTCCAGTTTGGCTATTCTTACATCTGCAACAGAACCAGGATGCTTTTTTCAATATCTATTTTATTATTGCCCTTTGCCATATCATGAAGTTCTATTTTGTTTTTTGAGCTCATACAGACCTAGGTTAATGTTTTGCTGATCAGTTCTATTTTTTGACTATAGAGTTTTTAAACATTGCAATGGAGATTTCACCTGTAAAAAGTTATAAGGCCTTTACTATAATGTTATGTGTTGTATGTATTATATTATGTGTGCACACTTGTGTTTTGTGTTATATGTTTGAATGTATGTATGTCCATATATCATATATGATGAGCGCTCATGATAAAATGGATCCAAATATTTTTTTTTAATTCACGTGATTTAAATGGTTTAATTTAATTGGGTAAACAGCTGTTAAAGATTGTTTTAATATGTGAACACAAAAGAAGGTTAACAGATCTGTTTGTTTACTTTCACCTTTCCTTTTCATTATATTTAATAATTCTCTTAAAGATAATGTAAATTGTTAAGAAAATTGTTTTCTTTTAGTGCCTTCTGTAATGTTACATAATTTTTTCTTTAGCCATTATTGCCAGAATTCCTATCTTCATCCCAGTGC